>NC_090694.1:1529150-1829150 GCF_013368605.1 Nyctibius grandis
ACTGCCCCAGGGGTGGAAAAACAGCCCTACCATTTGCAATGGACTGAGCCAGACTGCACTGGAACAGGGTGAAGCTCTGGAACATCTGCAATATGTTGATGACATCATCATATGGGGCAATACAGCAAAAGAAGTTTTTGAGAAAGGGAAGAAAATAGTCCAAATCCTTCTAAAAGCCAGTTTTGCCACAGAACAAAGTAAGGTCAAGGGACCTGCACAGGAGATCCAGTTTTTAGGAATAAAATGGCAAGATGGACGTCATCAGATCCCAATGGATGTGATCAACAACATAACAGATATGTCTCCATCAACTAATAAAAAGGAAACACAAGGTTTCTTAGGCATTGTGGGTTTTTGGAGAATGCACATTCCAAAATACATTCTGATTGTAAGCCCTCTATCAACTGACCCAGGAGAAGAATGATTTCAAATGGGGCCCTGAGCAACAACAAGCCTTTGAACAAATTAAACAGAAGATAGTTCATGCAGTAGCCCTTGGGCCAGTCTGGACAGGACAAGATGTAAAAAATGTGCTCCACACTGCAGCCAGTGAGAATTGCCCTACCTGGAACCTCTGGCAGAAAGCACCAAGGGAGACTCGAGGTTGACCCTCAGGGTTTTGGAGTTGGGGATACAGAGGATCCAAAGCCTGCCATACTCCAACTGAAAAGGAGATACTGGCAGCTTAAGAAGTGGTTTGAGCTGCTTCGGAAGGGGTTGGTACTGAAGCACAGCTCCTCCTGGCACCCCGGCTGCCAGTTCTGGGCTGGATGTTTAAAGGTAGGGTCTCCTCTACACATCATGCAACTGATGCTACATGGAGTAAGTGGGTTGCACTGATCACACAACGAGCTCAAATAGGAAACCCCAGTCGTCCAGGGATCTTGGAAGTGATCATGGACTGGCCAGAAGGCAAAGATTTTGGTATATTGCCAGAGGAGGAGGTGACGCGCGCTTAAGAGGCCCCACTGTATAATAAATTACCAGAAAACGAGAAGCAATGTGCCCTGTTTAGTGATAGGTCCTGCCCTATTGTAGGAAAGCATCGGAGGTGGAAGGCGGCTATATGGAGTCCCCTACAATAACAGAAACTGCTGATGGAGAAGGTGAATCAAGTCAATTCGCAGAGGTGAAAGCCATCCAGCTGGCTTTAGACATTGCTGAACGAGAAAAGCGGCCAAAGGCTTTATCTCTATACTGACTCATGGATGGTGGCAAATGCCCCGTGGGGGTGGTTGCAGCAATGGAAGCAGAGGAACTGGCAGCACAAAGGCAAACCCATCTGGGCTACTGCATTGTGGCAAGATATTGCTGCCCAGGTAGAGAACCTGATTGTGAAAGTACATCACGTAGATGCTCATGTACCCAAGAGTTGGGCCACTGAAGAACATCAAAACAACCAACAGGTGGATCACGCTGCAAAGACTGAAATGGCTCAGGTGGATCTGGATTGGCAACATAAGGGTGAATTACTTCTAGCTTGGTGGGCCCATGACACCTCAGGCCACCAGGGAAGAGATGCAACATGTAGATGGGCTCGTGATCGAGGGGTGGACTTAACCACGAACATGAAACATATGCTGCAATTAAGCAAGCCAAGCAGTTAAAGCCTCTTTGGTATGGAGGACAATGGCTGAAATATCAATATGGGGAGGCCTGGCAGATTGATTATATCACGCTCCCACAAACCCGCCAAGGCAAGTGCCATGTGCTTACCATGGTGGAAGCAACCACCGGATGGCTGGAAACATATCCCATGCCACCACCTGGACCACTATCCCGGACCTTGAAAAGCAAGACTTATGGTGACATGGAACCCCAGAAAGAACTGAGTCAGACAAGGGGACTCATTTCTGAAACAACCTCATACACACCTGGGCCAAAGAGCACGGCATTGAGTGGGTATATCACATCCCCTATCATGCACCAGCCTCCAGAAAAATCGAATGAGACAGTGGACTGTTAAAGCCTCCACTGAGAGCAATGGGTGGTGGGACCTTCAAACATGGGGATACACATTTAGCAAAGGCCACCTGGTTAATTAACGCTAGGGGATCTACCAATCAGGCTGGCCCTGACCAGTCAAAACTCTCACATACTGTAGAAGGGGATAAAGTCCCCATAGTGCACATGAAGAATATGTTAGGGAAGACAGTCTGGGTTATTCCTGCCTCGGGCAAAGGCAAACCCACTCGTGAGATTGCTTTTGCTCAAGGACCTGGGTGCACTTTGTGGGTGATGTGGAAAGATGGGGAATTCCAATGCATACTTCAAGGGGATTTGACTTTGGGTGAGAACAGCCAACTAATTAAATTGTATGATGTTAATTGCTATATAACCCTGCCACTATATGTCATCACTACTACAGTTGTTGCTATATCAATGGTATTACAGTAATAATCACCCAGATTAATCAAGAATGAACTTTGATGAAACCGAGCGAAGTGCAGTGGTGATGGAACCAGAACTGACTTCAGTATGCAACAGTCCAACACTACACACTGGGGGTTTACATACGGCTGGGGTTAAAACGCAACAATGACCAAGGAGGATTTATGATCTCCCTCCTTTGCTTGTACAGTACCTACTGATTGCTGGGGGTGAAGCACTTAAAAGAAGCTCAGATCCCATATGCCCAAACCCCCTGAACAAGGGACACTTTCCAAATAATCGTTTCAACTAGTTTCTGGGAATATTCAGATACTGTAATACTGCAAATATTTCTTAAGGTAGACTTCTCAGACCAAAAGTCTCTGTGTAACACAACCACGGACTTCTGAACAGCCTAGCTACATTTTCAGTGTGCATGAGACATGCAGCTCTTAGAAGTTACCACCCCTTACAAATGTGAGCGTTCATCAGCTGCATCGCAGTGAGCAACCGTGCCCATCTCCTTAGCCTACTCCAACACAAGAAGACAGCCTTATGCTAAGGTTTTGGTTAAGCAGACATATTGGGGGTGGAACATCTCCCTTATGAGGAGAGGCTGAGGGAGCTGGGTCTCTTTAGCTTAGAGAAGAGGAGACTGAGGGGTGACCTCATTAATGTTTATAAATATGTAAAGGGCAAGTGTCAAGAGGATGGAGCCAGGCTCTTCTCAGTGACATCCCTTGACAGGACAAGGGGCAATGGGTGCAAGCTGGAGCACAGGAGGTTCCACTTAAATTTGAGGAAAAACTTCTTTACTGTAAGGGTGACTGAACACTGGAACAGGCTGCCCAGAGAGGTTGTGGAGTCTCCTTCTCTGGAGACATTCAAAACCCGCCTGGACGCGTTCCTGTGTGATATGGTCTAGGCAATCCTGCCCCGGCAGGGGGATTGGACTAGATGATCTTTCGAGGTCCCTTCCAATCCCTAACATTCTGTGATTCTGTGATTCTGTGATATCACTTTCCAGCTGGCACAGAACACACTTGTCAGAGCTCAACTTTAGCATGCTACCTGGGTAAACTGCACTAACTGAATCATGTGTTGAAGTCCCCAGTAAATTCCCTGATGAAGTAACCTTACTCAGACATAAATTTAGGCCCTGGTCTGTGACAAACAGATGTATACACACAAAGTAGCATTTTACGTTTATAGCTAGTGACGTACATACCAGTAGCAGGTACGTCTAAACAACAAATGTTTTACCAGCATGGAGATACCATTAATTAAAAAGCACAGCTCTCCCCTAAGGGGAGCGACAACTCTATCAACATTTTATTTTTAGTAGTAAAATCAGCTCCTCCTCAAACAAAACAAGTTGTATCAAGAGGAACAGATTTGACCACAACTATACATATAACAAGTGCCTGCAGTACCTCTAGGTCAGCCAAGAGTCACATCCCTTCAAGTCTCCCACAGCTAAGTCTGTGCTCTAGTAATTGCTCAGGTGGTTGTACTGAATAATAAGATTGAACTGAGCAGGCTTTTTTTTACCTGACAAGTTCCTTATGCAGTTCTGGTGAAGTCAGGTAAGGTGGTGAGCAGCTTGTCTTCTCTGGTGATCTGTCCCTGCCCTCTGCAGGACTCTCCACTCTTAGTGCTTTACTGGCAGCATGGTGGAAGTCTGCTACCTCTATTAAGCACTGCTTCATTTCATTTAGTAAGTTAACATGAGCTGCACTCTGGAAAAAAGGTCTTCCAATACAGCCATCTACAGGTAGTCTAAAAATGAACAAAAAAGCACAACAAAGTCTTGTTGCAAGTGTCAAATCAGCATCTCTGCAAATAAACTGACTCTTCAGAGAAGTTGCTGGTACCTACTGCTTTCAGCTACAGTCTTAGTGTGAGGCACTTAATCTCACTTGTGGTGCAAACTTGCTAATCTGCTAGAGTCCTTATGATCAGACTCACCCATATTGTGGTCCTGGTCGGTGAAGGTAAAGGAGGAAGAATTTCTGCCAGATTAGTGGCATTATAGGGTGATCAGCAGGGGCAGCAAGGGCCTGGTGAGCCCAGCGGTAAATCATGAGCCTCTGAAGGGAAGGTACGATGGGCAGCTTCAGCTGGGTCTGTGCTTTCTGCAAAAAGAACAATATTCAGACAAATGTTCTATTGCTGTTCCCTGTAACGGGCTGTCACAGCTTAACCCAACAGATTAACACAGCGTGAAAATTCAGCAATTACGAAGGAGAAAACTTTGGGAACATTCACACATATACTACAGGTCTTAGAGGAAGAGCTGCCCAGCTCATAGTTGTGTTGAACAGTGCAGTGCTGCACCTCTGATGCTTAAAAAAAAAAAAAAAAAGCAAGCATGAACGGAGGGGCTACTGTGATGCAAGGCCAACATATGGGCCATTGCTGTTAACTACAGTGAATTACTGGTTTTCCTCACAGAGGTAGATGTTCCTGGTTTAAGCTTCCATAAGACCAGTGCTGACAACAGAGAGAGAACAAAGCAGCAGCGAAGCACACAGCACGTTCCAACCAGTAAAAATAAGTCTCAAGCCATGGGAGGACGCAGAATCCTACAGCACGCCACCACTTTTAGCTTTTTCCAGACTACATTCCATACAGCCTATTGAAAATCTAAAACGTAAAGTAAAACTAACACAAAGAAAGAATACAGAAGGAAAAAAATTTTTTTTCCTCTTGCAAAAGCAGAACAAAGGCAATGCAACATATGAGCAGCAGCACTCTCTATTAGCAACACAGAACACTACTCCACAGACCTACTAAATCATTAGAAGTCACACACCAAGCTCCCATGGACTGTGCCTAAAGCAGTGGAACAGGAGGCTTTTCTGAGTTCCCACGTCTCAGCACAGACCCTGGCACTACCTCATCCCCCACACTAGACCTTGGGAACCCTCGGCACCCTTTTCCACACACTCCTCACATACTATCTCACTGTTTTCCAGGTAAATCAAGACATGCAAGCCAAGGGACAAATGTTTTCCAGACTAGTCTCCAAAGATGCAAGACATGTACCACTCTGGACACAGCCAGACCTATTTTCATAGAGCCTCATAGAGCTTAGAGAAAATAATCTATTTCCATAGAGCTTCTAGACGATCTTGTTCATTAAAACACACTGAAACAGTTGAGATGAAGGATATATGAAAGGCTACACTTTGAGACTGGACAGTTTTGGTTTCCACTTGCTTCATTCCAGAACTTCTAACTGAATTTGGGCAAAGAACCTGGAAAAGGGATCCAATGTGGCTTAAAGCACACCTGACTAAGTGCCTTGTTAAGGGGGAGACCTAAACAGTTCTGAAAGTCTTGGAAAATAATTCAGCAAATACAGAGAAAAGTAAAGCTCAGACTTCTGCAAAATTCAAATCATCTGAGAAATGCTCTTTGAAATATAGACACCTTTTCCCACCTGTAAATCTGTATCTGCACTCCCCATCTCAGTGGTATAGGATAAGTCCACTGAAGATCATGAGGCATTGAAATGACCCAGAAAAATCATGCAAGAGCACTTATTAGTGATTGAAATTTTCTGTAAATAATGGTATACTAAAAACCAGATATTTACATGGTAGTTTTCAAATGTTCAACTCAAAATGTAAAAAAAGCTTCCCTGATGTGTATTTTCTCCTGGAAAGCCAGACAAAGCATTAGTTATGCTTTTATCCTGGTATGAAAAAGCACGTAAGATAAAAACTACACAATACAAGAGAACACTTTTCTCCAGTATTTCTGTCTAATAAAAGCAGATGAACAGTTCTCTCACCTTCAAAGCTTGGTCAGGAGTTAAAGCATTAATAACCAACTCTCCCTCCACAACTCTGCGAAGCTGTGAATCTTCTTCAAATATTGACTCCACATTTAACACCATCCACGAAAACCAGACCTTTAAAAACAGTAATAACAGAAACATTGATAACAAAATGGCAGGGGTAGGATTAGGAAGCTTGCTGTTTTCTTAAGAGGAATATGTCTTTGCCAGATTCTCATTACAAAGTTGCAAAAGCAATATCATATCTCAACAAGAAAACTGAGAACCAGTTTCCTCCTTATCTACATTCCAAAATCCTCTTTGTACTCTGTACAATCTTGGGAAAGAAGGGGGAAACCAGGGAAAACCAACAGAATTATCCAGGGAGTTCTGGAGGAAACAACCTACTCAAACCCTGTAAAATAAGATGATCTCACTCCCACCTGCACTACACATCTCCAGTTGGGGTACTGTAGTTTTTTTTTTCTTTTTGCTCGAATGAGGAACTTGCCTAAGCAGAGAGAAAGAAACTAGTATTCCAAATATTTATCAGAAAAAGACTGATCTAATAGAAGAGTCAGGCTTTACGTATTTTCTCTCATTAAATATACTAAGAACAATTGAAGATTAAAATAAATCTTTACTAATAAATCCTATTATATTAATTCTTGGACACAGATCAGACAAGCTTTCTCTGTGCAAAATATCAATGTTCCCTTTAGCATAATAAGTCCATAGCACTCTCTTAGGCTAAATTAGGATTTTATCACAAGAAAACTCAAACACAGGGATAGGAAGAGGGAACAAGAGAAAAATCTGCAAAAACCTGCAAAAGCAGAAAAATAACCCTAAACACCTGTATATTGCTTATCCCAGAGTTGTTCATACAACACCACCATAACACTTACCTGAGAGGAATTAGCATTGCCCTCAACAAAGGAAGGTGTCACGTTGCCTGCCACGATCCAGCTAACAAGCGAAGACAGCAGACCTTTGTCACAATGATAGCCCAAAGCATTCTGCATGGAGACAGAAAACATTTGGGGTTTTTTTGTAAGCAGCCTAACAGATGATTTACAAGCTACAGGTATGTCACTCTGCCTTCATCCAGGTTCCTTTCTGCCTCATGTTGCTACTTCCCAACCTTAGCTCAACCAGCTACTATTAAAATGCCTGCTTATACTTTATTTATTTTTCGCTGAAAAGATTGTGTTATAGTGACAGCGTCTCTTTTTTCAGAAGAGGATGCTCTATTTTTGTTCTAAATACACTATCGAACATTTGAAATGCAAAGACCACAGACTAGAATACTATGATAGAACTCATGAATGAGATGTGTTCCAAATACATTTTAATTCTTATTATTATTATTATTCAAACATCAGATATTTCACTAATCTTGACCTACTCAGAAACAAATCAGGTAACATAACCCCCTTATCACTCATCATCACGACTGTTCTTTTAACATTTCAGGAAAATACATTCACATCAAAATTAGAATGAGCAATACATGAACTGACCATTTACTCAATAGCCACACCATTATACCACACCCATTTACCTTGTGTTGTTGGTAAAGCAGCTTTTGTACACAGTCCTCTTGACTATATTGAAAAGCAGCTTTACATAAGTCATCCAGCAAGAAGAGTGTTGCTCGGTCCCTGTGCCACAGCTGCTGGCTGGTGAGGACCTGAACCCAGAACTCCAGTACGGCAGCCGGCCCCACTCCATTTGGCTGGTCACTTAGAAAAATGTGAGTCTGTCAAATTAAAGTGTAAAATTATTCAAGAGATTGCAGCTTCAATTAAAGGATAAGAATTTGTTGAAGAACTGTTTAACTTGCATAACGCTGTGGGCCTATCCTTAAAATAAATAATTTACCATGATGCTCTCTATGCCTATGTAAAAACAGCTTTGTCATCTCCAACCTCCAAAAGAGATTCTGCAGCCTGGAGAGCTGAGCATCTCATGCAATCAGCAAAAACAGATGCAAAAGCTGTAAGCGGGACCCCTGTGACCTGCAGGCATAAATTTGACCTATTTCTGAAGTGTAGCCTGCTGTTCCTGCAAAAGGACTTCCCAGAGTAGGTCTGTTTCCCTCTAGTCCTTACACCTCTCTAATGTTAGCGGGCCTTGGTTCTCGACCTCTCCGCACTTAGAAAAAAATACTAGTTTCCTAACACAGGAACATTTTTTCCTAGCGTAGCCATAAAACAATGGTCAAAAGCAAAGCTTTCAAACTTTGATATAAGTAGGATTGTTCAGCCTGGAGAAGAGAAGGCTCCGGGGAGACCTTCTAGCAGCCTTCCAGTACCTGAAGGGACCTACAGGAAAGCTGGAGAGGGACTTTTTACAAGGGCATGGAGTGATAGGACAAGGGGGAACGGTTTTAAACTGAAAGAGGGGAGATTTAGATGAGATATTAGGAAGAAATTCTTTGTTGTGAGGGTGGTGAGACACTGGCCCAGGTTGCCCAGAGAAGCTGTGGATGCCCCCTCCCTGGCAGTGTTCAAGGCCAGGTTGGATGGGGCTTTGAGCAACCTGGTCTAGTGGAGGGTGTCCCTGCCCATGGCAGGGGGGTTGGAACTAGATGCTCTTTAAGGTCCCTTCCAACCCAAACCATTCTATGATGATTCTATATCTGCTGCATTCCTCAACTAACACAAGCGAGAAAGTAGTGCTGTGTATTACATTCCCTTTTTAGACAGTTTTGACCTGGTATTAGAAAATGTGTTTTCCAAGAAGTCTGGAAGGCACATATTGTTGTTATGTCCAGCATCACATGTATTGCCAGATTTAGGCAAGTTTAAGTGGAAGTATTTCAGGAAACCAAACCCAACTATTTGTACTGCATGGCTGCATTAACTGCCAGATTCAGTATCCTTTCTAACTTTAAGAACTAACTTAGTCAAAAAATCCTACACCTGTTTTTAAACACCCTGCCCCCCTTTTTTTTTTTAATAATGTTCTTACCTGTATCATACTACTGAGCAGCTTAACATTTTCTCCATAGCTCACTCCTGTCAAGTGCTGTGTTACTTTATGGGTAACCTGCTGGGTCACGCCTTGAGGGACTCCACTATCCAGATGAAGAAACAGTTGGACGCAAGATAAAAACCTAGGGATGTCAATAAATTAAATTAATTCTAAAATTTCTCCTACAGCATAATATACAGAAAAGCTACTTCTAGAAAATTTAAAACCAGCTCAACAGCACTGGTGACACCCATATACAAGGATTTTGATTCACAACCATGCTGCAGGTTTAATTGCTCCATTTTAACCATATCATGCACATAGTATGAGCAGTTCATGGCAGACTGTAATTTCAGGCAGCTCACCAGGACTGAATACAGTTCTTGATCCACATCAGCACCCAAATCTAGTCCAGGAATTGTTTGGGAGACTGCCAGGTGGTCAGTGGGAGCACCCCAGGGACCACATTATTAATTTACCAGGACAGACAGCTGAGGTCCAGCACTTGAGTACACTCCCAGCTGCTCGACTTACCAGTTAGAACACAGTTAAGTAGTATTGCCTGCTTATCTTTCTCGTTCATCTAAACATAACAGCTACTTGTCAATACAGCTGTCTGAAGACCACTTCTGTTCCACAGCAGCAGCAGTGACGACTGTACATGTGAGGTCAGTAGGAGACACTTCTACAACTACTTCCTCAACCACAATCAATGTCAAAAAGTAACTTGGCAAATAAACCAGACGTACTTCCCCATCATCTGCATCACACTCCCATTGGATGCAAAACCCAGAATGAAGCCTGATAAATTTAACAGTTAAGATTAACTTTTATTGTTCTTTATCAATAAATGTATTAGGAACATATAATGCTTACTGTTCATTCTTCAGAAGATAATACTGGCAAGAGTAATATAAGGGCAAAATTTTATCCAGCACATGGACCACTGTTCTCAGATATCTGGACTGGACGAGTACACCCAAAAGAGGGATCCCTTCAGCACAGAACTTCTCGATGCTGTCAAAAAAAAAAACCCCAAAAAAAACAAAAAAAAACACACCAAAATAAAGAAAAACACATTGACTACCAGTAGAAAGGGAGACAGTGTTGATTTTTTTTTTTGTGAACTGAGATGTAAAGATATTCATATCTTTGTACTTCATCTTTGAAATCCTAAACAGCAAAATCCACAGTTTTTTCTTCAGCTGTAGGAGTCATTCAATTGCTGACAGATTTGCTATGTATTTCCTGCCCTTCTGGGGGTTTGTGAGCTGTCTTCCAAACATCACTGGAGATGGGGGTCTTCATCCATCAAGTTTCAATCAATTTGAAGCTCCAGGTTCTTGCCTAACCCAGCCAACTAGCCTCCCTCTCGAGGCAAAGGAAGAACCTACAGAGGGAGTTTCGTATCACCTAGCTTTGCCATCTCCTCAGGATTGATGATGCTCTGGACATCCTTCTTCACTACCTATAGATGGAGCTCAGAGGGTTTCCTTACTGTAGGTACTTAGATGGTTGCAGTTAGCTGACGTGAATCCTACTCTTACTGTCCAGAAAACTCACTAGCGGCAACTTATTTGGCACATTGCTCTGCATCAAGTTTTGCTAACTGAGAAGGGTTGCACATTAGAAAAGATATAAAACATTAATCCCACGTCTACTCTGAGGTCATGAAAATGAAATACTGTATTAAGTCGCTAACATACAGTACAGCACTTTGTTTCTTCTGCTCATTAACATAACTGGCCTTGAACTTTTGCATGTGATAAATATCAGTGTTATTGTTTAGATACGAGACAGATATCAAATGGTTCTTTGCAAGGACAAACAAACGGGGGGAGGGGGAAGCCACACTCAGAAGTAAAGAGGTTCCTTGATTTTCATTCCATGCTCAAACTCATGTAAAAACTTCCACTCTCTAACCAGAATACCTTCATATCAGTCTCAAATTACTCTAGTGCTTTGAAGAAGCATGTATGTATCTATGGCATAAGCTTAGCATCAAGCAATGGCTGGGGGAAGGAAAAGAAACCCAAGACAATTTCTCTTTAAAGAGTAAAGTATACTATATGCAGAAAACAAGTTAGTCAAAATTTTGAATATGAGTAAGGGATAATTAAAGAGATGACAGATTCAGGGAAAATAGACCTGGGAGAGATTGATTAATCTATGCCTGGCTCCGTACTTTAATGAACTAGTACATTTGATTATGTCCAAGAACCTTATCTACAAACCAGCTGAAGGCACTGGAAAAGACTGTGTTGGAACACAGTCAGGGCTAGGAGGTTCAGTATCAAGGTTATAAAGCTCTCTATGTATCATTACTAGCATGAGTGGTTTTTTCCTCCTTGCTATTTTCTGAATGCTTTGCTGCAACCCTGCTAAAAAAACCTACTCGTAGAACAACTCCTTCAGTAAGTGTGGTCAAAAGTTATTCCTGTCCATAGCAATCATGCTAATCCCTCAGTTTCAATACTATTTCTAATTACTATTTGGGCCCTAACATGCAGAAGGCAAAAAATAGTATTAGCAAAGTAAAGGAAACGGCACGTTGTTTGAAACTACAGTCCCTGAGAGACCACTCAATCCCTTGCATCAGAAGTCCTTTATTCTTTAAACATGCATAAAGATGTTAATAGCCCTTAGTTCATCATTAGAGACCAGAGAAGGGCAACGAAGATGGTGAAGGGTCTGGAGCACAAGTGTGATGAGGAGCGGCTGAGGGAACTGGGGTTGTTTAGTTTAGAGAAAAGGAGGCTGAGGGGAGACCTTATCGCTCTCTACAACTGCCTGAAAGGAAGGTGTAGCGAGGTGGGGGTCGGTCTCTTCTCCCAGGTAACAAGTGGTAAGATGAGAGGAAACAGCCTCAAGTTGTGCCAGGGGAGGTTTAGATTGGATATCAGGAAAAATTTCTTCACTTAAAGGGTTGTCAAGCGTTGGAACAGGCTGCCCAGGGCAGTGGTGGAGTCACCATCCCTGGAGGGATTTAAAAGAGGTGTAGATGTGGTGCTTAGGGACATGCTTTAGTGGCAGACTTGGCAGTGCTGAGTTAATGGTTGGACTCGATGATCTTAAAGATCCTTTCCAACCAAAACGATTCTATGATTAGGTAGGTTTCTCAGTCACTGGGGCCATCTGTCCAAGGCAAACACGAAAAAGCACACTTACCTGTGACCTAGCGTGGTCATCGCCAGTGCCAGATAACAGCCGACAGGGATGCCTGCTTTAACAGCCTTCAGGAGGGAGTGAAGCGTGACTGACTCCATCATGTCGAGCACGCCGTCAGACACAGGGAGTGCCGGCCAGCCATGCTGCATGCCACGGTCATTTCTGTGAAGCTTTAACCTCAAAATCAAATCCCATGCCCACTGATTAAAGGAAGCCTCTGGTGTTTCCCTGTATCGAACAATGCTGGCTAAGTAGGAGACCTGGAACAAAGCAGCAGGAACAGGAATGAGAGGAAGCACAGCCATACTACAGAGCATATGGCACTCACAATACCTTGACATGAGATCAGAGCAACAGTAGTTATTTCTCAGACATATCACGTAGCACCACCAATTAAGTTTATCCAAAATCTCTGTTCCTATGGCCTTGATTTCCACCTCTCTTCTCTCCCCACCTCATCCCTTTTGGTAAAGGCTATCAACTTGTACTGTTTGCTTAAAGTTTTCCAAACTAGATATTGGTCTCAGATTAAATTTTATTTTTACTACTGAAAAAAAAAAAGCCACATACAACCTTCAGTAATGTTTAAGACTGCTAGTGAAAGGAAAACAAAAAATATATATGCAAAAATAACATCTGTCAACAAAAAGCCTAAAACTTGGCAGCTTCTCCTTAGAAAGAAGTCTGTAATGTGGACAGGCAGAGTCTCTGTGTCATGTACATGTGTCCATTGTCATGAAGACCCTGTCTAGATCAGAAGGAATTATAAATCTTTGGGAAAAAATATCATACATGCTCTGACAGACCAGTGTAAATTGCAGAGCTGGGAGTCAATGCAGATATTTCATCCTCTCTGAGTGGGGGTAAAAGAACCTAAGCATTATTTTCTCTCAAGTTCCAGTTACAAGTTCATGCAAGTCAGGACAGATTCACCAATACAAGTGGCAACCAAGGCTGAAATAGGCTTAAAAAGAGAACTCATCTAGCTGGCACAAAACAACAAACCATGATTAAGTAGTGCAGAGAAGCAAGTTAAAAAAGAGCAGAGACAACAAGGAACATTCAGAGTGTGGGAAGAAAAGACTAGGGGAAAAAGCACTGTAAAAGAAATACTGAGAAGACAAAGCACAGCACAATGCTAAAAGCTCTGAATAAATAAATAGAAGCATCTTGGATTGAATATCCAAAAAAAGGGATTTTTAACCTTGATCTTTCTATCCTTCCATTCCCCTTCTGTAACTTGGAGCCATACCTTCCTCAGTCACCAGCATGCTGTAAAATCAATATAATAAATATTTGTAGGGTGTTCAGGTAACACAGCACTGATCACTACTAAAAAGCTCCTAAAGAGATTAACGCTTGAGTGTTCAAATAAGGTAAGACTAAGAGCTGGAGACACAGGAAGGATGTCTCTTACGTTCACCAGTAATAATAAGTAGCCTTTCATTAAGTAAGTGCTGTCCAACTCTGCATGAGTAAAGGATGCTTTGGAAGAACAGTTGGTGACTATCCAACTAAGGGCTGGATAATAACACAAACCTACATGGGGGTCAAATTTAAAATGTCTATTTCTCATAGAGATGTTCAACATAAGTCTAACAGTATTTTCAAATAGCTCTGTGGGTGTAAAAAATACTGAGAGTTGGTATATTATGATCTTCTAGTAGTATGAAGATAACAGCTTTCAAAAAAAGAAAAAAGAAAACAAGGTCTTGGCCTGCAGTTTTTCCTGTGTATCACTATCAATAAGCTATTCCCTGTAATTCTGAAGAAGGAATACCTGTTTTATGCTTTCAGAAAGCAGCCCAATATACGGTTTCTGGGAGAGATATTTCTGATACGCTTCCAGGACCATCAATACAACTTCAAAATGGACAGCTGGATCCAGATGAAGAGCATCCTGCTAAAAAAAGAATCACATCACAAAACTTCACCTCATTTAAAAGGTCTCTACAACTGTATCATTCAGTTGCACTACAGAGAAATAAATCTTAATTTGAACAGCCAGAAAGAGATTTAAGTATTGTAATACCTAGGCAAAATCTTGGCCAGTAAGAAAAATTTCAGCCCAACACTGAAGAATAATGAGCTTACATTGCACAATACAAAGCTCAACAGCTACATTATTTCCAGAAAAGAGTGATCATAATCACTTCCCATGTGCATTTTGTGAATTTATAGCAATTAAAGATCCATAGATGGCATTTTAAATTGCATAGTACAGACACTGAAAATCTTGCCTTTAAAAACAAAACCAAACCAAACCAACATATCGTGGTTTTTGTATCAAAACATAGTAACTCCTCTTATAAATTGCCACATTAAAGAACTATTTTTCCCTGTATCAAAGGGTACAGACATGACACTGTTATTGCACAGCAAAGACCTCACAGTTAATTTTCCCTATCATTCCTTTGTTTTCACGTGTCATCAAGAAACGGGAAGAAAAAGTAAGGCAATCTTCATGCACAAGCACCAGCACAGCAAAGAGAAGAGTTCAGTATGACCAAATGCACAGATTACAATGCTAAAATGGATCACTGAACACAGGCAACAGGATTTTTTTTCCCCTAATCTATTTCTGTTTCTCTCCGAAAAAGCATTCACCCTTGATTGGATCCTGAACTGATGGAGCTCCTGGAGTAACTCGTTCTATGGAATATTTTCCAATCATTTAAATAATGCTCAGGGCTTTGGAATCTCTTATTTCAATCATTAGTTTTCTTGCATTGTGAAAAATGTACCTGGATACCAGCCTGCAAACTACAGTCACACCAGTCTCATACACACTTCTTGAAGGATTCCTCTATTTCTGCAGCCACAGACATCTTAATCAAGTGACTCACAAAAATTGTCCTGTCAGCTGTTTCCTCTTGTTTAGAAAGAGGAAATTCCTGCTTAAATATCTCTTTTAATCTCAGCTGCAGCACTATAGGAAAGTAATACAAGCAAAACCTCAGGCAGAATGCTGCAAAATCATTGTGAAGTTCACATCCTATGCCATCAAGTGTACAGCCATCATATAAAAGCATGTAATTAACTGTTTTCAAATTCAGTTATAGTCCCAGGTTGAGTAAAACTTCCACTCTGAAAAACTGATCAGGTTCAGGCCTCCTGTTTTTAATACATACATGCTCACCAAATCCCCAGTTTAGCCCTTCCAAGATAATGCAGGCTAGTTTATTCTCCACTGTCGTTAGACTGTAATTTAATAACCAGTCACGAATCAGTGCTATCTCAGACGAAGAAGGCTTCCACAGGTACAATGGCAGTTCTTTAAACAGATATAAAGAAACCTTTGAGGACAGAAAACAGAAAGGCTAATCAATACTCAGTATGGAACAATAATCAGCATTATGCCCTTCTATCTTAAAGACTGATATGATCAAAAAAACATGGACACGTCTTTAACATGATCCATTCATACCAAGCCATATCTTATAACACAGTCTGGTTTGGCCTCTAGTTTTAACTGGGTGCCTGCTTTAAATGATGGACATTAGCACTTACCACCCCAACTTTCTCGATGGTCTCTCTAATTCGATCCAGCAGTACAGAAATAATCTGTGTATGGATGCTAGCAATTGCTCCCAAGAGTTCTCGACCAACTTTTGAAAATGTCTCTCTTGTGGAAAGACTAACATAAGAGACCTGAGATGATGAGCAGAGAGAAGTTACTGGTTATGGCTGATCTTCACTGACACCACAATAAAATGTCTTTTGGAAAATACAGAACCAAACTGTTCTTGGTGATCCTGGACAAAGTTGATAAATGCCAATAATAAAACTGAAACTGATTGCCCTAGAAGATAAGGAAATTATTATGTCACAGTGCCAAAAACAAAGTCCAAAACTAAACATAGGAACAACACCACCACACACACCAAAAAAAAAAAAAAAACCACCAAAAAAAAAACCACAAAAAACTACACACCACAACAGAAAACACATCACATAAGGAATTTCAGAGCTACAAGTTAGACCTGCACAAGAAAAATAAAGCAAAAGACATATTTTTGTTCATTTGTTTCATTCTGGCTTAGTCTACAGAAAGCTATTTTTTCTCCCAGAAAAACGTGCACTTCAGGATATTTTAATTCAGTATTAGTTTATAAACCTCAGAAGTAGCACTATCTTAGTTCCATAGTAGAACAAACTATAGAAGCCATGAATGTTTCACACCTTCCACTGTTAGAAAGAAAAAGAGCACATTCATCCTTTTCCTGAATGGACCAGTAAGGTTACTCGCCTCATATATCTCGAGAACAATGATTTTGATAAAATCCTCATCGACATCAGCCCGTTTGGTTTGTGCCATCTGAGCAAACGTGGTGAGTAGACAAATTTCTTCCGAGCAGTTCATTGATTTTAGATACTTTTCAAAATTTTCAAGGTGTTCTGGGTCTGTAAAAAAAGTCACATCAAAGAAACATGATAAAAGAAGTGTCACAGGACACACATCATCAACATTTATACATTTATTCACAGCCCAATCTTAGAGAAGGAATTAGTGACAAAGGAATTCTCATCACTAGATGCTTGTCAATTAGTATCCTCTCTTCAGAAGCGGCTGGTACCAGCTGCTTTAAAATAAGGTGCAAGAAACACCATAATATGCAGTGAGCCCATATGATTCAGTAAATATGCTAGTAATTCATAATGAAAGCTAAAACTGCCTCAAGAAGAGATGGAATTCAATCTTTGATATTATTTTAAGGATGCAATGTTAATCATCCACAGGAAGAACTGCTTGTTTCTTTTTGCTTTTTAAATATATTATCACGGTTTTGGTTTCCATTACATATTGGAGCAATTAATTCCACAGATTAAGTCCAAATTATATGAAAGGATTCTAGTTTTAATCAGCACACTATCAAGAGAAGATTAAAACTAAGTCCATCCAAGCACAGCAGAGAGGTTTTGATCAAGTTGAGAGACTCAGCCCATTCCACATACCATGATCTTAGGCAGTAATTAAACTGGGGAGATCATTCTATGCTGATTACAAATAAAAATACTTCAAGCGTCTAGCCCTGGGCCTAGATTATGTCAAAGAGTTACAAAGAAAGGTCAGTTCCAGTTTCTCAAACTCAATACAAGAAAATCACTGTAGGCGCTTGTTTAGAAAATATCTCTGAAAACAGAGAACTGAAGTTGCACAAGACAGGAAGGCTGAGATGAATTCAAGGCAGGCTTCCTCTTTAAACCCAATAGTGAGATGTTGCCAAATACAAATAAACATTTCATTCCTCGGGATGGGGGACAACAGGAAGGTAAGGGTACAAAGAAACCTGTACAGGACTTTAAAGTTATTTGGAAGAAATAAAAATTATTTTAAATAGAGTCTGTGCAGCAAAACAAGCATTGAAAACTGCATTTGAGCCGTAAAATGGTTTGGAGAATGGTCTGCTTCCTCTGAAGCATAACATGCCAATAAACACTGTTCACAGTGATCTTATAGCAGTTGAATATACTGAAAAAGCACTCATTGTGGCACGCAACTAATTCATCTGCACAGGCATGTGCTCAGCATGCTTGTGATTAAACACTTCCACTTAGGTTACATTCTATTTTAAGGGCTTTCAAGAATTTTGCAACTGTACTTCAACCTGAGAAGGTCAGGCTTGTACAACCAAAACGTGTCATGAACAGTGTGCTGGAGGATTGTGCAATTTAAGCAAAGAGTTTTTCCATGTAGTAAGATAAGATGGAGAGGGACTTTTTACAAGGGTGTGTAGTGATAGGACAAGGGGGAACGGTTTTAAACTGAAAGAGGGGAGATTTAGATGAGATATTAGGAGGAAATTCTTTCCTGTGAGGGTGGTGAGACACTGGCCCAGGTTGCCCAGAGAAGCTGTGGCTGCCCCCTCCCTGGCAGTGTTCAAGGCCAGGCTGGATGGGGCTCTGAGCAACCTGGTCTAGTGGAAGGTGTCCCTGCCCGTGGCAGGGGGGGTTGGAGCTAGATGATCTTTAAGGTCCCTTCCAACCCAAATCAGTCTATGATAAACTACACTCTTGATACATACAATAGGCATAAAGGGGATGTCGCATCCATTCATCTCCCTTTCCTAATGCTACCTTTCATCCTTATAGCAGAAGTTATAGAGCACAGTGTTGTTTGTTGTTCTTTGGTTGTTGGGGTTTTTTTAAGGTAATGCAGAAGGACAGGAAAAAGACTATGCCATTACTATATATAAAGGCATAGCAGAATAATCCACACTGCGGCGAAGGGGTAGGACACGCAAGTAACGAATGACTATGACAGCAACTGTCTTATTAGCACCGTGATGTGTGCATCTGTGTTTCATTATGCATAGACCAGTTGAGCAACAGAGAAGGGGTTTGGAGTGGGACAGAAGAGAAAAACGGGATCTGGTAAAGTTAAGGACAAAGACCATAAAAGGAAGGAGAAGAGCTGGTGCCAGCCGCTGAGCACATGTGCACTAGACCTTCTCTGCTGCAAGTCACAGCTCTGCAATCTCCCAGCTTCCTGCTTCAGCTGCACCTTCCTCTTCACCATACCTGGGGCTGCCTGCGGGCTCTGCACGCTGCAGACCCCACGCCAACCTCAAACCCACACCAAGCCATAGCTTGGGACTGAAGGATGGGGACAAGGAAAAAGGGAAGAGAGACTCCACCTAAATCCTATCATCCCACAGTGGAGCAATGACATCTTCACCACAGAGCTGCTACTTGAGCCAATTCCCTTCCTCATCTGCACATTTGGTCACACTACAATTCAAGTTCAGAAAGACCCTAAAAATCAGTGGCTCCTCAAATCTTGGTAATGGCAGTAAAAAAATTGTAACCAGAACTGTTGTTCAGCAGGTTCTCATTGCCAACTGCAATGGAAGCAAAGACAAAACTGTTAATCCTACATTTATAAAACATACAGAGGACACATGCTTGTACTCAACACAGGTATTCAACATCAAGAAGAAACTACTAGGTCATTGCCTGTCAGTGAAAATGTGTGTTCCACAGTAAATTTATTAACATTTGGTCCACTCAAGACTACTTCAAGTAACCAGACTTCCCATATTTCTCCAGGGGTTTATTTTATATCTCATAACCCTCATAGTCCAGAGTTCATCCTAGTAAGTGCAGCCCCATCACTGCACTCTGTTTTATCATGCTATTTCTACCCATCCCTTAAAAGTGGCTATGCTCCCACCTCTGTATGTGCAAGCCTAAAGCTCCCATCAGTTACCAAGGCTTGCTACCACATGTAGATTTACCACTCTTAACATTTCTCAAACTTAATTTGGGAAGGGAAATCAATAAAAAAGGTTCTCTCCCAAGAGAATGTTAATGCCATAGTCTTCTAGGATATGAATTACAGGAAATTAAGTCAGCATTATATTGGTGTCAGCCAAAAGAAGCTATTTCAGAAGATTAGATGGATTTCACTGAAAGAACTGTTGATACTGTCTAGACATTTGTGAAAATTAGCATTGTGCTGACATAACCCATTGAGGAGAATGAAGAGGCTAAAAATATCCTGCATCAGCATACCAGGGACTTTAAAACATAAAAGTTAGCTAGAAACAAAATAAAGCCTGAACAAAAAAAAACCCAAAAAAACCCAAACAAAAACATCAGTGTTTGTTACTGTCAGAGCTGCAACCCACTGCATCATATCACATTCTCTTTGTTTGAGATGCAGTAAAAATTTCTTGAAAAAAATAAAAATAAAAAAGTGCCACTGAAACTGTAACTGTTACTGTTTTGGCTGGCAAGTGCTAATCAGATCAGCACTTCATAAAGCATACACAGCTACAGTCTTCATATCCCTCTCCCACTCTGCGTAAATTGCCTTAAATATTAGCTGAGCTTGCACAGAGTCAAGACACTCAGTAACCTCTCAAGATTGCCATTTTCTTCTTTCTCCATCAAAAGACTTGGGTGATGTGGTAACAGCTATCTGGGCTACCAGCTAGCTGAAAAGTAAAACTGAGAGTGAGATTTGCTCTCCCTAAAGACAGCAAAGAGGCTGTGAAGTAGGGAGTTACTGCTTTGTTTACCTGTCTCCCTGTCAATCAAGTCCTGAAATATTTTCCATGAAGGCAGCAGCAAAGGGAAAGTAGCATTCCAGCTGGCTTCTAAATAACTCTGCTAATAGCTGAAGCCACCACAATCCCTGTGGAGATCAACACAGGACAGAAGTCAAGGGGAAATAGAAAGAAAAGGTGGCATATAGGACAAGAAAAGCATCAAAAGAAGGCTTGAGATAAAGGAAACATCTGTAGTTGTGGAAGATAAGCAGATCTCCCACAATGTACGTTCCTGAAGCCAAACCTAGCAAGTTGGGAGGGTGGGGGGAAGGAGGACTGGGGTATTTATACAAATATCAACAGCTCACAAAAAATCCTAAGTGATACAAAAATCTTTACTTCAGGATTTAAATCTCACTTACTATTACAAAGAAATTCTTTCCTGTGAGGGTGGTGAGACGCTGGCCCAGGTTGCCCAGAGAAGCTGTGGCTGCCCCCTCCCTGGCAGTGTTCAAGGCCAGGCTGGATGGGGCTTTGAGCAACCTGGTCTAGTGGAAGGTGTCCCTGCCTATGGCAGGGGGGTTGGAACTAGATGATCTTTAAGGTCCCTTCCAACCCAAACCAGTCTATGATTCTATGATTCTCCAAATACTATCAAAGGTCAAGATGGGATCTGATATGAGAATACGCAAGATGTACCTACTGTATGGTGCTTTTGCAGCTCTCTGAAGCAGCCAGTAGCAGTCACTGGCAGAGAAAAAAACTAAAAGCACTGTAGATACAACAATTCCTGTTAAAATGAGAGTTTGATCAAACAAGTACTGGAAGCCCATGAACTGCCCAAAACATTTCTGAGGACTTTGGACCAGTCATGCTGCTGCTGAGGGTGTATTTAACAATGAAACAATTAAACCCATAGCAGATGCAGCAGTAGCTGAATCTATGAGAATTGGTTCTGAGTGAAGGAATTCTACCTTTGAGTCTTTGTTTGCAGTCAGCAGGTTGTAGAGTAGAGCAGAGCTTTTCCAGGTGCTCGTTCTCTGCACAGTGCATGACAAAGAAGAGCCTCCATAGCATGTTGCTGGACAAGGTTCTGTAAGGCATTTCAGACATGAACAACCAGACTCCCAACCTGTTGGATTTGAAGAGGCAGATGGAAACATTTTCAGCCTGATAAATCCCAATATTTGAAAAGGAGACATATGCCCACATCTCTGCCATATAACAGAATTAGGAATGTGAGGATGTGCCTTAGCATCTCAAATTCTGAGTTAACCTCACTCTGAACTAAACAGGTCCCCAGAGCTTCTGCCAGGTACTAGAATTCAATGTGTAATTCCTCACCATCTTAATACTACCAATATGCTGAAAAATCCTGCATATTGCAGTCTTGTTTAAACCATTAAGTATTTAAAGCTACTGCAATTCCCAGTTTCAAATATCTAACTCCTCCAAGATGAAGCCAGTATCAGCCACACTGGACAACCTACCTTTTTGCCTTCAGAACATGTAGAACAGCTCTAAAAAACAGCTCATCAAACTCCAGTTGCAATTTTTCCACAGAGTAGGGATGTGCTACTGATCCATATTGTTTATTGCCACTAACATATTGGGCCCAGTGGTCACTCACATGGCAAAGTGTCATCCTACACAGCAGAACAAACAAGTTGAAGAAGGATCATTAACTATGTCATCACTGTATAAAAACACAGACTAGTGCAACTAGATCAGTTGCACTAGAGTCTAGTCACAAGAGACATGTTCAACCCTTTGTCCTCTGGTTTCCAGATATTTCCATATAAATAGCGTTTCCCTCCCCTCTTCAGACAGGTTTAGTCTAAAATTCCTGTGTTATCCTTCCTTGGTTTTGCAACTAAACTATGCATAATATTATCTTACACCAAATTAGTTTGTGTATGAACTTCAGAGTCTTAAGATAGTCTTACATTATGAAGTGGCAGTACATGCAAAGAGCTCATACAGGAAATAATTACACCAAGAAAGTTAATGCTCTGATAACACAAAGAAAAATATGGATTTTGTTTCTGATTTAACTGTACCCCCCTTTAAAACACTCATAGAAGCCACATAAAGTGACTGCTAGAGATTTAAAAATAAAGAGCAACTTTTAGGTTTCAATTACATTTGCTTACTGCAACAATATGAGGATTTTCAAGGAGCAAATTAAAAACTCTAAAACAATTCTAGAAAACAACGAGAAGAAAGCAGTAACACTAGTTATAAATAGGAGTGATTTGAGAAACTGTTGGATTTCAGTGACTTTCCAAGACAAGCCTAAGCACATCCGTGATGGAAGTCAGCCTGGTATTCCACAGCTCATCTGGCTCCTTTGTACCCACAGCATTTAGATTCTGCAATTCCCCACTTCACAGGCAGCTTTAGAGTCAAGGATCCTGGGATTTCAGATTCCCAGATCAACTAACCCTAAACTGACCAACTCTCAGAGCAAAATCTACCTAAGAACTGTTTGGGTTTGTTGTTTTGGTTTGGTTGTTTTGGTCGGTGGAGTTTGGTGGGTTTTTTTTTGTTTGGTTGGTGGTTTGTTTTTTTTTGGTTTTTTGGGTTTTTTTTGGGGGGGGGTGGGGGGTGGGGGGGGGTGTTTAGCAGCTCTGAACTTTAGACCAGATTGTATGAAAAATATTTAATCATATCACAGAGAAAATATTCTCTTACTTGATCAGCTGACCAATTCGCTTCACAAACTGTCGGTACCGGGCTCTGTTAAATGTTTCTAACCCCGCAGACAGAAGTTCCACTAAGGAGTTTGCAAAAGCAAAAATCTTCATCATCTCCTGGGGAGTTGTTTTTTCAGGAAAATAAGCACCTAAGATGGACAAAAAAAAAAGTAAGTCTCAAAAAAATGTGTGAATTCTGGATTTTTTAAGTAACTTAACAAGCACTTAAAGCAACAGTTCACCATATAGCTGGCAAACAGTTCATTATTTTCCAGCTATATAGTGACCTGAAATTTATGTTTTGTTTATGAAATGAACAATAAATACCTGTTAAGTATGAAAGTATAAATCATTTAATGCATGTTATAAGACCTCTAGCAAGCAGCTATCTTCATGTACTTGTCCATAGATTTAACAAAATAAAGAATGAATAAATAATTAGATAAAAGGAGGTTGTAGCAAGGTGGGTGTTGGTCTCTTCTCCCAAGTAACAAGTGATAGGATGAGAGGAAACGGCCTCAAGTTGTGCCAGGGGAGGTTTAGATTGGATATCAGGAAAAATGTCTTCACCGAAAGGGTTGTCAAGCATTGGCACAGGCTGCCCAGGGAAGTGGTGGAGTCACCATCCCTGGTGGGATTTAAAAGCCGTGTAGATGTGGTGCTTAGGGACATGGGTTAGTGGCGGACTTGGCAGTGCTGGGTTAACAGTTGGACTTGATGATCTTAAAGGTCCTTTCCAACCAAAATGATCCTATGATTCTAGAAATCACAGTAACATTACAGCTCTCACCTCTTGCAAGGGGGGAAGTTCTGAAAGCACATCTGTGAGTATAACTACTGAGCAGATCAAAACTAAGGGAAAGGAGTCTAACATTTTGCGTGCCAGTACTGCTGTAAGTTTTTAAGTTAGCCCATACACATGGAATACACTTTCACCTCATCTATTCCATCTGTGAGCTGTTGCAGAGGTTCCTTATTACTTCACTCAGAGACTCTCATAATGCAGTAGCATTCTTGGCAGTTTTAGTCAATAATACAATTAGCATAAGCAAAATGAAGAATAACTCTTTAGAAGCTGATTTACCTCCAGGCTTAAACCCAAGGAACTGCTGAAAGAGTTCATGAAATGGAAACTGTGACAACAGAGCAATCAAGTCATCTTCCAAAAGCATAATCCAGCTTGTTTCAGGATCCTCATCCTAGAGATAAATTCAAACAATCCCTTTTAGTAGCTTTCCAACAAAACACATGGTAGAAGGGCTTCACTATTGTACTAATTACAGTTTGCTTGTACAAGGAAAACAAAGAAAGTACAAATGAACTCTCCTTCCCACACACCCACAAGCTCCTGAATTCCTTTTCCGTGTGTTTTTCTATAAAAGCCCTCATCAGCTAGGAAACAGAAGCAGAGGCAACGCTATGCTAGTCCAACACAGCGTCTGAATGGAAGCAGCTATTCAAACACATCTATCCCCATGTTCCTTTTGCATGCAATAGTTCAAATAAGTTTCATTTCTATCTGTTAATACTCATTCCTGGAAACTCCCATTATCTACAGTTATATCTCAGAGATAAAAGGACAGTAAAATAGACCTAAGTTTTAAATGCTGCTTTTTAACTGAACAAGTCAACTTGTCTTCCTCCATTTCACAAAAATCAATACAATAACCTTGAGCAAAAGCATAAAGGGAAAAAAAGAATAAGAGAGTCATTTCACTGTACCTCTTCCCCTCCTTCATCTACCAGGGTCCAGTTTCCAGATTCTTTCCCAGACGAAGAGGAACTTTTCCTTTCACTTGGTTTCATATGGCACATGAAGTCCATCCTATTTCTGATTTAAAGTGAAAAAATCAAGTTTACAAAAAATAGAAAATGAAAGATTCTGAATTTAATCATCTTTTAGTTAAGAGCAGATATTGAGAAACAGATAGAAGAACGAGAAATTAACAAGTTTCTTAAATAACCTGATGTCCTACAAGACTCGCATCAGTCTGCTGTATTCAGTAAATGATCTTCCAAGCAATATTCTGAACAACGTAAACTGCTATCAGCCCTGTATATCGAACACATTTAAACATGAAAGAAATAACACTATTCTTGTCCATATGTAAGAAAAATCCTTTTTTAAAAAAAATAAGAGAGTCATATTTCAGAAGAAGTGCTCTACAACAACCATTTAAGGTTATAATCCAGCAAGTCAACAACGAACAGGATAAGTGCAGGCCAGCTCTACTACACAACTTTCATAGCTGCATTAGCTGGACACATCAACGTTAGTAAGACTGGTCTTAGGTACGCTGAGCTACCACAACTAAAGACCTTCCAGGAAAGGGTAGTCTTGCGGCGGGCGGCAAGGAAGGCACAGACTCTGAGATCGAGGATGCAAGGGCCTGAAGCCGAAAGGCCTAAGGCTTTTTATTGTTATGCTACTACCCTATTTAACTGCTACAATACAAGAGCCAGACTAGGCAGTTCAAGATAACATCAACATTCACACACTAAGCACTCATCACCCATTCTGGGAAGAGCCAGTGTTCTGGACTCAAAACATCAACAACCATTCCTTGTTTTCAGCTCTGTGTTCAGAACTGACCTTCCACACATGTTTACTTCTTTCATGCCTCAAAAAGCCCTGTGAACTGGTCTCGGCTCCTTTATCTTAGAAGCAAGCAAAAACTATTCTCAGTGCAGTGTTCCCAAGCAAATCTTATGCTCCCCAAGTAAAGCACAGCTGTTTGCAGACTGAGGGTCTTCCACATAGTCTCAAATCGAGCCAGCTCCAGTTCCACGTATCAGATCACCTTAAGTCTGGGATACTAGTTTTCAGATTCTGTACCATATAAATCCTCAGTTGTTCAGACATATACCAGCAAGTTAAACAAACATGCAGAAAGGTTATATAATAAGTTGAAATCATAACATCCAACTTCCTTCTAACTAGGAATGTTCCAGCAGAAATGCACACAGTGCCACAAAACTCCATCATAACACCACTCTCCTGATCTCCTTGAACTTATACTCTGATAACATGAACGTATTACAAATGAAATACAAGTTTTAAGGTACTGATTTCACAAATCAAATTCAGAATTCAAACTTGCTCCTGACACGCAGCAGTTGTAACAGACAAGCGTCAGCTCTTTTAACAGAAAGTACAGCCATTGTGGATGCCCCGCGTTCTTGTATCAATAGTTGAGAGCACCACTCCAGACACCTTCAAGCATCAAAATACACTGGTAACATGCATGCCCTCGGGATACACTTGTTTCCCCAAGCAGCCCTAGACAGAAAATGTAAAACCAAAATCCTTTAAAATAATAGCCTTCAATAAATAGGACTCCCACTTAACTCAGGCTCAGACTATGAAGATGACTGTGACAACCCTAAATACCAGCAGTTTAATTCTTTGACATTAAAATTTGGGGGGGGGAGGCAAGTTATATATTTTATCTGAAGCATCTAACAGTTTTCACTAATGATTGATTTCATTAGCTAGCTTCTCCAAGCACCACGTATTCCTTCTAGATAAAAAAAGGATGAAAAACAAAGCAGCACAACCAGCGTATACACCAACTTAACAAACCCTTTACTCAAGGGCTTCTGTTGCAGAGACAATATACAAACCGGCCATCGTGCAAGGCAAGAACTTTATTTCAGAAGTCACAGTAACAAAACACGTGGGTATGTCAGTCTTCACAAGCTATTTGACAACTGAAAGCAAGCTGCATCATACCGTGCGCAGCAGGAGAATGTACTGTATTTGAGGATGAATGAGTAAAAAGAGTTTGAATTAAACTGTGAATCTCTTATTTATGCCTGCATTTATGACTTTGCCTGCAATGAACTTTCAGGATTTTACAAGTAGATCTAGTGTCATGTTTTCTACTCTTAAATAATCAGAACATATTTACAAAACCATATTCATACTTACTTGACAGGAGACGTAAGCAAGGCAAGAGATTGCATGAAATGAAAGACACCTGATGGGTTATCCAAGACTTTGATCTGAAATTAAATGCAAAAATCTAAGTAAATCTCAATAAGTAAAACAAAGGGTAAATTAGTTTTATCAGAGAAATTCAAATTCCGAGTTTCACACTTTTCACTAACTTTTTGTTCAGACTAAAAAGTATCCATAAAAGACAGTACCCACACCTTGGAGAAAGTATTACTATGGCAAAATATTGGGAGTTGCCCAAAAGAAGTACTTACAGAAATTAAAGGAGGGGGAAAAAAAAAAACATCAAAAGCTCCACAAAAAGACAACTTCTCTCTTTGTTTCACGTGTACTTCTGGGCACCAGGGGAAACTGGGATGTTGAGGGGGAAGTTAGGATCCTACCATGTTACGTTAACAGTTGGACTCAATGATCTTAAGGGTCTTTTCCAACCTAAATGATTCTATGATTCCAATCTATCATTTTATTTCATTGCTTGCCCTTCCCCAGTAGTGTAATCGCAATCCTTTTCCTACGGCTAGATTCCCAACATCTTCACCTCTTGGAGGAGCAAAAATGTTCTTAGCAAGAACGCCCTGGTGCCTTTGGATATCTGCACTTCCTCTGATCTATACGAAGCAAACCCTTGCCCTTGAAATTACCCAACTAATAAACTTTCCATGGAAACCAGTCCCATTTCAACATGCAGGATATAAAAATCTGTTCTTCCTCATCCCTTATACATCACAGAGCTGCCTCCAATCTCCTTTTCTTGGAGAGCACTCCCAACACCTGCTGCTGCATGAGGCCTTCTGAGGCACACCGCAAGTCCTTGACTCCCTTTCGTGGAGTCTCTCTAGCCAAGAATGAGATGTGCAACCTGCTCATGGTTGGGCTAACATGGGTAAATACATCCCTTGACAAACCCCTCGCTTTTACCATGATTCCACGCACCTGGACATTTCTCTTCCCATGCTTTATAACAAGCCTCAATTTTCAGAGCAAGTTACAGGAGAACAATATTTAGGATCTTGCTTGCTTGGCTTATGAGCCACAAACCCTTTTCTTTGAAAAATTAATTACTTTACAATTGCATTAAAAATTATTTTATTTAGAAATCAGGAAGAATAGAAGTTTCTCAAAAATGAGAAGTCTGAATAGTTTTACTTCAAAATAAGTAGAAGCATAATGAATATTGAGCATTAAGTCAATTTTGAGCAGTGTTGGCTGCTCTGGTGCCAGTCCTTATTAATGCTGCTGACCTCCATTGACTTCATTAGACAAGGGAATTCATTCTAGATTCACTAACAGATTCTGTTCCTCAAGTAGAACAAACCTCAAAAAAATCATTGCATGTGGGACAGTGAGAGAAACAGTACCACTTTCAGAAATTACTCCCAAATTCATCCCATGTGTTGGCTCAAACTGATGTATCCATGCTTACTCCCTCACCAGTCTCTGCAGCCACATGAGAATCACAGAATGACAGAATGACAGAATCACAGAATGTTAGGGATTGAAAGGGACCTCGAAAGATCATCTAGTCCAATCCCCCTGCCGGAGCAGGATTGCCTAGACCATATCACACAAGAACGCGTCCAGGCGGGTTTTGAATGTCTCCAGAGAAGGAGACTCCACAACCTCTCTGGGCAGCCTGTTCCAGTGTTCAGTCACCCTCACCGTAAAGAACTTTTTCCTCAAATTTAAGTGGAACCTCCTGTGTTCCAGCTTGCACCCATTGCCCCTTGTCCTGTCAAGGGATGTCACTGAGAAGAGCCTGGCTCCATCCTCATGACACTTGCCCTTTACATATTTATAAACATTAATGAGGTCACCCCTCAGTCTCCTCTTCTCCAAGCTAAAGAGACCCAGCTCCCTCAGCCTCTCCTCATAAGGGAGATGTTCCACTCCCTTAATCATCTTCGTGGCTCTGCGCTGGACTCTCTCTAGCAGTTCCCTGTCCTTCTTGAACTGAGGGGCCCAGAACTGGACACAATATTCCAGATGCGGCCTCACCAGGGCAGAGTAGAGGGGGAGGAGAACCTCTCTTGACCTGCTAACCACACCCCTTCTAATACACCCCAGGATGCCATTGGCCTTCTTGGCCACAAGGGCACACTGCTGGCTCATGGTCATCCTGTTGTCCACTAGGACCCCCAGGTCCCTTTCCCCTACGCTGCTCTCCAACAGGTCTGCCCCCAACTTGTACTGGTACATGGGGTTGTTCTTGCCCAGATGCAGGACTCTACACTTGCCCTTGTTATATTTCATTAAATTTCTCCCCGCCCAACTCTCCAGCCTGTCCAGGTCCCTCTGAATGGCTGCGCAGCCTTCCGGCGCGTCAGCCACTCCTCCCAGTTTTGTGTCATCAGCGAACTTGCTGACAGCGCACTCTAATCCCTCATCCAAGTCATTAATGAATATATTGAATAGAACTGGTCCCAGAACCGACCCTTGCGGGACTCCGCTAGACACAGACCTCCAACTGGACTCTGTCCCATTGACCACCACTCTCTGGCTTCTTTCCTTCAGCCAGTTCACAATCCACCTCACTACCCGATCATCCAGACCACACTTCCCCAGTTTAGCTGCGAGGATGCTGTGGGAGACCGTGTCAAGGAGAAGGTCACTCTGAAACTGAGGATCTTCGATAACTCTGCGAGTGAAACTGAAAAGGATGCTGATACATTCCTTCAAGTGGCCCAAGTCTGAAGAAAGATTTTCTGACTGCTTTGAAACTGTAAATTAAAAACAAAATTAAGGAGCTTTGATGAGCAGCTCTCAGAGTAGTAGCATAAGTAGTGGTTTTGGGGCTATATAGAAAACTTGCTCTCTATCTATAGATACCAAGATATTTCAACACAGCTGCTTGCTAAATCTGACAGAGAAGGACATTTATTTAGAGCACTTTATTTAATCTTATAATCAAACACTGGACGCTAATTACAAGAAGAATATACTATGGTTATTCTCATAAAAGGCTTTCCCTCAACATAAACTTTGTAAGAACCACCATTTACTATGCATATAAACTATCTGGGAGGTGAGGGGCAAAGGGAAGAGGACTAGGAAGGATAAACATCTGGGGTAGGAGGGGGAGGAATACTTTAGCTAAAAGATTATATTGGCACAAACCCAAGTAAGCAATACACCTAGCATGAAAACCAGAAAGATTTCTAAGTATTAGAGCTGCAAGATTTCAAATGGCCTTCCAAGAGGAAGTAAAGCAGGAAAAACATCCAGCTGGTTTTAGAATTGTGCATAATCAGTTTGGGAAAGGGACTGTATTATACGTTGCCTTTGACAACAAAAGATTGGAGTACGGGTGTCCCATCCCACCCGGTGTTCCTCTACAGTAACCAGTGGCAGTACGCAGCTTGGACAGAAGAAGGTACTCCTGCATTCAGCTTCCACTCTCCAGGTGAATAAGGTAAGAGAAATGGAGTTTTTCCTGTGAGAAAATAGTTTTGCTGATCCCTACATAACAGCAGCAGGTTTTAGTATCAGAGGAGAAACATTCCAACATACAAATTCCACCACAAGACTCCAAAACTGCAGGTGAACAAGGTGCTGGGCACCCTGAACAGCACGGGCAGCACTCCAGACCAGCAACACACCTTGTCCTTGCTGCTGAAGAGCCACTGATCTCAGCAGGGACGAGCTGCTGAGCGACCTGTAGACATATGACTCCACTTGCAACAGAGACAACACTGAAGTGTACGAGTGCAGCGCCAGTGTCTGATGCACATGCTCTGCTTTGGCTTCAAACAGCTTTTTCAGTTCCCCCAACACACTTTCATTCAGCCATGTCTGGTAGCGATGGTGACCTGTCACTTTGCACTGATCTGCACAGACACCCTGAAAAGAAAGCAATTATTTTGTTGGGTCAAGAGTGCTTACAGAAATTAACCTTGACATAATCCTCCCCTAAAGAGATTTCAAAGCTTTCATAAAAGGGGCCACTTCACAGGTGGAATAGACAAACATGTTAGAACATCCTACATACTTCTTAGAGCTGCTGATTACTGCAGATTCATATCGCTGCCTTCTGAAAAAAACACTCGATAAACCCTCAATAACTCAGATCTAGAAACAGACATGAAATGACTTGTCTGTATCACTGACAGATGTGAACAAAATCAGGTCTCTCTACTCCCAGTGAGCGCAACTGCTTCTCAGTTTATAAATTTCCATAAATATTTGGATCTGCTATTTTAAAGCTAAAATACCTACTGAAACAAGATAAATATTTTTCTAGGCTCCCAGAACTGAATAGTTATAGCAATTTCCCATTGCACATTTAAAATTTTCAGAAATGAACTGTAATCTAACTTTTTCCCAAACTGCAATTAAAAGCTGAGGCCAGTCTTCCTCTGTCCTATCTCTAATTCTTCAGCACAAGAAAACCACAATAGATAACATTCCTGTTATTCTTTCATGTAACCAGGAAACATGCTACAGAGTCAGCACTTTGGAAGCTTAGCTTGAAAGTATCCCTGTGTTTCCTAAGTTAGTAGAATAAGAATTTTAAATCGGTATAAAAATAATTATTATTCTGGATATACAATAAATACATAGTGAATCAGGATGGAATAAAGAAAGCAGCAAGCGTAGCCAACTGTATGATGTCCAGTGGGGGTGTAAGAGTCAAGCCAAAATTACTTTCAGTGTAGAAACACAAAACAGAGCCCAGTGAGGTTCAGTGTTATTCCCTAGTAAAAAGGAAAAGATTCAAATCTGTTCAGTGGATGTCTCTCAATGTCTCAGCTCTGAGGAACTGCACAGGAGAGGCACTGCACTCACAGAAACAACAGTAAAAGCCTCCACGTACATAGGTACTTCGCACCCTTGGACAATTTTGATGATGCGTTGGCTATAAACAGCATCAGAGCACCAGAACAATTTAATTCACTCCCACTATAATGTCCATCTCCAAAAAAAAGTTACATAAATTTTCCCCCAAACTCATTCTTTCTGATGCGTGCACCAGAGCTCCCCAGACCCCTCTAGTTTGCAGACAGAAATGCTGCAGAGTACCATGACCACCCTGGAAGTCATATCATAGAATCATAGAATGGTTTGGGTTGGAAGGGACCTTAAAGATCATCTAGTTCCAACCCCCCTGCCACAGGCAGGGACACCTTCCACCAGACCAGGTTGCTCAAAGCCCCATCCAACCTGGCCTTGAACGCTGCCAGGGAGGGGGCATCCACAGCTTCTCTGGGCAACCTGGGCCAGTGTCTCACCACCCTCACAGCAAAGAATTTCTTCCCAAGACCTAATCTAAATCTCCCCTCTTTCAGTTTAAAACCGTTACCCCTCATCCTATCACCACATGCCCTTGTCAAAAGTCCCTCTCCAGCTTTCCTGTAGCCCCTTCAGGTACTGGAAGGCTGCTAGAAGGTCTCCCCGGAGCCTTCTCTTCTCCAGGCTGAACAGCCCCAACTCTCTCAGCCCGTCTTCATAGGAGAGGTGCTCCAGCCCTCTCATCATCTTCTGGCCCTCCTCTGGACTCGCTAAAACCACTGCACCACTTACAGAGCAACAGTTACTGGAAGTGGACGGACCTTGCACTCCCTACACTTTGAGCAACAGGGTCACCCACGAGCACAACTCGAGTTCCTCTGCAGCTGCCACCTCTGACAGCAGGACAGTCAGGAATGATGTCAAAGGAAACTGTCACTATAGGCAGCAGGCCAGATGGGCCATCACAGCCACAGTCATTTTGAAGTCCTACTCCACCATGTATCCCCTGCATCTACTTGGAGTACTGTCATATAAACTTCACCTGACACTAGAGGCAGAACTGGCTGTACACAGCTCATTCTAACCAACTATAAACACAAGTCTCACTCAAAGAGATCACTAACAGAGATCCCACTACCCTACACTCGTCAGAGTTCAAAAATCAAACAACAAACTGTCTTAAATATCAACAAGATGATACTCTGAAGTACTGTGGGTCACTAGAGAGACAGAAAGCAAAGACAATAATCTCTTTTAGAACAAAACAGCTTAAATACGATAAATTTGACAGCAAGCAAAACTGATGTCTGGAATCACATCCAACTAGTTTGGATTCAAAAGTAGCTGCAGCAACAGCACCTGCACAGTTTTCTATTCTTCTTTAAAAGTCCATAATCTCCCCTTAACATTTTGGCAATCTGTCATCATAGCCTGCAGCTCTGCCTCAGCCAGCAGCAGCTGCTTCCTGCAGCGCATGTAGTTCAGGAGCAGTTCATAAAATTCGTGCCTGTCCTGATGAGCAACACTTTCGAATTCCTTCATGTGGAAGACCCTCAGTCTGCAAACAGCTGTGCTTTACTTGGGGAGCATAAGATTTGCTTGGGAACACTGCACTGAGAATAGTTTTTGCTTGCTTCTAAGATAAAGGAGCCGAGACCAGTTCACAGGGCTTTTTGAGGCATGAAAGAAGTAAACATGTGTTGAAGGTCAGTTCTGAACACAGAGCTGAAAACAAGGAATGGTTGTTGATGTTTTGAGTCCAGAACACTGGCTCTCCCCAGAATGGGTGATGAGTGCTTAGCGTGTGAATGTTGATGTTATCTTGAACTGCCTAGTCTGGCTCCTGCATTGTAGCAGTTAAATAGGGTAGTAGCATAACAATAAAAAGCCTTAGGCCTTTCGGCTTCAGGCCCTTGCATCCTCGATCTCAGAGTCTGTGCCTTCCTTGCAGCCCGCCGCAAATGGCGCCCAAACAAGGTTGAAGATTAACGAAGAAGCGGCGGCGACTCTGATCGAAGGATTGTCAGGGGCTAGCGCGCGCCAGGACCGGAGAGTCCCCAGGACCTGAGAGTCCCCAGGATCAGAGAATCCCCAGGATCAGAGAATCCCCAGGACCGGAGAGTGAGTCCCCAGGACCGGAGAGTGAGTCTCCAGGACCGGAGAGTCCCCAGGATCGGAGAATCCCCAGGATCGGAGAATCCCCAGGACCGGAGAGTCCCCAGGACCGGAGAGTCCCCAGAATCAGTGAGTTCCGCGATCGCAATAAACATGGGACAGGCTAGTTCCCAAGAGCACAAGCTCTACACTGAGGTATTACAGCGTATATTACGCGAACAGGGCTATAAGATCCAATTAGCGAAATTGGTGCAGTTATTAGTATGGATCAAAGACAACTGTACCTGGTTCCCTGTATCAGGGACTTACGATGCAAAGATTTGGGCAAAAGTGGGGGTAGAAATACAAAAACGGAACACGTTGCAGTCTGATATTCTAAAGGATTTAGAAGCAACGTGGAGGGTTGTTTTTACAGCAGTCTCTGCACTCCAGCCTGCAGAGGAGTATTTGCAATCTCTGGCATCCACTCCTATTAACACCTTAGTGGATGTGACGGAGCAACAGGAGCCTGTATATGAAACAGTCTCCGGAGAATCAGACGATCCTTACGATCTTGATTTCACAGATCTAGACATACAGTGCAATTTATACCCACCATTAACATCGGTAAAAGAAACGGCTGCAGCCGTCCCTTCGGTGCGGGGGGTCTCGCAGCCGGCAGCAGCAGCGGAAGCGGCTACGGGCAGAGCACAGTTAACACCAACAGCTCCTCCGTATCCTGCGTCTGCCGAGCCACCTATTGGCTTTGCTGAAAAGGCATCAGAGTCTCATGTAACGAAATACAAAACGCTGGCAGAAAATTGTAGAGAGGAAGCTGCTCGTAAAGGAGATTTTGCCATGCTGACGGCGATGCCGGTAATCTATCGTCCAAATCATTCTCCTGAGTATCGCTACCTTAGTTATGAAATGATTAAGGAAGTACGGGCCGCGATGAGAGACTATGGTTTGCACAGTAACTATACTTCAAATTTAGTAACAGTCATTGGAGAATCCTATACTATGACACCACATGATTGGAAGTCACTTTTACGGATGATTTTAACACCTGCACAGTATTCAGTGTGGCTGGCAGAGTACCAGGAGGCTGCTTCTGCAGACACTTTGGAAAATAGGCAAGAATATTTGGGAGTTAATCAGTATGAGACACCAGAGGTACAGGCACGGTTACCTCGGCAGCGTTTACAACAGATCTCTGCATTGGCTTTAAAGTGCCTGAAACGCATTCCGGAGGCAGGGAAACGCCAGCCCTCTTTTGCGGCAGTCAGGCAAGGAGCTCAAGAACCCTATGTTACATTTATTGATCGTTTACAAACAGCACTGAGCAGGCAGATTGATGATGAAAATACAGTAGAAACGCTGTTATTACAATTGGCTTATGAAAATGCAAATGCAGATTGTCAAAGAATTTTGGGCCCTCTAAAAAACTCTTACAAAAGTATAGCAGAATTTATTAAAGCTTGTCAGAATGTGGGTTCTGAAGAGCATAAAGCTACTTTACTTGCAAGTGCCTTGGCTCAGCAACTCGTTGTGGGATGAGCAGAAATGAAATGTATTGAGTGTAATCAAATGGGGCATATTAGAAAGAACTGCCCAAAGCCGACAGTAAAGAAAAAAGATGAGCAGAAAGGAAGGTTCTCCCACAGGGCATGATGAACAGTCCCACAATTTGTCAGTTAGTGGTCTCTGCTGCAATAGAGCCGACTCGAAGTATTTTTAAACAGTCTCTTATTTACCATTTTATGGATGACATTCTCATTGCAGCTTTGACACAGACAGAACTGATGAAAACTGTAAATCATCTAAAAGACTCTTTACAACAATTTGGACTTCATATTTCCCCAGAAAAAAAACAAACAGAACCGCCCTGGAAGTATTTGGGATGGGTACTGTTTACCAGAACCTTACGGCCACAACAACTTCGTTTGGTAAACAATATCTCTACATTAAATGATTTGCAGCAACTACTAGGGACAATTAATTGGATTCGTCCTGTGCTGGGTATTTCTACTGAACAGTTAAGTACCCTGTTTAACACCTTGAAGGGGGATTCAGATTTAACTTCGCCTCGAATCCTTTCTGACAAAGCAAAACAGGAATTGGCATTGGTAATTCAAAAACTTACAACTTCCCAAGCAGGACGTATAATCTTACACTTGCCTCTTTTATTTTTTGTGATTCACACGAAATTCCAGCCTTATGGGCTATTTGCTCAATTGACAGAATCACAGCAATTAGTTACCCTGGAATGGATTTTCTTATCACACACCTTTACAAAAACAATTACGACTCCTTTGGAGATGGTCATTATGGTGATTCAGAAAGGATGGTTCAGGATACAGCAGCTGACAGGTCGAGACCCTGACATTATTTACCTACCCTTTCATAAGGAAACGCACATTACTCTGATGAGGGACAGCCTTGAATTTCAGGCTGCTCTGGCTGATTATTTGAATGATATCCATTTTACTTTGCCACGGAATAAAATCTTGCAAGCCTTACCTTCCCTCTGTTTACAGCCACAGAGAGTGATGGTGCCTCACCCTATACCAAATGCAAAAACGGTTTTTACAGACGGCTCAGGTAAAACAAAGAAGGCCGTAGTGGCCTGGAAAGAAAAGGCACAATGGCAACACACATCAGTTACTGTGGAAGCGTCCACTCAGATTGTTGAATTGTCTGCAATACATTTAGCTCTGACATTGTTTGCAAGCGAACCTATTAATATTGTATCAGATTCACTATATGCTGTTGGCGCTATTAACCGCTTAGAAGCTGCATTTATCAAAGAAATTAGCAATAAAGAGCTGTATAAACTTTTCCTTGCTATTGCAACTCTGCTTCAGCAACGACAGCATCCTTGCTTTATTGTTCATATTAGGTCTCACACTCGCTTGCCAGGACCTCTGGTAGAAGGGAATGCAGTAGCTGATAAGTACACTGTTTTGCCCATAACATCATCCTCCCTTACTCAACGATTTCAACATGCACAATTATCTCACTCCTTTTTCCATCAAAATGCTCGCAGTTTACAGAAAGAATTTGCTCTCACAAAAACGCAGGCTCTTGATATTATTCGGGCATGTAACGATTGTCAACTATATAATACTGCAACTTATCATGATGATGTAAATGTCAGGGGACTGAAGGCTAATGAAATTTGGCAAACAGATGTTACACATTATCCACCTTTTGGCAGGCAAAAGTATGTTCATGTTACTGTGGATACCTTTTCTGGTTATGTTGTTGCTTCTGCAGCTACAGGGGAACGGACTCAGGATGTTAAGAAACATTGGACAAGGTGCTTTGCTCTTATGGGCCTCCCTAAACAAATAAAAACAGACAATGGACCTGCCTATGTATCTCAAGCAGCGGCCTTATTCCTACAACAGTGGGGTGTGTCTCACGTTACAGGTATCCCGCACACCCCCACCGGACAAGCCATAATTGAACGGACACATCAAAACTTGAAACACATGTTGCAAAAACAAAAAAGGGGGAGTGTAGCCACAGCTCCTCAAGAACAATTAGATATGGCTGTGTTCATTTTAAATTTTCTAAATCGGTCATCTTCTCGATTAGATACCACGGCAGTGGAACGACATTTTCAGGCTAAAGTTCCCTTTACACAAAATCCTAAGGTTTGGTATAAAGATCTGCCAGGCCCAACTGATTGGTGTGGACCAGTAGAATTGTTGACATGGGGGAGGGGATATGCTTGTGTTTTACTCCCAACAGGTCCTCTTTGGCTACCTGCGAGATGCGTGAAGCCATACCATGAGCTGGAGAAACCACAACCAGAACCCGGTACCAGAAATGCAGACGCTGAAAGCACAGGGACCACGCAAGTGACGTAGAACAGTCAACCCGACACCAGGCATTACTTGGGGAATGCTGAAATGACTGGATGAGCACGCAAGTAGCATGCTGCGAGAGGTCTTGGGTGGTCTCTGGTGGTTGTGGTCCCCCCATAGTTGTGCTGTCTGCTGTGTGACCGCTTCCACGCAAGCGTGGTTAAGGCCTTTCTGTTGACACATGCAGGTGGCTCTGAGGAGAAGATACTGTTTTGGTTCTCACAGCAGTTATCTCTTCTAGAGCATGTGAATCAAGTAAATTTGGACACTACAGGGATGTTGTTCACAGTCTTGTTTATCTTTGGCCCTTCTTTGTAATTAGTGATGCTACAGCATTATTGTATAGATATCTATGTTTATTCCTTTTTCTATATGTATTTATTGCATGCCTCTGTAGATTACTCTGCTCTACACTCCGCAAGCCAAATGTGCACGTCCAGCTTTGCACTCCCCAGGAGAAGCAGTCTCTTGAGCGAGGGGGTAGAATGTGGGAATATAACGGAAGATGGGCGAGGAGGATTGTAAACACGCTCAAGCGACTTGCACCTGGGGTGTCAAAAAACACATATATCATACTACTAACTGTTATTTAGTCTTGTGTGCTGGACAAGTAGAGCATCTTCATTCAGATAACATAGGCCTGTGATAAGACTCAAGGGCACCTAATTGTTTATGCCTGAGATTCCTGCCCTGCTGTGAGAAAGATCAAAGCACAGTGGAAAAATGCCGCCTGGCAGAAATCCCTAATATACAGGCGAAGGCAGCAGGCCCGGAATCTCTTTCACTTTCTCTCTAGCAGGAACTGAACTCCGCGGTGCCTGCGTCCCTGCTTGTGTGCCTTTGCCCCAAGTGCTGCTTCAGAGACCTGGTCTGCAATCAGAGGACTCTGAAAAGCCGAAGCCCACATCATGACCACCCTTGTCATCAAATAAACAAAAAAGGGGGAAATGTGGAAGACCCTCAGTCTGCAAACAGCTGTGCTTTACTTGGGGAGCATAAGATTTGCTTGGGAACACTGCACTGAGAATAGTTTTTGCTTGCTTCTAAGATAAAGGAGCCGAGACCAGTTCACAGGGCTTTTTGAGGCATGAAAGAAGTAAACATGTGTGGAAGGTCAGTTCTGAACACAGAGCTGAAAACAAGGAATGGTTGTTGATGTTTTGAGTCCAGAACACTGGCTCTTCCCAGAATGGGTGATGAGTGCTTAGCGTGTGAATGTTGATGTTATCTTGAACTGCCTAGTCTGGCTCCTGCATTGTAGCAGTTAAATAGGGTAGTAGCATAACAATAAAAGGCCTTAGGCCTTTCGGCTTCAGGCCCTTGCATCCTCGATCTCAGAGTCTGTGCCTTCCTTGCCGCCCGCCGCACCTTCACATAGGAGTCAACATTCTCCAACCATGAACACGGCTCAAAAATTTTCAGCTGTTCTCTGGTAAATGGCATCAGTTCTGGTTCGGTTGGGAGCTCTGGATACAGCCTTTCATTGTGCAACAGCGGTTTAACTGCTATTACGGTTGGTCTCTCATAGGACAATTCAGTCGACAAGTCTGGATAAACTGGTTTCAATCCCGAACACTGAATACGATTTTTGGATTTCTCAGATTGCTGTGAGATACTAAGAGGAGGCTTCTCTGAAGAACGGACAAGAGGATTTTTAACATCTTGTATGTTTTCAATTCCTTTGTCCCGTACAAAGCCCACTGGTGTCTGAGAGCCAGCAGCACTGGAATGAAGGGTACTACTCAATAAATCAGAGTATCCTGATCTGCTAGCAACCACCTCCACAGGGCCGTGAGGTTTGTCCGACTTGCTTTTTCCACTTTTCTCAACATCCCCCCCACATTCCTCATGGGAATGATTGGCTTTGAACTCTTCTGTATCTGTGGGAGGCTCTAGAGTCACTGTCGAAGACCCCTCATTTGCTGAAGTTAAATTACTCTGGAGGATGTCGCACACATCATTTACAGTTTTTCCATCCTCTACTTCATCACTGAGCTGAATTTCTGTAAATTCTCCAGGATGTTCCACTTGCACTTCACTGGCTTGAGAAGACACTTCTGCCACAGGAGGGAGGAAGACATCGTCAGACTCTTGTATCTGGGACTCCTCACTACTTTTTTTCTTTTTTTCCTAGGAAAATAAGAAAAATGAACAGTGTCACTACAAAGTGAGTCTCTCCCCCTTGCATCCCAAATCCCACCATCACCAAAACTAGTATTTGTCAACATCAGAATTCCAAAAGCCCCTCTTAACACATTAATTTTCATAATATTAAAGGTAAAACCAAATGAACCAAACAGATCCTTGTTCTTTAGCTCCCCTTTAAAGACTGTCTATCAGTGCCTATTTTCTTGGTCAGTTCTTGAACAATGCTTCAACGTTTCCACATTAAAAGCTACAAATTGCTTTTGAGGTGATGGAGAGAGTCCAGAGAAGGGCAACAAAGCTGGTGATGGGTCTAGAGGGTATGTCCTATGGGGAGTGGCTGAGGGAACTGGGGTTGTTTAGTCTGGAGAAAAGGAGGCTGAGGGGAGACTTTGTTGCTCTCTACAACTACCTGAAAGGAGGGTGTAGCGACATGGGGGTTGGCCTCTTCTCCCAGGGAACTAGCAACAGGACTAGAGGACACAGCCTCAAGCTGCACCAGGGGAAGTTCAGGTTGGCCATGAGGAAGAATTTCTTCTCAGAAAGGGTTATTAGGCATTGGAATGGGCTGCCCAGGAAGGTGGTGGAGTCACCATCCCTGGAGGTGTTTAAGAAAAGACTGGATGTGGCACTGAGTGCCATGGTCTAGTTGACACAGTGGTGTTGGGTCAAAGGTTGGACTCGATGATCCCAGAGGTCTCTTCCAACCTGGTCGATTCTGTGATATATCACAGGACAGAATGCTTCATTAACATACAAAATAATCAAAATAACAGGATCCTGACCTCTAAAAAGAGTCACCAGATTCCACCATATTACAAAAAAAAAGTTACTTTGCAATTCGTCTTAAGTTTTACAGAAATATTCTAATGAATGGAAAATTATTTTCAAGAAAGTAATTTCAGAACAAGGAAAGTCTGGAACACATCCCCTAATTACATTCTAAAACCATCACAACATCTGTACAATTACTGAAATACCTATTTTCAAAAGGTATTACAGACTAGAGATGTAGAAAAACTTAGCAGTGACATTAAAATTCTAAACCGCTTATCCACTTTTAATTTAAGATGGGTTTGGGGGTAAATAGTTCCCATAAACCTAGTCTAAGGTGTAGATTAGCCTCCTTCCCAAAGCACAGCATGGGAAATAACGCTGCACAGGAAATCAACAAAGATTTTGTCAATTTGTAAATCGTTTGCCAATTTGTAAAACAAAAAATTGGCAAAGTGTTTTGCCAATTTGTAAGTTGCTTGTGTATACCTATCAGTTTATTAGAAGCAAGACTGGGAAAAGTTAGGTTACAGCGCTCCAGTTTTGGATGACCCAGATAATATAACAAAGAACACAGCTGAAATTAGGAAAAGCTCTCAATACTCCTCCATGATTGGGGAAAAGATAATAGTTTTGGAAACCTGCTGATAGTATCACATGTACTTTCACTAAACATCTGACATGACTTTGCCTAATGAGTGAAATACATGAAAGCAGCTCAAATCAAGGCCCTACCTAACCTCGACCTCAAACCTAATTTTGCTTCGAACATACACTCACAGCTTCTTTATACAATGGCAACACACTGGCTTTGCTTTTAGACTGTGCTTTCCAGACTGTTAAAACCTGTAAATATTTCTGATCACAAAACACTTCTGACACACTCCAAGGCTAGCTAAAGCTACAGGTGAGAGCTTAAAAATAGATCAGTGCAATTCTTTAAACTAGGACTTGTCGTCATAATAAACATCTCCTGCCAATTAACTCAAAGTCAGTAATTTCCATCCAATACTGTATCACTAGATCATATTTTTGACAGTGTACCAATCCACATACTTTACAAACACACACTGGCCCCTTCCCCTTTACAATCTCAAAGTTTCCTCTTGCAGCCCTCGTACAGAAGAAACTCCCTTAATCTTTGAATAGCATCCCGTATTCCTCCCAAATGCTACTGTTAGATAAAATAGTTGTTTTTAAAATTTATGAAGTGCCTTTCAGTTCTCACTTTCCAAGGCAAAAAAAATGCCATAATTGTTAACAAGGATTTCATCTGAAAAAAGGATGAGAGAAATCAGGTCCTGAATTAACATAAAAGCAAAACCTGCCGTTCTCTCTTCTGAGGGTTTAGCCTTTAAGTCAAAGATGACGCCTACTCACCAGCCTTGCCCCATGCCTAACGATTCTCCTCTCCTAGTGTGTCAGTGAACGACACCTCAAGCTCTAAGGACACCTATTAATTTTCAGGAAACATCTCTGGAATAACTGAGTGCTACCCACCAAGATGCACACAGCCTCATCTGCACCACTTCCAGGTTCGCTGGTTTTGCCACCTCACTGTGTTCGAATCAGTCTGGTGTTACTGGTGCTAGACAAGCCTAACTTTGGGGCTACTATTTTCAGAATGCCCTGGGTGTCATTCCACTACTTGGCAGCTCTGCAGCTGAGCCAGCCTTTCTCCCAGTTCACGAGAATTTCAGCTTTTCAAAGGATTATGTCTGTTTCTGAGGCATGGGAAAGGAAAAGTCCTTAATGTGACCAGGTCCCAAACTGCATCCTCAAACACGCCTGCGTATTAACAGAGCTGAGCATAATAGCAACAAAAATATCACGAATGGGTCACGTGTAACACTGTAGGATTCTGGATTCTCACATGTGACATCACCAGCGAATTACACCTGGAATTACGGCCAAAGACAGCAGTCACTGGAGTCACCGTACATGTTGTTAATGAACTACCAGCGTCATCTGTGACTCACTGCCTTCCTGCAGGGAACCGATTCTCTTAAGCAGCAGTCTTAAGATGTGGCTGCCTTGCGCATCCTATGGGGCTGAATCGAAACAATGACACACTCTTCTGGGACTGCTTTTCCCTCCAATCTTTACTTGCCTTGAGTTCAGGAATCACCCACAGCTGATACTTGGATATAACCCTTGTTTTAAAAAACAGCAGTCAATTAATCCATTAATTTATTTTCAGAGGGCTTTTACAGCCACAGCTTCGATGCCTTTGCTCTATGTGGTGCAGTTTACAACGTGAAAAAGGTTAAGCAATTAAGGGAAACATACCTAAAAAACTGTAGCACCAACTAAAGAAGAACAAACACTGTCACCTGCTATACACGGCCTCACCTTTTGAGCATTTCAAAGCCAAACCTACACGTATGAGATGTAGTAAGACTATCATCCACACTCTACTAACACTGCTAAATGCCAATAAGCTCTACTGCTCTATGGCCTCACCACAGATGCAACTCCAGACATCTCGCTGTGCAGAGCTACTTGAGAATGTCCAGGTTGGACATTAGGAAGAATTTCTTTTCAGAAAGGGTTATTAGACATTGGAATGGGCTGCCCAGGGAGGTGGTGGAGTCACCATCTCTGGATGTGTTTAAGAAAAGACTGGACATGGCACTTAGTGCCATGGTCTAGTTGACAGGGTGTGTCAGGGCAACGGTTGGACTCGATGATCCCTGAGGTCTCTTCCAACCTGGTTGATTCTGTGATTCTGAGAAGGCCGTACACTATAAGAGTAAAAAGCTTGTTTACACCCTTTTACAACACAGGAACTATCACCCCCTTCACCTGCCTATCAACTACTCTAAATCTTCTTACGTCGCTTCGGAAAAGTGCAGACATTCAGAAGACTTTTTAGAGAAACACCCCCCTCTCGACCTAACTGCTTTCAGCAGAAGAGGATGAACAGACATGAATATATAAACACCGCCCAGGGCAGACACACTTTCCACTGCTTTAAAAAACAAAGAAAGGAGTAACCCCAAATACGAGCCAAACCCCTCGACCAAAGTCCCACGGTGTGTAATAACACAACACAGACGCACTCCCCCCCCACACACCCCTTCACACAGCCCTCCCCACACCCACCCACCCCCCCCCCCCACACACACCCCTTCACACAGCCCTCCCCACACCCCCCCACCCCCACACACACCCACACCCACACACCCCTCCCCGCTGCACTAAACCCCCCTCACTACTGCACCCGCCGTCCGGAGCCGCCACAAACGGGAGGCGGCAGTGACAGTCCCGCCGCTGGGCCGATGCCCCCCACCCAGGGACTGTGCGCAGAGACACCCTGAAGCGCTCCTCGCCACTCCCCAGCCCTGACCCACCCTACCCTGGGCCTGCTCTTGGCGCGGGCCTTGCGGGGGGCCCTCACGGCCTCGGCCATGGCCCCAGCCCGCTGCGGCGCGGCTCGGGGCGGGGGCGGAAAGGCGGGCCCGCCCCCCGGGCGCTCTCGTCCAATCAGCAGCGCGGCAGGTACGGGAGGAACGGAGGGACGTACCGGGACGCGGTGCGTCACGTGGGGAGAGGCCAGGTTCCCATATAGGGACCTGTGCAGAGGCTAGGCTCCTCCATAGGGGCCTGGGAGGAGGCCAGGGTCCCCTATATGGACCTGCGGGGAGGCCAGCCTCCTCCATAGGGGTCTGGAAGGAGGCCAGGCTCCCCTATAAGCACCTGTGGGGAGGCCAGGTTCCTCCATAGGGGCCTGGGAGAAGGCCATAGTTTCCTATAAGGACCTGTGGGGAGGCCAGGCCCCTCTATAGGGGTCTGGAAGGAGGCCAGGCTCCCCTATGAGCACCTGCAGGGAGGCCAGGCCCTTCTATAGGGGTCTGGAAGGAGGCCAGGCTCCCCTATGAGCACCTGGGAGGAGGCCATGGTCTCCTTTAAGGACCTGCGGGGAGGCCAGGCCCCTCTATAGGGGTCTAGAAGGAGGCCAGGCTCCCCTATAAGCACCTGCAGGGAGGCCAGGCCCCTCTATAGGGGTCTGGAAGGAGGCCAGGCTCCCCTATAAGCACCTGCAGGGAGGCCAGGCTCCTCTATAGGGGTCTGGAAGGAGGCCATGGTCTCCTTTAAGGACCTGCAGGGAGGCCAGGCCCCTCTATAGGGGTCTGGAAGGAGGCCAGGCTCCCCTATAAGCACCTGCAGGGAGGCCAGGCCCCTCTATAGGGGTCTGGAAGGAGGCCATGGTCTCCTTTAAGGACCTGCGGGGAGGCCAGGCTCCTCCATAGGGGCCTAGGAGGAGGCCAGGCTCCTCTATAAGGACCTGTGGGGAGGCCAGGCTGCTGCCAGAGGGAATGTGGGGTGAGAAGCCAAGCCCCTACTACTGAGGATGGGGAGTGTGAGGTCTGTTCTGTCTGCACCATGGCAGGACCTGGAAGTGCCATTGGAGCATGGCAGCCTGTTCTGCAGCTCCTGAGACACCTCCAGGCACAGCAGGGCTGCTGGCTCAGCATGGGGGGCCAGGTACCACTGCCCCTTCTGATCCCAGCCCTGGCACCCAGCAGTCCCCAGGGAACCATGGCTGGAGCTGAGTCCAAGCCACACTGGGAGCGGAAATGACTTCTCCCAGTCCCCAGATGGATGAGCCCCCATGGAGCTCAGGCCCACCTTGCAGAAGACATTATAATTGAGGAGTTAATGATCTTGAACGGGCAATGTCCATTCTGTTGGACCTTGTACCTAGGGCTTGAGAAGCTGTATGTTACTAACATAATCTGTAATTTATAATCTCTGTGGGAAAGGTAAACTGTATGTCAAGGCAGGGATGCATTGATCCTGACTGGGAGCCCATTGCACGTTCAAAAGCCAGTGATCCCCTCACCAGGCGCAGGGCTGTGCTGCGCTGCACAAGCCCCTCGGCTGCAGGATGAGCTCAGCCAGCTCATGGTAACAGGGGGCTTACGGGCAGCTCCCACCTGGTACTGGCTCTTACAGCACCTGCCTGGCCCTGCCTGTATCTAGAAATGCAGCAAGAAGTTCTCATGTGAGCTTCCCTTATGAATAGAGCTGTTTTCTTGTGATAATTTATGTATTAGCTCGCAGGACCCAAAAGCGAGAGCTCTGTCTGACTCTGCCAGAAGGCGGGGTACCCTGCATCTGAAAGGACTTAAGATTTACTCTCTATCTGTATTTCTCTTCTTATTCTGCCTTATTAAAGCAGTTGTCTTATTAAGGCATTTGTCTCTCTCTCCCTGGGGAACACTCTGGGGAGGGAAGGCAGGAGCTGTGCAGCTGGTTATCAGGGTCTGTAGGGAGGCCAGGCACTTCTGTAGGGGCCTGGGAGGAGGCCAGACCCCTCTATAGACGTCTGTGAGGAAGCCCAGCCCCACTATAGGGGCCCAGGAGGAGGCTGGGCTCCTCCACAGGGGCCTGGGAGGAGACCAAAGTCTTCTGCACTACTTGGAAGACAACCAGGCAAGGGAAGACACTGAAGATAAAAAACCATTTCAGCAGTCATAGGCACACAGACTTGCTTTTCAGTAGCTCCATGTCTGAATACTCCTCTTCCAAGCCAGGGTTTGCTTGACTTTAGGTCTAGTCAAACAGTTGGATATATTCAGAGCCAGCACCCCTATTTTGGGATTACTTCTGTATATTTAGTGAATGTACAAGCCAAGTTTCAGCCTCATTGGGGACCTCCACATCCAGAAAAGCCTAATACCATCTCTTGTGCTCAGTCAGCTGAAAAATCCCAATAAAGAAACAGTGCAATGTATTGTAGAGTAGATACTCTTCCAGGGGAAACAGCCTTACGTGGTCTGCAGTTCATGGCTAACCACAAGTACTCATTCTCATGCCAGCCTTCCTTGGGGTGTTCTCTCACACAGCTGTCTTGGTACTGAGCAGGTACTGAAATAAAGGCTGAGCAAGGATATGCTCTTGTGGGCTTCCTTCCAGGAGAGGCAACTCACACCACCCAAATACCCTAGGCTGCTTTGAAGCTGTACCAGCCCCAGCCCTGACAGAAAGTGAACGTGACAACCTTTAAAAAAAACCATATCCAGCACATGAGTCTCAAAACTTTTTAAAAATATGTATTTAAAGAACTAAGACTACAGCAGGCTCCTTCAGAAGAATATTTGTACACTTGGTCTTTCAGAAATAAAATAGTACAGCTGATTCCTTGACATGTTCACTTTGCACCGTTCACTATAATGCAGCAGGACAGATGTTAAAGCTCACCGTGATCTTTTCCACACAAGGAAATACAGTAAAAGCCCCGGGGACCGGTGGGCTTAGGCACACACTGAAGTCATTCAGATTCACCTTGAAGAACATCGTACAACTAGCAACTCCTGTTGCTCCAGAGTTAGTCACCTGACACCAGGTTTAGAGAGCTAAATTGTGTCCTGGTCCCCATGTCCTGTGTCCAGTGTTGTAAGGCACTGAGGAGCTGTTAAGCAACACTGCACACAGGGACTTCAGAGAGATCAGCCGCCCTGAGGCATGTAAGCTTCCAAATCAAAGCCATAATCATATATAGGGTAACAAGAAGGGGAATGAACTTTGAGGAGACCTGGTCAGAAAACAAGTTTCATGGTCTCAAACCAATGTTAGTAGCTATGTTTGTTTCCAGCAGTGCGTAGCCAGAATGAGTCCAAGTTCAGGGATTCCCAGAAGTTAATCAAATGGGAGTCTCCAGAGCCTACCAGGGACATATAAGCCTAAAAAACCACAAACCCCTCATTGGAGAGGCAGTTGGAAGAGCTGACGGACTTCCTCCAGATCCTCAACAACGCTGTAGGGTGCGGGACTTTCTGGCAGGTTTGTGGCAGCACAGCCCCTTGCTAGGTAGCTGCGCTGTGGACTGCTGCACCAGGCAAGATGCGAATCAGCTTCCAGTATCGGCGCTTAAGCCTGGAGCACATCTACAGCTAAGGCAGACACATGGTGTAGCCGTTGGTGCTCCTCTAAGTAAGCTCCCTGAGACACGACCACAACTGAACCTAAATTACAAGTTTAATCACCATTAATGAAAGACTTTAGAAACAGGCAAAAGTGTAGCCTGAGATCTGAGTGGGATATTGTGGAGGGGTTTCTGTAAGAGAATGGTCACCTCCTGAGCCAGATGTAAAAGGCCACAGGCCTATCTCCTGTGTGCTTCCCACAGAGCCTCTGCATACTTGACAGTAAACATCACTGTGAACAGTGTTGGACTTGGCACCTGCAGGATCACGTTACAGCACAGGGGGATGGTGAAAGGACTGACCAATGGGAGGTTGCAGGGGGGAGCGTGGACAAAAAGACTTAACGTATCATAAGCGGGTTGCTACGGCGTGATTGCTATTAAGCACCAATCATAATAAAGTAGGCGCGTGATAAGGAAATAGAACTGCTATATTAATCCGGGTGTATTGGCTAATAAACGGCATTTGCTTAATCATATTGGTTGTGTAGCAGTGTCCTGTAACTTCCGCGTCAACAAGTGGCGCCCGAACAGGGACCCTCAGATCGGTGTTGAGAAGATCAACGAGACCGACGGAATTGAAGGGTACGGAAAAGCCGACCGACGGTGAGTCCCCGGGGCAAATAGGATCACTTAGAGTGTGTGGAATCTCGCCTTGGCCAGGCGAGCGGTCGGGGAGGAATGGGAAATACGCTGTCTAAAGAAGAAGAGGCAGTCGTGAAACTCCTCCAACATATTCTCTCTACGAGAGGCTTGAAATGTGACCTGGCTACCTTGAAGGCTCTTTTGCTATGGGCAAAAGAAAGAGACTTAATCCCCACAGTTAGTGCGGCGTTTGATGCTGCCACCTGGGAAAATATGGGTGCGAAGCTGTGGGATGAAATTACGTTGGGTTCCAAGGATGCAGGCAAAATCCTCACTGTGTGGAGACTAGTTACTGAAACCTTAAAGAGTACGAAAGCCGAGCGTTTGGCTGCTTCGTCGGCTTTTGCAGCCCTAACGCCTGAGAATCAAACTGAATCAAAATCAAAGGATGCTACTTCAGCAACAGTGCTTCTTTTCTCGGGGCCCTCTGCTCCCTCCGCCCCGACGAAAGTGGTACCTGGGGGACGGGCGCTGCCATTGGGAGAGAGGGTCGAATGTTCCCCTCAGCCCATGGCGCCCCCGTTACCTCCACAAAAAGAAGATGAGGAAGACTTCCCACCACCACCACCAGAAATAGAGAAGGTGCCGTCCTGCTCGGCGTCGCCGACACCACGGCTGTACCCACCTCTGCCTCCGTCGACTCCCCCAACACCCTGCACCAAGGCTGCTGTGAGCGGCTTGGGAGAATCCCAGCTACAAGGGCTCCTAAACAAATTGGAAGCGCTCGAGGCGAAGGTCGAGGCTCCGAGACCACCGGACACCGGACCACGAAATCCTTTTCCTCGCAGCCGGAGCAACAACTGCGACCACCTCTGACTGTGGTACCGGGGTCGGGGATGGGAGGGGGGTCGGTTGGGTTTGGTTCGCCTTCAGATCCAAAGCAACGGTGGCGAGGGGTAATTCGGGATGCTATAATTGAGGGTCAGTTTCAGGACATAAATCCTATGGTTTTTCCAGTCGTAATTGACCAAAATGGTGCAAATATGTGGGAAGCTTTGGACTGGAAAATGATAAAAGAGGCAAAAACAGCAATAACACAATATGGCTTAAAATCACCGTATACTCAGTCAATTTTGCAACACATTTTTTCTGCTCATTTGTTAACTCCTTATGATACCAAAATGTTAGTTACTGCACTGTTACCCCCCTCTCAACAATTGCAATTTTTCCAACTCTGGCACTCGGTGTGTGAAGCTGCTGCAGTCATCCCCCGTCAACAAGGGGATCCGCTATTAGGAATCCGAGCTGAGATCCTAATGGGGGCAGGTGAATTCGCCAGCACAGATACACAGCTGCAGCTGCCACAAGCGGCTTTACAGCTCAGTCAGGATTTGGCATTTAAAGCGCTCTCTGGAATGCGCGATGAGAAAGCAGCACCGGCTTTCGCGAATGTAAAACAGGGTCCTACAGAACCCTATGGTAAATTTATTGACAGATTACATGCTGCCATTCAAACCCATCCTGATTTGACGGAGGATATGAAGATCTGCTTTTTGGATCTATTGGCATTTGATAATGCAAATGAAAAAAACAGAAAAGCCCTCAGCCTTTTGCCAAGAGGGTCGAGTACTGCTAACTTAATGGAAGCAGCGGAACGGATGCTGGTCCAGGATAATGCTACTGTTATGGCAGCGGCAGTTGGTGCGGCGGTGAAAGCTGCTCTCCCCCAGAAAAATAAAAATGACAAAATATGCTACAATTGTGGAAAAATAGGTCACTATCAAAAGACCTGCCGTAGTCCAAACAAAAATGCAGGAGGAAAACGGGGGAAATGGTGTAGTAACTGTCAGAAAAATAATCACAACACCGCTGAGTGCAGGCGATCGGGAAACTGGGTCCCGAGCGCAGCGCACCCCCGCGCGACGACACAAGTGCAGGGTGCCTGGACCGCTGCTCCACCGCCACCGCCAGCAGCGCAGGAGTGGACTTGGCAACAGCAGTAGATACTACTTTAACAACATCTGAAGTTCATTTGATAGACTCTGATCAGCAGGGCCCCTTAGGGCATGGGTTAAGTGCATTACCGATAGGTCGTTCATCAGTCTCTCGAAAAGGTATCTTCGTAGTACCTGGACTCATTGATGCGGATTTTACCGGAACAATTAAGATTATAAAGACTGTCAAAAATCAAACCTTATTGTCACGGTTTAAAGCTGGGCCAGTTATGAAACCTGTGGCAGATGCCCTCTGTTATCCCCCCCCCCCTCCCCCCAAAGGGAAAGGGAAAGGGAAAAGGGAGAGAGGCTTCCGGGTTGGAAAGTTAAAACAGTTTTAATAAACTATAATAATGAAAAAAAAAAATATAATAATAATAATAGAAATAATCAAATATATACAAATATATATACAAAACCAAGATTGAGCTCCCCTGAAGTCAGCCACGTCACCACCGGCACTGCAGGGCAGGCTCCGGGAAGGCCCAGGCTGGGCCTAGCAACGGTCGAGAGCTGTATTCAGGGATGCACGGATCGGGATCGGGGGCAGCAGGAAAACAGACGGAGTCCTCCTTGGACACCGGCCATAGCAGAAAAGGGCGCGACCCTCGTGATCCCCCCCCTTTATACCGAGAATGACGTGTGTGGGATGGAATACCCTCGTTGGTCAATTTTGGGTCACCTGCCCTGTCTGCTCCCCACTGCAGCTGCAACCCCCCTTCGGCTCTTCACTCGTAAGCAGTGAGGAATTCAGCAGTGACCTTGGTTTCTCTAAGAATAAGTACAGCAAGAGCCTTACTGCACAACATCCCTACCGGTGCCTCAGCGATAACTACAAACTTCGGGCGTTATCAGTCTTGGAGGCAGACACTGTCTGCAAACATGCAGTTACTTAGAGGAGACTTAGCTGAAAGCAAAAATCACTGAAAGGAAAATCGGCCTGGTTTAGGCCAAACCAGGACATTCCACCCCTTATTCCATACCATTCACGTCATACTCAGATCACCACTAACTTTTCATTTTAAAATATATACAGATAACATTAGTTTATGATTCATCTCTATACAGAAGAAAAAAGTTCATCAAGTTCATTTAGTTCAGGATTGTGGGTTTCCATCTGGCTAGGAGTCTCCCAGGGTAGGAAAGATGGTATGAGCTTCGTCACAGTTCGTGCCCACGGGTTGCAGGTTAAAGATGTCAGTCTCGAGGAGGTTACTGGACGCCACTTGCAGCTAGCTCCGGTCTCATCACCACTGCTTCAACCTGAAAGACACTTATGAACACTGTTAGTATTATGCAGCAATTAACATCATGCAGTTCAGAATTAAGTATTCTCACCCAAGATCAGATCACCTTCAGGGACACATCGGACTCCACCATCCTGCAGCATCACCCACCAAGTACATCCAGGTCCTTGAGCAAAAGCAATCCCATGAACGGGTTTACCTTTGCCCGTAGCAGGAAGAACCCAGGCAGTTTTTCCCAACAGATTCCTTTCATGCACCACAGGGACTTTATCCCCTTCTACTGTATGTAAAAGGTCTGACTGAGCAGGGCCAGCTCGGTTGATAGATCCTCTGGTGTTGACTAGCCAGGTAGCTTGTGCCAAATGCTTATCCCAGTTTTTAAAGGTTCCACCTCCCATTGCTTTTAGGGTAGTTTTTAACAGCCCATTATACCGTTCAACTTTCCCAGATGCTGGTGCATGATAGGGGATGTGATATACCCATTCGATGCCATGCTCTTTGGCCCAGTTATCTATGAGACTGTTTTTGAAATGAGTCCCATTGTCCGACTCAATTCTCTCTGGTGTGCCATGTCGCCACAAAATTTGCTTTTCAAGGCCCAGAATAGTGTTCCGGGCAGTGGCATGGGGCACAGAGTATGTTTCCAGCCATCCAGTGGTCGCCTCCACCATGGTAAGCACATAACGTTTACCCTGGCGGGTTTGAGGGAGTGTGATGTAGTCAATTTGCCAGGCCTCCCCATATTTATATTTCAACCACCGCCCCCCATACCACAAAGGTTTTAACCGTTTGGCTTGCTTAATTGCGGCGCATGTTTCACAATCATGGATAACCTGTGCAATAGAGTCCATAGTTAAGTCCACCCCTCGGTCACGAGCCCATCTGTATGTTGCGTCTCTCCCTTGATGACCTGAAGTGTCATGAGCCCACCGAGCTAAAAATAGTTCACCTTTATGTTCCCAGTCCAAATCTATTTGGAACACTTTAGCAGCCTGATCTGCTTGTTGGTTGTTTCGATGTTCCTCAGTTGCCCGACTTTTAGGTACGTGAGCATCTACATGACGTACCTTCACGACTAGTTTCTCTAGCCGAGCAGCAATATCTTGCCACAGTTCAACAGCCCAAATAGGTTTACCTTTACGCTGCCAGTTGCTTCGCTTCCACTGTTTTAACCACCCCCACAAGGCATTTGCCACCATCCATGAGTCAGTATAAAGATACAGCCTTGGCCACTTTTCTCGTTCAGCAATGTCTAAAGCCAGCTGGATGGCTTTTACCTCTGCGAATTGACTTGATTCACCTTGTCCTTCTGTGGCTTCTGTGATTCGTCGTATGGGACTCCATACAGCAGCTTTCCACTTCCGATGCTTTCCTACAAGACGGCAGGATCCATCGGTGAACAGGACATACTGCTTCTCATCCTCTGGTAGTTCATTATACGGTGGGGCTTCTTCAGCACGTGTCACCTCCTTTTCTGGTGGCATTCCGAAGTCTTTGCCTTCTGGCCAGTCCATGATCACTTCTAAGATTCCTGGGCGATTAGGGTTTCCTATTCGAGCCCTCTGTGTAATTAATGCAATCCATTTACTCCATGTAGCATCAGTTGCATGATGAGTGAGGAGAAGGAACACGCCTCCACAAAATCCAATGTGAATCAAAGTGAAGACATTTATTAAGCATAAGCTGTCCCTTTTATACATTTTGTACTTTCCCTAGCTGTAAGCATGTGCATTGCTATTCGTTAATATTACTAAACATACTCTTCTTTGATGTGTTGATTGGTCACTGCTCTGCCACTGGTCCTTCCTTAATTGGCTCCATCAGTTCTTGTTTCTTCTCCTCCGTGTTCGGCTCCCACCGGCTACTCCCTCAATTCTTGTTTGCTCAGCTGCTGTTTTTCCTCATCTCTCGAAGGTCGGCTTGTTGACACTAGCTACATGAATCTTCTCACGCAGCTAGGCCTTCACTCCATACTCTCATACTTCTGGCTCATTACATGACCATTCTGCTCCAAAAACCCCTCTACAATTCCCCCTTTCTTTTCTTGAGCCAGAAAGGCCGTGTTTATTGTCCGCTGCAGGGCCCTTTGCAAGCAGGAGAATAAACACGGTAATACAAGGATGATAATACAAATCACAAACAATCCCATCAATAGCATTTTAATCAATCCGACCAGCCACCCTCCAATTCCCAAATTACCCAACCAGTCATCCAGGAACCCATGCTGTTCCCGTATTTTCTGTGTGGCATCCATGAGCTCTTTGATCTGCTTATGAATTGACCTGGAATGATCGTTCAGATCCATGCAACACATCCCATCAAACTCCTGACATCCGTGACCGTGCACTAATAATAAAAAATCTATAGCAGCTCTATTTTGTAAGGTAGCATGTCGGATACTATCTACATCATTGGCTAATGTTCCTAAAATTCTAGAAGTTTGATCAGCTCTTTTTGCAACCCAGCAAGCTAAATTTCGCAATTGTGTTAGTCCTTGTGCAGCAGCCACACCCGGTGCAAAAATAGAAGAAAGAACTACTTTGGTCCTAGACCATAGTTCTACCTCATCTTTACATTCTTTCCCTAAGGTAGTGACACTTCTTTTAATCTTGTGTAGGTTAGTGTGATTTAATATGACCTTTCGTGTAGGCATTAGTAAGCTTAATTTACCTATGGTACACGGACCTCCCAGTTTTTTACTGGGCAGCCCTGGCCAAGCCCTATCTCCACAAATTAGGAATAAACCTTCTGGTAATTTTCTAGGCATGGCCAAATCCGGTGCTGGCTCTGTTCGACTACGCCCTACGTTTGCACACCAGATAGATTCATTTTGCCACAATGGATTACTGGGTGTGACATTTTGTAATCTCTTTATGTCGTTCTGATAAATGTTTGATCCCTCTGTGTAATTGAAAAACACACAAGATTCTGCCTCTAAAGTTCCTAGGATGTCAAGTTCTTGGGGCTCTAAGGGATTGACAGGCAAGCTATCGTCCCATAAATCCCAATGTTCGCCACATTTCATTGCATTCTCACAGAGGCTCTGTTTCAGCACATTCAACCCTGCCACTATCTCCTTACTTTCAGATCTGTTTAAGGGGACCCCCACTAGAAATGTATGAAAGGGTTGTTCAGGCTGAGCTAAGGAGGCACAAAACTGCGTCTGGTTCAAGCTCCGCATCAGAGTCACCCAAACGTTGTGACTCCCCTTCCATGGTGTAGGTGGAAGGACTATCGGTTGATGACCTTTTGTCAGGTCCAGGATCCAAAGCAGGCTTAACACAGAAAAAACAACCCCTTGCTTTATCATGACTGCGCCTTTTGCTCCCTTTTCTATACCTCCCACGCAAACCTTTTTTCACACTTCCCGCAGTCAGGGCACTGGATCTCTCGAGAGGTCAGTGTTCCGAGGCAGATCCTGAGTTGGCTCCTGTAGTTCAGGTTGTTTTTGTAGCCACGGCTTCACCCACTTAGCTGGTACCCATTTGGCTCCTGTATCTGTAACGACACATGCATACCCTCGACCCAACGTTATTAATTTCATTGGACCTTCCCACACACCAGTCACCCCATTTTTTACCATCACTTTGGCTTGTTCCTGTTCTTTCTGAAAAGCCTCCATACCTCCCTTTAACCCTGCACCATGTTTTACTGCTGGAGGTACAGAGTAGTCCTGTGGCAAGCGTAAAAAGTTTAGTACATAAAGCGCTTTACACAACCTGTCAGGAGGAGATAGCCCTGGCTCTCCCCCTTTTTGTTTTTGTAAAAGGTGTTTCAGAGTTTGATTCATGCGCTCCACAATAGCTTGTCCCGTTGGTGAATGTGGGACACCTGTTATATGTGTTATACCCCACAGTTGGAAAAAGTCCTGTGTGGCACGTGCCACATAGCCTGGGCCATTGTCCGTTTTAATCGTCTGTGGAATGCCCAGGGCCGCAATAGCAGAACGCATGTGTCGTTGAACGTGTTTGCTGGATTCGCCTGTTTGTGCTGTAGCCCAGGTAGCAAGGGAGAAACAGTCAACACTCACGTGGACATATTTCAGCCGTCCAAATTCGGGGATGTGTGTTACATCCATTTGCCATATCTCCAACGGTCCAGTACCGCGGGGGTTGACACCAGGTGCTAAACCACCCCCAAGATGTTGACAGTCTGGACAGGACTGGACTATCCCACGTGCATCTGCACTGCGTAGCCCAAACTGACGCCGCAGTACCTTAGCAGATTGATGGAAAAAGGCATGAGATCGTTGTGCTTGAGCGAAGCGATCAATTGAAGGCGCAGCCCAGGCAGGTGCGACAAGTTTGTCTGCCCGAGCATTGCCTTCAGCTAAGCCTTCCAGGAGTCCTGTGTGACTACGGATATGTGTGATGAAATATGGATGCAGTCGCTCTGTCAGCAAAAGCCATAATTCATGAAAAAGTTGGTATAGTTGTTCATTAGCTATCTCTTTGAGCAGAGCACGCTCCATCCTCTGGACAATCCCTACGACATATAAAGAGTCACATACCACATTAACAGGTGCTGTGTTCCATCGCCTGAAGACCTCCACCACAGCTCGCAATTCTAATTGTTGTGTAGACCCTTGAATGTCAGATAAAATTACATCATGCCACTTCCCATTGTCTAACCATGTTAGTGCTGCTTTTTGAGCTTTGCCTCCAGCATCTGTAAAAACGGTGACACCACTGACCGGACGTTCTGACCTTTTTGGTAATTCTTCCCATTGACCCAATTGCAGCACGGAGAAGTATTTGTGAGGGGGTAGATGTACCTTCAACTCGCCCCTATAATCCAATAACGCAACTTGTAATGGTATGGAATTTTGTAATGCCCATTGTAGATACTCTGCAACCAGTGGAATAACCAAAAAAGCAGGTTCGACGCCTGCTATCTCTACAACCCTCTGCCTTCCTTTCATTACAAGTTGTGCTATGGCCTCTACTTTCGTAGTGATGGTACGTTTTGGTTGCATAGGCAAAAAGATCCATTCCAGCACATGTAGAGGATCCTTGTCAGTCACCCACTGCATAATTAATGCCAGGGGGTGGCGATCGTGATTGATAACCAATACTCCAATACTGTAATCTGGGTCCCAACGGTGAGTGTATGCCATAGCTATTTTGGTACTCAGGTGTTTCAATGCCTGCTCAGCTTCCTGTGTCAATGTGCGGGGGGCATCTGCACCGCCTCCTCCCTTTAGCAATTGCATCAAAGGTGCCAATTCAGCATTGGTGAGACCACACAGGGTTCGCACCCAATTGAGGTCTCCCAACAGTTTTTGTACATCATTTAAAGTACTGATATTCACACGAATTTCTAGTTTTTGGGGTCTAACAGTTGTTTTGGTAATTTCCCACCCAAGGTACTTCCAGTTTTCCTCCTGTTGTACCTTTTCTGGAGCTATTTGCAATCCACCTTTTGCTAGTTCAGTCTGCAGTGTATGAATCAATTGTTTTTTATCCAATTGTTTCCCTGCTATTAGAATGTCATCCATATAATGGTATATAATCAAATTTGGAAAATTCCTTCGCACAGGAGCAAGTGCCCAGGCCACATACATTTGACACATTGTCGGTGAATTTTTCATTCCCTGTGGTAACACAACCCAATGATAGCGTTTCATAGGTGCAGCTTTGTTCACTGATGGCACCGAAAAAGCAAATTTCTGATAGTCATCAGGGTGCAAAGGGATGGTGAAGAAACAATCTTTTAAGTCAATGATTAAAATGTCCCAGTCTTTAGGGATCATATTGGGGGATGGGAGCCCTGGTTGTAGGGTTCCCATATCATCCATGACCTCATTGATTTTTCGAAGGTCATGTAACAAACGCCATTTGCCACTTTTTTTCGGAATAGTAAATATTGGGGTGTTCCATGGGCTTGTTGTGGGCTCAATATGACCTTTTTCCAGTTGCTCCTGTACCAAGCTTTCGAGGTGGGCGATTTTTTCTGCAGACAGCGGCCATTGATCAACCCAAACTGGGGTTTCTGTTTTCCAGGTTAGTTTTAGGATTGGTCGCCCTTCATCAATGGCCGCCTCTAAAAACCCTCACTGTTAGTTACCAAGCGTGCCCCTAATTGACTTAATGCATCTCTCCCCAGTAAACAAATGGGGACAGGCATCACATATGGTCTTACTGTACAGGTACTCCCATCCTGCAATTTGCAACAAATCACATTTGTACTGATTTTAGTGGTCTGTATTCCCCCGACCCCCAAAATGGGCGTAGGGGGGATCTCCAATGGCCACGAATGAGGCCACGCTGCTTGACTGATTATTGTAACGTCTGCTCCAGTATCAATCAGCATAATTACCACGCAAGTTTTCCCACCAGGTTCTTTTAGTGTTACCCGTTCTGTTGGTTTTGCCTTACTGATATCCATTGCCAGATAAATGTCAGCCTGGCCTGTTGATCCAAAACCCCCAGCCCCTCTTATCTGATTCCCAGCTGTGGGCACAGCTGATTTAAAGGGGACCAGTTGTCCAATTTTTTCTCCTTTGGGTATATGAATTGGTGGCAGGGGGGTCCATACCATAATAGATATGACCCCTGTAAAATCGGCATCGATTATACCGGGTAAAACGAAAAGACCTTTTCGGGTCGTAGAGGATCGCCCGATAAGTAAGGCACTCAACCCGTGACCCAGTGGGCCTTTCATATCGGTGGGTATACATTGCACTTGCGGGTCTATCAGAGTCACCTCTACTGCTGTGGCAATGTCGACCCCAGCACTCCCTCTTGTGGCGGCGGCGACGCCATCCAGGCAGCCCGGGTGGAAGACCTGTTTTGTGTCATCGCGCTGGGTCTCCTCGCGCTCGCCCCCCCGTTTCCCAGCCGAGTTCCCTGCTTAGTGAATCTAGATCGGCATTCATCTGCACGGTGACCGTATTTCCGGCAGCGATTGCAGGTCCCTGCAAACTCGTGACTTTTTACTCGGCATTGAGCCTTAAGGTGTCCCGGTTTGCCACAGTTGTAACATTTTGGTCCCTGATCGCCTCTCCCTGATCGTACTAGAGGTTTCACCGCAGCCGCAAAGGCTGACGCCATGTATCCTGCTGTTTCTTCCGTTGTTCCTACGCGCTCACACGCATCCATCATTTCTGCCAGGCTAGAATTTTTGGGTAATGTCTGTAAAATGCGCTTACAAGTAGGATTAGCATTGTCGACTGCCAACGACATTAGCAACGCCTCTCGAGCTACATCGGTCAGCGATGCCCTTTCCAATGCTTCACGCAATCTTTCTAAAAATGTCATATAAGGCTCAGATGGACCTTGCCTTATTTTTGTATAGGCAGGAATTACTTTCCCATCTTCTGGGAGGGTTTTAAAAGCCTCTCGGGCTAAGGTGGCAGTAAGTGCCAAGGCTTCTGGTCTAAGTCGTGCCTGTCGTTGTGGATCACTAAACTGCCCTTCTCCCACCAGTTGGTCAAATGTTATCCCTAAAAGAGGATCATTATCTCCCCTCCCCAGGTTTTCCACCGCTGCAGCCTGTGCTGCGTCATGCCACCTCGTCCGCCACAAGAGTTCCTGCATCGGGGTTAAAATCATCGCCATCAATTGCTTAAAATCAAAAGGTGTTAAAAGCATGGACATAAAGATACTATTTATAAATGCTTGGGTATAAGGTGCATGCAACCCATTTTGTTGTACCGCTTTCCGTGCCTCCTTAACAATCTCCCACTGTAATCCTACCCAGTGCGGTGGTTCTCTCCGATTTCCCAAAATAACTGGGAAAGCTGTGGGCAGAATCTCCCCCTCCACTAGCGCATTCCGTATAACTCCTCGCCACCGTAATCGTGGATCGTCTCCTCCCCCGTCCCCCATGACAGAGTGCATACCAACATTCCCATCCATATTTCTCATGCGGCTAGTCCCAGCCGCCTCAGCACCCCCCCCGGCCCCCCTGGCCCCCCCGCGTAGGCGTTCCCTTTCTTCTTCTCTCCTCTGCTCCTCCTTATGCTGTCGCTCAGTTAAGGTCGTCTGTCTTTCCAGGTCTTGTAATTTTGCTAACAATTTTTCCGCCCAAGCCACCGGATCCTTAAATTTCCCTGGACCGCCGGCAGGCGATGGGGGAGACGACGGGGGCAGAGGGGGATATTCGTATTCGGCGCGATTTGCGAGATTGGCGGCTCGCGGAGGCTTGAAGGGTGGGGGGGTGGGCTCGGGCTGATGCTCATCAACCTCCATTTCCTCCGGTTTAGGGGGCTCCCCTGTTGGTTTAGGGGGTATTTCAATTTTCTCCTGCTCTTCTGGTGGTGCGGAGGGGTTTGAAAAAACCGGTATTGGCGGCTGACCAAAAACACGAAGACCTCTCGCCCCAGGGTTAACCTCTGTTGGACGCAGAGCCGTAAAAGCCCCTGCTGCAACAGCCCTCTCTGCTTTCATTTCTTGAAGAGCAGTAAGAACAGCCCTCCATGCAGTTGCCAGTTCTATTGCCTCCTTTTCCCCACTGCTTATTGCTTCCCATAAACCCTTTCCAATATCTTCCCAAGTGTCCACCTTAAAAGCGCTCTGGGGGTCCGAAGGGAACCCATGCTCTCGACACCAAACTAACAGTCTCCGGAGCAAATGCTCATCATGTTTCACTCCTCTCTTAGAGAGGATATGTAGGAGAAGCCTTACTATCGCACTTTCTTCTTTAGAAATATTTTGGCCCATCTCCTTTTTCCCCCGGCTGCTCACCTCACTAAGTGTCCCGTTGCAACGTTCTTTTCTTTTCTTGCGAGTCGTCCTCCGTCTCGCCCCGGTCTTCAGACCTGCTGAGCCGTACTCCAGCCGGTGTACCTCCTTCTGGGCTATTCCCCGAACTTGCCGTCGATCAGCGTCTCATCAGGGTCACCATCTGAGGAGAAGGAACACGCCTCCACAAAATCCAATGTGAATCAAAGTGAAGACATTTATTAAGCATAAGCTGTCCCTTTTATACATTTTGTACTTTCCCTAGCTGTAAGCATGTGCATTGCTATTCGTTAATATTACTAAACATACTCTTCTTTGATGTGTTGATTGGTCACTGCTCTGCCACTGGTCCTTCCTTAATTGGCTCCATCAGTTCTTGTTTCTTCTCCTCCGTGTTCGGCTCCCACCGGCTACTCCCTCAATTCTTGTTTGCTCAGCTGCTGTTTTTCCTCATCTCTCGAAGGTCGGCTTGTTGACACTAGCTACATGAATCTTCTCACGCAGCTAGGCCTTCACTCCATACTCTCATACTTCTGGCTCATTACATGACCATTCTGCTCCAAAAACCCCTCTACAGATGAGTAGTAGGAACCTTACCCTTGAACATCCAGCCTAGTACTGGTAATCGGGGTGCCAGGAGAAGCTGTGCTTCAGTACCAATTACCTCTGAGGCAGCTCTAACTCCTTCATATGCTGCCAGTATCTCTTTTTCAGTTGGGGTGTAATTGGCCTCAGAGCCCTTGTATCCTCGACTCCAAAATCCTAGGGGTCGACCTCGAGTCTCCCCTGGCACTTTCTGCCAGAGGCTCCAGGTAGGACCATTGTCCCCAGCTGCGGTGTAGAGCACATTTTTAACATCTTGTCCCGTACGGACTGGCCCAAGGGCTACTGCATGCACAATTTCTTGTTTAATCTGTTCAAAAGCCTGTTGTTGTTCAGGACCCCACTGAAAATCATTTTTCTTTCTGGTCACCTGATAAAGAGGGCGTACAATCTGGCTGTAATCTGGAATATGCATTCTCCAGAAACCCACAACGCCTAAGAAGGCTTGTGTTTCCTTTTTGTTAGTTGGTGGGGACATAGCTGTTATTTTGTTGATCACCTCTATCGGGATCTGGCGACGCCCATCTTGCCATTTAATCCCTAAAAACTGGATCTCCCGGGCAGGCCCCTTGACCTTGCCTCTTTTTATGGCAAAACCAGCTTGCAGGAGAATTTGGATGATTTTCTCCCCTTTGTCAAAAACTTCTGCTGCTGTATCACCCCACACAATGATGTCATCAATATATTGCAAATGTTCTGGAGCTCCACCCTTTTCTAGTGCAGTCTGGATCAGTCCATGGCAAATAGTAGGACTGTGTTTCCACCCCTGGGGCAGTCGATTCCAGGTGTACTGGATACCTCTCCAGGTAAAAGCAAACTGCGGCCTGCACTTTGGTGCCAAGGAAATAGAGAAAAATGCATTAGCAATGTCTATAGTGGCGTACCACTTGGCTGCCTTTGACTCCAGTTCGTATTGAAGTTCTAGCATGTCTGGCACAGCAGCACTCAGAGGTGGTGTAACTTCATTTAGGCCACGATAGTCCACAGTTAATCTCCATTCTCCATTAGACTTTTGCACTGGCCATATAGGACTATTAAAGGGTGAGCGAGTCTTGCTAATCACTCCTTGATTTTCTAATTGTCTAATCAGTTTATGAATGGGGATCAGGGAGTCTCGATTGGTGCGATATTGTCGTCGGTGCACCGTGGCAGTAGCAATTGGCACCTGTTGTTCTTCAACCTTCAGCAACCCCACAACAGAAGGATCCTCTGAGAGGCCAGGCAAGGTAGACAGCTGTTTAATGTCCTCAGTCTCTACAGCTGCTACACCAAAGGCCCATCTATATCCTTTTGGGTCCTTAAAATACCCTTTCTTAAGGTAGTCTATGCCAAGGATGCACGGAGCATCTGGACCAGTCACAATGGGGTGCTTTTTCCATTCATTTTCAGTTAGGCTCACTTCGGCCTCCAATACAGATAACTCTTGAGATCCCCCTGTTATTCCCGAGATACTGACAGATTCTGTCCCTTTATGATTCGATGGCATGAGGGTGCACTGTGCACCAGTGTCTACCAGGGCTCGATACTTTTGTGGTTCTAATGTGCCAGGCCATCGAATCCACACAGTCCAATAAACTCGGTTGTCCCTCTCCTCCTCCTGGCTGGAGGCAGGGCCCCTCTAATTAAAGACTGGATTCGTGCAGCTCACGGGGATTGGACCTTCATTTCCCCTATTCACTCTTGGAAAAAAAGGATTTGAGGCCCATCTACCCTGACTGGGGTCCTGCTCATTGGTAACTGGAGCAGCCATCCTCCTAGGAAAATTCTCACTGGTATTTCTGTTAGCTTGCAACTCACGTACTCGCGCCTGTAGGGTACTGGTAGGTTGTCCATGCCATCTGTTCATGTCCTCCCCATAATCACGCAGGATAAACCACAGGATACCTCGTGACGTGTCCCGTTTCCTTTGAGCTGGTCCAGTAGGAGGGCGTTTCCTCCTAAAGGCTGCAACACGGGCCTGTGTAGGTAGAGAGTCAAGTTTATTCTCGATCCTGGACAGTTTATCTGACAGTTGTTTAAATGAGTCCTTGTTCTCCTTAGTCAGTTTTTCCACAGCCGAGACACGGGCCTGCAGTGGGGAAGAAATACTATCTTCATACTGTCGCATATAGTTAGCCATTTCGCCCACATTAGGTCGTGCCATAGGATCTTCTCCCCAGACTAATATTGACAATGTATGGGTATGTGTTGGTGGAGCACTCTTCACAACCTTCCGGAACATGGATCGGTTGCATTCCACTTCATCAGGATTTACAGGATCTACAATGTCCTGAGGGTGTTTATAAATGATCTCTTGCACAGCCAGTTCTCTAAGGTAGTTAATACCTTTTTCTATAGTGGTCCATTTGCTTAGGTGGCTCATAACATCATCTTTATAGGGATACCTGCTCTTTACAGCTGACAAGAGTCGCCTCCAGAGGCTGATACTGTTTGACCTTCTTGGAAGCATCTTATCAATACCACCATCTCTGGACAGGGATCCCAACTGTCTGGCTTCTCTACCATCCAATTCTATGCTATCTGCCCCATTATCCCAGCATCGGAGCAACCAGGTAATAATTGGCTCACCGTCATAACGACTAAAATCTTTTCTTATATTTCGCAGTTCTTTCAGGGATAAGGAGTGGTAGGTTATTTCTACTTCCGAGTCCGAGTCCTCCTGTGATTGTTCTGCTTTAGAAGGACCTTTCTTGTCCTTCTTGTGTAATGGGTCTGCTTTAAAAAGACGATCAAGGAAACCCCCCTCTGTGTCAGGCCCTGACTCTGCCTGAGAAGGGCCCTCACCTGGGTCCTGTGCTGGCTCTGCCTTAGAAGGCTCTGAGTCATCATCCTTCACTTTACTAGCTGATTTCTTTCTGTGTTTTCTCCTGGTTACAGGGGCAGCATGATACCTACCGCTGTTGCTGCACTGACATCTAATCACATACCACACCAGAAACACATTCAGGACAAACGAAAATAAAACCATGCCACCTAGACAGCACCATCCTAATTTCGCAAAATCTAGTGGAATCACCTTGGCAGAAAAGGAGAAGGTACTATTTCCCAAAGTAAAATTGGAAGTATAATCATTAACAGAATCAGCTAAAGGACTCCCAGAGTGCGCAGATAAAATCTCTGCTACCGAGGTCAGAGCAGTAACAACCCAGTTTATCACGACATAAATCCGTACAAAACGCCATAACAAAACAATGCATGTTGACCAGTACCCAGCAATGATAAACTGCACATAAACACTAACAAACAACGGCAAGTAAGGTATTATTACACTTAACTCTGTAAAAGGCTTAATAAAGAGACGAGATAGCACAGTGATCAAAAATGACATTACCATCTTCGCTATCTGTTTTAATTTCCAACCCCTCGTAAATCTCAAAGGAAGAACTCCGATACTCTCTCAGCTGAGCTCTCCGGGTCTCCTCCCACTGGAGCTGGGATTCGACTTATCAGAGCAACCTGTCGGAGCTTCTTTCGAGCCCCACGTTGGGCGCCAATAAATCTGTCACGGTTTAAAGCTGGGCCAGTTATTAAACCTGTGGCAGATGCCCTCTGTTATCCCCCCCCTCCCCCCAGAGGGAAAGGGAAAGGGAAAAGGGAGAGAGGCTTCCGGGTTGGAAAGTTAAAACAGTTTTAATAAACTATAATAATGAAAAAAAAATATAATAATAATAATAGAAATAATCAAATATATACAAATATATATACAAAACCAAGATTGACCTCCCCTGAAGTCAGCCACGTCACCACCGGCACTGCAGGGCAGGCTCCGGGAAGGCCCAGGCTGGGCCTAGCAACGGTCGAGAGCTGTATTCAGGGATGCACGGATCGGGATCGGGGGCAGCAGGAAAACAGACGGAGTCCTCCTTGGACACCGGCCATAGCAGAAAAGGGCGCGACCCTCGTGATCCCCCCCCTTTATACCGAGAATGACGTGTGTGGGATGGAATACCCTCGTTGGTCAATTTTGGGTCACCTGCCCTGTCTGCTCCCCACTGCAGCTGCAACCCCCCTTCGGCTCTTCACTCGTAAGCAGTGAGGAATTCAGCAGTGACCTTGGTTTCTCTAAGAATAAGTACAGCAAGAGCCTTACTGCACAACATCCCTACCGGTGCCTCAGCGATAACTACAAACTTCGGGCGTTATCAGTCTTGGAGGCAGACACTGTCTGCAAACATGCAGTTACTTAGAGGAGACTTAGCTGAAAGCAAAAATCACTGAAAGGAAAATCGGCCTGGTTTAGGCCAAACCAGGACACTTATACATGCTATTAATGCAGTTGTTATTTTTATTAGATCAGCGTCAAACATCCTATTTTGTTACGCGCATTCGCAGTCATCAGTTTCAAGCAGGACTTTCCATTGGTAATGAGGCAGCCGACAAGCTGGTAGCTACAGCTTGTCAAAACCCTACAGTTAATCTGTTTGAACAGGCCCGACTTTCTCATGAACTTTTTCACCAATCTGCCAAAATGTTAACTAAACAATTTAATATAACGCTTTCTGATGCGCGTGGCATCGTTCAGTCATGCCCTGCCTGTCAGAAGGCTGGATTTGGTCTTGGCCTCGGAGTGAATCCCCGAGGTCTGCAAGCATTGCAACTATGGCAAATGGATGTCACTCATGTGGCAGAATTCGTCCGTCTTAAATATGTTCATGTCAGTATTGACACGTTCTCACATGCCATTTGGGCCACGGTTCAAACAGGTGAATCTGCAAAACACGTTGTGAAGCATATGCATGCTGCCATCGCCGCTCTTGGATGCCCTAAGGAAATTAAAACGGATAATAGACCTGCATATGTTTCACAAACATTTGCTCGCTTTTGTCAACAATGGGGCATTCGCCGTGTCACTGGCATTCCCTATTCACCTACGGGACAGGCGATTGTAGAACGTGCTCACGCTACTCTGAAGTCGCTTTTGCAAAAACAAAAAGGGGGAGAAGTGGTTCCACTCTCCGACAGACTTGCAAAAGTGCTTTATGTGTTGAACTATTTAAGGCTTACTGGGGACAGAGAGTCGCCCCCAATTGTTGTACATCACGTCATTGCAATCTGGCCTACAAAAATGTGAACAGGTAAAGGTACAGTATCGGGATTTGCGAACAGGAGAATGGAAAGGTCCCGTTGAGGTAAAAATGACTGTCCGAGGATATGCTTGTGTTTTAACAGAGGAAGGACCGCGGTGGGTTCCTAGCCGATGGGTGAAGCCATGGAGAGAACATGATGGACAACAGGATGCATCATCATCACCCTCCCGATGGTAACAGGTTTAGGACATCCACCGACAGTCCTTCTGCCAACACCGTGGAAGGGGAGTCACAATGTTTGGGTGACTCTGATGCGGAGCTTGAACCAGACGCAGTTTTGTGCCTCCTTAGCTCAACCTGAACAACCCTTTCATACATTTCTAGTGGGGGTCCCCTTAAACAGATCTGAAAGTAAGGAGATAGTGGCAGGGTTGAATGTGCTGAAACAGAGCCTCTGTGAGAATGCAATGAAATGTGGCGAACATTGGGATTTATGGGACGATAGCTTGCCTGTCAGTCCCTTAGAGCCCCAAGAACTTGACATCCTAGGAGCTTTAGGGGCGGAATCCTGTGTGTTTTTCAGTTATACGGAGGGATCAAACATTTATCAGAACAACATAAAGGGATTACAAAATGTCACACCCAGTAATCCATTGTGGCAAAATGAATCTATCTGGTGTGCAAACGTAGGCCGCAGTCGAACAGAGCCAGCACCGGATTTGGCCATGCCTAGAAAATTACCAGAAGGTTTATTCCTAATTTGTGGGGATAGGGCTTGGCCAGGGCTGCCCAGTAAGAAACTGGGAGGTCCGTGTACCATAGGTAAATTAAGCTTACTAATGCCTACACAAAAGGTCATATTAAACCACACTAACCTACACAAGATTAAAAGAAGTGTCACTACCTTGGGGAAAGAATGTAAAGATGAGGTAGAACTATGGTCTAGGACCAAAGTAGTTCTTTCCTCTATTTTTGCACCGGGTGTCACTGCTGCACAAGGACTAACACAATTGCAAAATTTAGCTTGCTGGGTTGCAAAAAGAGCTGATCAAACTTCTAGAATTTTAGGAACATTAGCCAATGATGTAGATAGTATCTGACATGCTACCTTACAAAATAGAGCTGCTATAGACTTTTTATTATTAGTGCACGGTTATGGATATCAGGATTTCGATGGGATGTGTTGTATGGATCTGAATGATTGCTCCAAGTCAATTCATAAGCAGATCAAAGAGCTCATGGACGCCACACAGAAAATACGGGAACAGCATGGGTTTCTGGATGATTGGTTGGGTAATCTGGGAATTGGAGGGTGGCTGGTCAGATTGATTAAAATGCTATTGATGGGATTGTTTGTGATTTGTATTATCTTGCTGATATTGCCGTGTCTATTCTCCTGCTTGCAAAGGGCCCTGCAGCAGATGATAAACACGGCCTTTCTGGCTCAAAAAAAGAAAGGGGGAATTGTGGAGGGGTTTCTGGAAGAGAATGGTCACCTCCTGAGCCAGATGTAAAAGGCCACAGGCCTATCTCCTGTGTGCTTCCCACAGAGCCTCTGCCAGATTTAACACCTGCAAGGCCACAGGCCTATCTCCTGTGTGCTTCCCACGGAACCTCTGCATACTTGACAGTAAACATCACTGTGAACAGTGCTGGACTTGGCACCTGCAGGATCATGTTACAGCACAGGGGGATGGTGAAAGGACTGACCAATGGGAGGTTGCAGGGGGGAGCGTGGACAAAAAGACTTAACGTATCATAAGTGGGTTGCTACGGCGTGATTGCTATTAAGCACCAATCATAATAAAGTAGGCGCGTGATAAGGAAATAGAACTGCTATATTAATCCAGGTGTATCGGCTAATAAACGGCATTTGCTTAATCATATTGGTTGTGTAGCAGTGTCCTGTAACTTCCGCGTCAACAGGATGGATATATATGCCCTGAACAAAAGCCAGCGTGCCCAAAACATCGCACAGCGTTCCCCTCGGCACGTATGACTTCTTAGTTATCTGGAGAGTGGGAGGCTCCAGCCTCTCCCAGATGGCTGCACTTTAGAAGAATTTCAAATCAAAAACTTCTTCTGACACAGATTGCCCCTGTGTCTGGGTCCATCGCTTCTATTCCTTTTCTTCCCCTGAGTGTGAAGATGGGATATCCGTCCAAGGAGTTTGCTGATCAAAGGCACTTTCTGAATGTACAAATAATTATCAGAGTCCTCAAAGACTTTCTTAAAACGGAGAAGCACTTCAGCTCTGTGTGGCTGGGAATAACTGGAAACACCACCTCCACCATGCTGGCCAGACCAACAGTGTCTTCTGCCTGGAGAACCTACAGAACAGGATTGACAGCATCTAAACCACCGCTCCAGCTCAGACAAGTGATGGGAGGGCTGACATGATGGTCACTCCCAGTTGGTCACCTCAGAATGTCATCCCTTAACCTGTGGCCTTTCTTTCTCCACTGTCCCTCCTCTGTAGCTGCATCTCATATTAAATACTTCCTTCATCAAATGTGAGTACTTACTGTGGCTATTAGTGATGTACCAAGCTGTAGCCGTCAACTGTGGTGTAATCAGGCTCACCTGAAACACAGAGCACAAAAAAATTAGGTCTGCTCATGAGAAGTGCTCATTGTGAGACTTTATGCAAGACAGAAACACCGTGCACTGGCCACTCACGTTAAAGGGATGGGGAGGTAGAGAGGAGTGAGGCTCATTGATTTGCCCAAGAGCCAAAGCACGACTTCATTTTGCTGAGTCCCACTGCAGTATCCCATCACTGACGAATGATATAGCTCATGCTGTTGAAGCAGAGAAGGGCTCAAACTGCAGAGACAGGCGGGATCCCAATCTTAGACATCCTTAAGCTTCAGGAATGCCTACACACAGGGCTTTGATCAGAAATTCTCCTGGGTGAAACCTTGCCTCCAAAGTCAGCACCCAACTTCCCAGCATCTTTCAGTGGGGACTGGACTTATAGCAGGAGCTTCACCTAAAGCAATCCCTTTAGAGAGCTAAAGCTCACGATCTGATGGGGAAAAGCAAGAGCAGAGTGTTCTCTGTGGGACCAGAAACCCCATAAAGCCAATAACTCACCTGGCATGCTGGTCGGGGTGGGTAGAGGTCCCCTCCTGCGCAGAAGGAAACACAGAGCTGAGGATCTACGTGGCTACAGGACTCACAATGCCCTGGCTCTGTGCCAGGGCAAGAGGTTTGGCCAGCCTGGGCTTTATGGAGACCTGCTACCAAGGCATGTCATGGTGGGCTCACCACCAACAGCCTGCTTGGCAAACATGGGAATTGAAGCTGATATGGTGGGGGAGAGGAAAACGTAACCAAAAAGCACTAAGTTGGGGAAACATTCACAAGTGAGCCTCAGGGCATGCCTTTTTACATGCCTCTGCCCAGAGTGAGACATCAGGAAGCCATAATTGGACATGACTCCTCTCCCAACGTGACAGCCAAAGTGGCACACTCATCTTTAGCGACAGTCTTTAGCCCCGAATCTTCATCTTCCCCCCAGGCAGAAGCATCCTTCACCCTGTCCTCCCTGACCAGCTTCTGTCCCAAGGGAGTGAATTCGGCTCTGCTATTCCTCCCTCTATACCCACACATGCTTTTAACTGATCCGTTGCTCCTCAGATAGACAGACCACATGGAGAACCATGCAGGGAAGCCCAGAAGATTTCATTCTGGTATCAAAGGCTGCTCTAGAAGGGAGCTCAGATAGAGCAAGACATGAAATTCAGTATTCCCTTTGCTGCCTTGCTTTCCTGCTGTCTGAGCACCACAGCCCCTCACCTCCATGCAAAGGACTTCTGGAAGAGGCTTGGCACAAGAAAAAATGAGCACGCCCTCGGCACAAGAAAAAATGAGCACGCCCTCACCACAAGCACTTCCAGAATAAGATTCCCACCTATGAGAAGGGAGAAATGATCCCAAAAAGGGGGGCAAAAACCTCTGACTGGGCTTGAAGGGGTCCTTGAAGAGCTTATAATAGGCAGCATGTTGGCTTAACTCTTGCTGTGGAGAGTGATGGACTACATAGCATGGGAAATATTTTCCTCTAATACTCCCAAATCAAGCCTCCAACAGACTGAAAGCAACAAAATATGCGTTTTTTTTGTTTGAGAGCATCATTTGTAACATGTGATGTCCCTTACCTCGATATAGGTACAGGAACCGGACTTCTCACCAGAGCTGGATTTCTCTGTGTATTATAGTAGTTTTCATAAACAACAGGAGCTAGGGAAAGTTAACAGTAGTAAAGTACAGACCTTTTATAAGCATAAACTACTTGTCAACACCAATATTCAGCTGCTAAGCCTTTCCTCTCTCTGGGAAAATGCCTGATCAGGAAATTAAAAGTTACGGAAAGGGGAGATTATCTTCAGGGGCTGGTGGTAAGTGGCAGAGACTAGTGCTGCATGCCAGTTAATGAAAGGAGGGATGTTGCAAAATCAATGTTTTTGCATCCAAACTGATGCTGATCAGAGCAGCAGCTCCATGAGGAGCACAAGGAAGCCAGCGCTACTTTGTGAGATTGTACTGAGCACTTACCTGGGGCCAAACTTCCAGTTTTGCGTAAATTTACAAAAAAATCAATATCCTTCTCAATGCTGCACATTTCTAAACTCTTGCGGATTTCCTCGTATTTCTGCAAAAGGGAAATAAAAAGCTTTTCTATACATCAGGTCAAAAAACAAGAGGGTTTTTGTCCAATCATTTATCACACATGGAGTGAAAGCCCAGTGCTCACCCAGGGTACAAGCTTCAATGGTAGAGGAATCATAGAATGGTTTGGGTGGGAAGGGACCTTTAAAGGCCATCTAATCCAACCCCCCTGCCATAAGCAGGGACATCTTCAACTAGATCAGGTTGCTCAGAGCCCCGTCCAACCTGATCTGGAACATTTCCAGGGATGGGGCATCCATCACCTCTCTGGGCAACCTGTGCCAGTGGTTCACCACCCTCAAAAAAATGTGGGAATACCAGAGGAAACCTCATCTGCAAGATGGCCGATCAAAGGCCACAGCCCGACTCAGGGGTAACACAGCAGTGCACAGAAAAGCAAACTGGGCTTTGCTTTCCAAACAGAAAATGAAGATTTTCATTTGTCATACCTCGTCATTCTGGACGCAGTCCTGGGAGAGCTGGTTGACATGAAGCCAGAGGCTGTTGCGGAAGTAGTTGATCCGCTCACATTCCTGAGTCTCAAAGAACTGAAACGACACAGACAAAACGTCCCTAACATCTTTAAAACGAGAACAAAACTCTTTTATCCTGAACGTTTCTCATCCCCAAGTGCCACTACAAAGATGACTGTCCTCAGCGAGGAGCAGGTAGTGGTGGTCTCCTGTAGGAAACATGGAAACCACGAGTCCTCCAGTTTGTCCAGAGGAGAAATCATCCCTCTATGCAACCAGGTATTTCAAAGATGAGTGTTAAGCTCAGGAAGGTCTGCAGGACCAATGTGGAAGGGGTCACCTGGCACACTGCTGCCTCTGGGGAGACCAAGCCAGCTTCCTCAAGGCAGTGCATGTTCCCTAGGTACCCCATGGTCCTGTGGTCCCAGCTCACTTCCCTCCCACAAGTATGGAGCAATAAAAAAGCACTGGGGGTATATGAAAACAGATGTGCATTGATTGGTTGGTCTTCTCCCTCTTTCCTGCCCAGCCCTTTTTGAAGCAGGTTTAAACCCAAATTTTTTGAAATCTGCTGTCTGGTATACCTCAATTTCATGTGCCTTTACATATTTCCATGACAGATAACCTTTCATCTCAAGCGTACATATGCACTTGTTATCAGTTATGACCTTTGCAACAAATCGAGGTGAAAACCTCCATGTAATCTGTCTGCAGAACTGTAACTACTGCTTCCCACGCCCCATCATCAGAGAGGCTTTTGGAGATCCCAGACACCAAAAGCAAACCAGCACTGAGACACCAATGCACACCACACAAAACAGATAGAAAATTCCATTTCAAAAGGAAAAAGTAAAATAGAGACCTGAGGAGAAATAGCTTGGGAAGGGATTGGTGTGGCTGGGTGTGAGAGACTGGAATGTAAAGTGATTGTCTCAAAGTTTGCTTGTGTGTGCCGGCTTGACTGGTAAGACAGCAGAACTGTGGAATCCACAAGCTTGTTGATGCAGCACACCACTCTTCTGCTTATCAGTCGCCGACCATTGTCTGGGCTGAGCAAGCAGCCCACCAAGAACATCCTGTTTACTCTGAGTGATAAGCGAGGCCTAAGGTATGTAAATAGTGCATGAGATGTATGCGCATATGCAAAACTATAGTCACAACGGTGTCAAGACACCGTTGTCAAGATGACGAAACCCACTCCCTTACCTACATGGTATAAAGGAAGACCACCCCCCCGACACACTGTGCCGGACCACCACCAGAACCACCAGAAGACCGAACACCGAAGACAAACAGAGGACCTGCGGGCCGCCACTGGATCCTGGGTGGTGACTATCCTATCCTTGCTATACTTTCTGTAATCTCAGCCTATTTTTCCTTCTGTCTCTTGGTTTCTTTTACATGTCTTTCCTCCTCTTTCACAAAATATCATTATCCACTTATTATTCTCCAAGTAAACATAGCCCACTGTGAATCAATACTGTGCCTCGTTTGTGCTTTATGTTCGTCTCAAGGATCAACTAAGAACCCTTTCATAGGGGAGGGGAATCCTTTGCTGCTCCCGAGTGCACCGGGAGGGAAAGGGGGGGGGGGGAATTATTTTTAGGGGGCTCTAACCCATAGGGGTGGGGCTGACCGTGGAGTTTTTAGGGGGCTCCGACCCAAAGGCGGGTGGGGGCTGACCGTGGAGTTTTTAGGGGACTCTGACCTGTGCCGGCTGGGCAGGGCTGACCGAGGAGGGCTGTGATCTGATCAGTCATAGCTGGTGAACCCCCCCCCTCCCGTGGAACCTTATCGGTTCTTGACACTGGGGATGGGAAGACCTTTTGCAAGCCACCAGCTCTGCACTTCCCCAGCAAGTGCTAGAAATCCTTGCTAGACCACTTCACTGTGAGACAGTCTGCTTTAAGCCAATACAACTGCTCAGAGGGGTTCCCACACTACAGCATGGTCCATGAGATACAAGGTGAAGGGCTCCTGGTGCATGGGGATGGCTTCACCCAGCCTGCGTCCCCAGCCCACCATCAGCCTCTGCTGCAAAGTCATTTAAAGTTTTTCAGAGTTTCAGAACCTGCTTGTATCAGCAATAGTGTGGCCAGCAGGACTAGGGAAGTGATCGTCCCCCTGTACTCAGCACTGGTGAGGCCACACCTTGAATCCTGTGTTCAGTTTTGGGCCCCTCACTACAATAAAGACATTGAGGTGCTGGAGCGAGTCCAGAGAAGGGCAATGAAGCTGGTGAAGGGTCTGGAGCACAAATCTGATGAGGAGTGGCTGAGGGAACTGAGGTTGTTTAGCCTGGAGAAAAGGAGGCTGAGGGGAGACCTTATCGCTCTCTACAACTACCTGAAAGGAGGCTGTAGCGAGGCGGGGGTTGATCTGTTTTGCCAAGTAACAAGTGATAGGATGAGAGGAAACAGCCTCAAGTTGTGCCAGGGGAGGTTTAGATTGGAGATCAGGAAAAATTTCTTCATGGAAAGGGTTGTCAAGCATTGGAACAGGCTGCCCAGGGAAGTGGTGGAGTCTCCATCCCTGGAGGGATTTAAAAGAGGTGTAGATGTGGTGCTTGGCGACATGGTTTAGTGGTGGGCTTGGCAGTGCTGGGTTAATGGTTGGACTCGATGATCTTAAAGGTCCTTTCCAACCAAAACGATTCTGTGATTCTATAATTCTATGGGTGATGTTGCAGCTATAGCACATACTGGCCTCGAGTCACCAGGTGTGCAGAGGTGACCATGACCATGACTGTTCAAGATGATGGCCACACCGAACATGCAAGCAGGTAATGGACAAAAACATCAGCACTTAGTTCACTGACTGTTGATTTTAAAAGGTGGTGGAAGGAAAAAATAAATATAAAAAAATAGTGGAAACCTTGAAGTAGTGGGACCTTGAATCCAGAAGCCAAGCGTAAGACACACGCAGGGTTAGCTGCAACACATCCTGCTGCTTCTCTGCCAGGGGAACACAGAGAAGGCAAATCTGCACCGTCCATGACCCCTGCAGCAAGGGATGGACACCCAGAGGACCACACTGCTGTGTGAAGGTATTTTGGGGCATTTACCTCGCAAGCTTTGATGTGCTCTTTCTGCCATTCTTCACGGATCTTCTCCAGTGTGATAACGTTCTGCTGGTAACTCCTGTCTGCAAGGGAAATTGCATTGTCATCTGATTAAAATTAATTAAAAAAAAACCCTTTTCTAGAAGGTAATATGTGAAGCCTGAAATGGCTGGGATGTCAAGGAGAAAGCAGCAGTAATGTGTGAGCTCGGCTGTGGGTGGGCACTGCAAGGGGACGCAGAGCCGCAGAGCAATGCAGAGGGTCGTGCTGCGGGAGCAGCCTTAGTGGGGCCATGCGTGCTTCTCCAGTGCAGGTGTCCACCTCCAGTATCTTGGGCACGTGCTTCTGAGGAGCCGCGCCTGACCCAAGAGCTGGAGTTCACCCAAGAGCCATGCCATGGCTTCACAACCCCCTGCCCCAGGAAACATTCCCCTCACCCTTCAAACGCTGCATTTCCATGCTCACCAGAGTCCTCCAGAGCCGATTTTGTCTGAGCCAGCTTCAGGAACAGCTGCCAAAAATGAGAGAGAGAAGAAAGGTAGAGGGGAGCACTGGTGCATCACCAACGGCACTGCAGCCCAACCGGGGAACATCACCAGCCCTCCCGTCTCACCCCAAACCCCAGAGCTGGGAAAAGAGGCATGGGGCAGGAGAGCTGTGAGAAGGGACACCCCTTTCTCCCCCTGCCCCATGGCCACCCCCCTTTCCGTACCTTCTCCTGCTGCTTCTGCGTCACCAGGTTTGCGTTGCGGTGCACAACCTGTTCTGCCTCATCCTTATCCCTGCAGCGCTGCTCATAGAGCCGCTTGGCCTAGGAGAGCCACCAAACAGGGCAGGAGCACGTCAGCAAGCAACAAGGTGCAAATATAGCTCATGCGGGAGGCTTTGGAGGAAAGCACAGCCTACAAGTGAAGAGGTGGGCACAGGCTGCTAGCAGAGCAGGGAATGGCACGCAAGGTCCCAGGTGCCCTACTGCTTGGGCAAAACCCACCTCACAAGACAAGCTGCTGTTCACTCAAGATGAAAAGCTCATGGAAATCCGGTCCATGACATCTAAATCACTCATATCCAACCCTGCAAGGCTACCACCAGCCGTGTGCCTTGCATACTCTTCAGTTTCGCTGAGCGTGCCCTGCACACCACTCATGCAGACACAATATAAGGATGTAGAGGGGTTTTTGGAGCAGAATGGTCATGTAATGAGCCAGAAGTATGAGAGTATGGAGTGAAGGCCTAGCTGCGTGAGAAGATTCATGTAGCTAGTGTCAACAAGCCGACCTTCGAGAGATGAGGAAAAACAGCAGCTGAGCAAACAAGAATTGAGGGAGTAGCCGGTGGGAGCCGAACACGGAGGAGAAGAAACAAGAACTGATGGAGCCAATTAAGGAAGGACCAGTGGCAGAGCAGTGACCAATCAACACATCAAAGAAGAGTATGTTTAGTAATATTAACGAATAGCAATGCACATGCTTACAGCTAGGGAAAGTACAAAATGTATAAAAGGGACAGCTTATGCTTAATAAATGTCTTCACTTTGATTCACATTGGATTTTGTGGAGGCGTGTTCCTTCTCCTCAGATGGTGACCCTGATGAGACGCTGATCGACGGCAAGTTCGGGGAATAGCCCAGAAGGAGGTACACCGGCTGGAGTACGGCTCAGCAGGTCTGAAGACCGGGGCGAGACGGAGGACGACTCGCAAGAAAAGAAAAGAAAAGAACGTTGCAACGGGACACTTAGTGAGGTGAGCAGCCGGGGGAAAAAGGAGATGGGCCAAAATATTTCTAAAGAAGAAAGTGCGATAGTAAGGCTTCTCCTACATATCCTCTCTAAGAGAGGAGTGAAACATGATGAGCATTTGCTCCGGAGACTGTTAGTTTGGTGTCGAGAGCATGGGTTCCCTTCGGACCCCCAGAGCGCTTTTAAGGTGGACACTTGGGAAGATATTGGAAAGGGTTTATGGGAAGCAATAAGCAGTGGGGAAAAGGAGGCAATAGAACTGGCAACTGCATGGAGGGCTGTTCTTACTGCTCTTCAAGAAATGAAAGCAGAGAGGGCTGTTGCAGCAGGGGCTTTTACGGCTCTGCGTCCAACAGAGGTTAACCCTGGGGCGAGAGGTCTTCGTGTTTTTGGTCAGCCGCCAATACCGGTTTTTTCAAACCCCTCCGCACCACCAGAAGAGCAGGAGAAAATTGAAATACCCCCTAAACCAACAGGGGAGCCCCCTAAACCGGAGGAAATGGAGGTTGATGAGCATCAGCCCGAGCCCACCCCCCCACCCTTCAAGCCTCCGCGAGCCGCCAATCTCGCAAATCGCGCCGAATACGAATATCCCCCTCTGCCCCCGTCGTCTCCCCCATCGCCTGCCGGCGGTCCAGGGAAATTTAAGGATCCGGTGGCTTGGGCGGAAAAATTGTTAGCAAAATTACAAGACCTGGAAAGACAGACGACCTTAACTGAGCGACAGCATAAGGAGGAGCAGAGGAGAGAAGAAGAAAGGGAACGCCTACGCGGGGGGCCCAGGGGGGCCGGGGGGGGTGCTGAGGCGGCTGGGACTAGCCGCATGAGAAATATGGATGGGAATGTTGGTATGCACTCTGTCATGGGGGACGGGGGAGGAGACGATCCACGATTACGGTGGCGAGGAGTTATACGGAATGCGCTAGTGGAGGGGGAGATTCTGCCCACAGCTTTCCCAGTTATTTTGGGAAATCGGAGAGAACCACCGCACTGGGTAGGATTACAGTGGGAGATTGTTAAGGAGGCACGGAAAGCGGTACAACAAAATGGGTTGCATGCACCTTATACCCAAGCATTTATAAATAGTATCTTTATGTCCATGCTTTTAACACCTTTTGATTTTAAGCAATTGATGGCGATGATTTTAACCCCGATGCAGGAACTCTTGTGGCGGACGAGGTGGCATGACGCAGCACAGGCTGCAGCGGTGGAAAACCTGGGGAGGGGAGATAATGATCCTCTTTTAGGGATAACATTTGACCAACTGGTGGGAGAAGGGCAGTTTAGTGATCCACAACGACAGGCACGACTTAGACCAGAAGCCTTGGCACTTACTGCCACCTTAGCCCGAGAGGCTTTTAAAACCCTCCCAGAAGATGGGAAAGTAATTCCTGCCTATACAAAAATAAGGCAAGGTCCATCTGAGCCTTATATGACATTTTTAGAAAGATTGCGTGAAGCATTGGAAAGGGCATCGCTGACCGATGTAGCTCGAGAGGCGTTGCTAATGTCGTTGGCAGTCGACAATGCTAATCCTACTTGTAAGCGCATTTTACAGACATTACCCAAAAATTCTAGCCTGGCAGAAATGATGGATGCGTGTGAGCGCGTAGGAACAACGGAAGAAACAGCAGGATACATGGCGTCAGCCTTTGCGGCTGCGGTGAAACCTCTAGTACGATCAGGGAGAGGCGATCAGGGACCAAAATGTTACAACTGTGGCAAACCGGGACACCTTAAGGCTCAATGCCGAGTAAAAAGTCACGAGTTTGCAGGGACCTGCAATCGCTGCCGGAAATACGGTCACCGTGCAGATGAATGCCGATCTAGATTCACTAAGCAGGGAACTCGGCTGGGAAACGGGGGGGCGAGCGCGAGGAGACCCAGCGCGATGACACAAAACAGGTCTTCCACCCGGGCTGCCTGGATGGCGTCGCCGCCGCCACAAGAGGGAGTGCTGGGGTCGACATTGCCACAGCAGTAGAGGTGACTCTGATAGACCCGCAAGTGCAATGTATACCCACCGATATGAAAGGCCCACTGGGTCACGGGTTGAGTGCCTTACTTATCGGGCGATCCTCTACGACCCGAAAAGGTCTTTTCGTTTTACCCGGTATAATCGATGCCGATTTTACAGGGGTCATATCTATTATGGTATGGACCCCCCTGCCACCAATTCATATACCCAAAGGAGAAAAAATTGGACAACTGGTCCCCTTTAAATCAGCTGTGCCCACAGCTGGGAATCAGATAAGAGGGGCTGGGGGTTTTGGATCAACAGGCCAGGCTGACATTTATCTGGCAATGGATATCAGTAAGGCAAAACCAACAGAACGGGTAACACTAAAAGAACCTGGTGGGAAAACTTGCGTGGTAATTATGCTGATTGATACTGGAGCAGACGTTACAATAATCAGTCAAGCAGCGTGGCCTCATTCGTGGCCATTGGAGATCCCCCCTACGCCCATTTTGGGGGTCGGGGGAATACAGACCACTAAAATCAGTACAAATGTGATTTGTTGCAAATTGCAGGATGGGAGTACCTGTACAGTAAGACCATATGTGATGCCTGTCCCCATTTGTTTACTGGGGAGAGATGCATTAAGTCAATTAGGGGCACGCTTGGTAACTAACAGTGAGGGTTTTTAGAGGCGGCCATTGATGAAGGGCGACCAATCCTAAAACTAACCTGGAAAACAGAAACCCCAGTTTGGGTTGATCAATGGCCGCTGTCTGCAGAAAAAATCGCCCACCTCGAAAGCTTGGTACAGGAGCAACTGGAAAAAGGTCATATTGAGCCCACAACAAGCCCATGGAACACCCCAATATTTACTATTCCGAAAAAAAGTGGCAAATGGCGTTTGTTACATGACCTTCGAAAAATCAATGAGGTCATGGATGATATGGGAACCCTACAACCAGGGCTCCCATCCCCCAATATGATCCCTAAAGACTGGGACATTTTAATCATTGACTTAAAAGATTGTTTCTTCACCATCCCTTTGCACCCTGATGACTATCAGAAATTTGCTTTTTCGGTGCCATCAGTGAACAAAGCTGCACCTATGAAACGCTATCATTGGGTTGTGTTACCACAGGGAATGAAAAATTCACCGACAATGTGTCAAATGTATGTGGCCTGGGCACTTGCTCCTGTGCGAAGGAATTTTCCAAATTTGATTATATACCATTATATGGATGACATTCTAATAGCAGGGAAACAATTGGATAAAAAACAATTGATTCATACACTGCAGACTGAACTAGCAAAAGGTGGATTGCAAATAGCTCCAGAAAAGGTACAACAGGAGGAAAACTGGAAGTACCTTGGGTGGGAAATTACCAAAACAACTGTTAGACCCCAAAAACTAGAAATTCGTGTGAATATCAGTACTTTAAATGATGTACAAAAACTGTTGGGAGACCTCAATTGGGTGCGAACCCTGTGTGGTCTCACCAATGCTGAATTGGCACCTTTGATGCAATTGCTAAAGGGAGGAGGCGGTGCAGATGCCCCCCGCACATTGACACAGGAAGCTGAGCAGGCATTGAAACACCTGAGTACCAAAATAGCTATGGCATACACTCACCGTTGGGACCCAGATTACAGTATTGGAGTATTGGTTATCAATCACGATCGCCACCCCCTGGCATTAATTATGCAGTGGGTGACTGACAAGGATCCTCTACATGTGCTGGAATGGATCTTTTTGCCTATGCAACCAAAACGTACCATCACTACGAAAGTAGAGGCCATAGCACAACTTGTAATGAAAGGAAGGCAGAGGGTTGTAGAGATAGCAGGCGTCGAACCTGCTTTTTTGGTTATTCCACTGGTTGCAGAGTATCTACAATGGGCATTACAAAATTCCATACCATTACAAGTTGCGTTATTGGATTATAGGGGCGAGTTGAAGGTACATCTACCCCCTCACAAATACTTCTCCGTGCTGCAATTGGGTCAATGGGAAGAATTACCAAAAAGGTCAGAACGTCCGGTCAGTGGTGTCACCGTTTTTACAGATGCTGGAGGCAAAGCTCAAAAAGCAGCACTAACATGGTTAGACAATGGGAAGTGGCATGATGTAATTTTATCTGACATTCAAGGGTCTACACAACAATTAGAATTGCGAGCTGTGGTGGAGGTCTTCAGGCGATGGAACACAGCACCTGTTAATGTGGTATGTGACTCTTTATATGTCGTAGGGATTGTCCAGAGGATGGAGCGTGCTCTGCTCAAAGAGATAGCTAATGAACAACTATACCAACTTTTTCATGAATTATGGCTTTTGCTGACAGAGCGACTGCATCCATATTTCATCACACATATCCGTAGTCACACAGGACTCCTGGAAGGCTTAGCTGAAGGCAATGCTCGGGCAGACAAACTTGTCGCACCTGCCTGGGCTGCGCCTTCAATTGATCGCTTCGCTCAAGCACAACGATCTCATGCCTTTTTCCATCAATCTGCTAAGGTACTGCGGCGTCAGTTTGGGCTACGCAGTGCAGATGCACGTGGGATAGTCCAGTCCTGTCCAGACTGTCAACATCTTGGGGGTGGTTTAGCACCTGGTGTCAACCCCCGCGGTACTGGACCGTTGGAGATATGGCAAATGGATGTAACACACATCCCCGAATTTGGACGGCTGAAATATGTCCACGTGAGTGTTGACTGTTTCTCCCTTGCTACCTGGGCTACAGCACAAACAGGCGAATCCAGCAAACACGTTCAACGACACATGCGTTCTGCTATTGCGGCCCTGGGCATTCCACAGATGATTAAAACGGACAATGGCCCAGGCTATGTGGCACGCGCCACACAGGACTTTTTCCAACTGTGGGGTATAACACATATAACAGGTGTCCCACATTCACCAACGGGACAAGCTATTGTGGAGCGCATGAATCAAACTCTGAAACACCTTTTACAAAAACAAAAAGGGGGAGAGCCAGGGCTATCTCCTCCTGACAGGTTGTGTAAAGCGCTTTATGTACTAAACTTTTTACGCTTGCCACAGGACTACTCTGTACCTCCAGCAGTAAAACATGGTGCAGGGTTAAAGGGAGGTATGGAGGCTTTTCAGAAAGAACAGGAACAAGCCAAAGTGATGGTAAAAAATGGGGTGACTGGTGTGTGGGAAGGTCCAATGAAATTAATAACGTTGGGTCGAGGGTATGCATGTGTCGTTACAGATACAGGAGCCAAATGGGTACCAGCTAAGTGGGTGAAGCCGTGGCTACAAAAACAACCTGAACTACAGGAGCCAACTCAGGATCTGCCTCGGAACACTGACCTCTCGAGAGATCCAGTGCCCTGACTGCGGGAAGTGTGAAAAAAGGTTTGCGTGGGAGGTATAGAAAAGGGAGCAAAAGGCGCAGTCATGATAAAGCAAGGGGTTGTTTTTTCTGTGTTAAGCCTGCTTTGGATCCTGGACCTGACAAAAGGTCATCAACCGATAGTCCTTCCACCTACACCATGGAAGGGGAGTCACAACGTTTGGGTGACTCTGATGCGGAGCTTGAACCAGACGCAGTTTTGTGCCTCCTTAGCTCAGCCTGAACAACCCTTTCATACATTTCTAGTGGGGGTCCCCTTAAACAGATCTGAAAGTAAGGAGATAGTGGCAGGGTTGAATGTGCTGAAACAGAGCCTCTGTGAGAATGCAATGAAATGTGGCGAACATTGGGATTTATGGGACGATAGCTTGCCTGTCAGTCCCTTAGAGCCCCAAGAACTTGACATCCTAGGAACTTTAGAGGCAGAATCTTGTGTGTTTTTCAATTACACAGAGGGATCAAACATTTATCAGAACGACATAAAGAGATTACAAAATGTCACACCCAGTAATCCATTGTGGCAAAATGAATCTATCTGGTGTGCAAACGTAGGGCGTAGTCGAACAGAGCCAGCACCGGATTTGGCCATGCCTAGAAAATTACCGGAAGGTTTATTCCTAATTTGTGGAGATAGGGCTTGGCCAGGGCTGCCCAGTAAAAAACTGGGAGGTCCGTGTACCATAGGTAAATTAAGCTTACTAATGCCTACACGAAAGGTCATATTAAATCACACTAACCTACACAAGATTAAAAGAAGTGTCACTACCTTAGGGAAAGAATGTAAAGATGAGGTAGAACTATGGTCTAGGACCAAAGTAGTTCTTTCTTCTATTTTTGCACCGGGTGTGGCTGCTGCACAAGGACTAACACAATTGCGAAATTTAGCTTGCTGGGTTGCAAAAAGAGCTGATCAAACTTCTAGAATTTTAGGAACATTAGCCAATGATGTAGATAGTATCCGACATGCTACCTTACAAAATAGAGCTGCTATAGATTTTTTATTATTAGTGCACGGTCACGGATGTCAGGAGTTTGATGGGATGTGTTGCATGGATCTGAACGATCATTCCAGGTCAATTCATAAGCAGATCAAAGAGCTCATGGATGCCACACAGAAAATACGGGAACAGCATGGGTTCCTGGATGACTGGTTGGGTAATTTGGGAATTGGAGGGTGGCTGGTCGGATTGATTAAAATGCTATTGATGGGATTGTTTGTGATTTGTATTATCATCCTTGTATTACCGTGTTTATTCTCCTGCTTGCAAAGGGCCCTGCAGCGGACAATAAACACGGCCTTTCTGGCTCAAGAAAAGAAAGGGGGAATTGTAGAGGGGTTTTTGGAGCAGAATGGTCATGTAATGAGCCAGAAGTATGAGAGTATGGAGTGAAGGCCTAGCTGCGTGAGAAGATTCATGTAGCTAGTGTCAACAAGCCGACCTTCGAGAGATGAGGAAAAACAGCAGCTGAGCAAACAAGAATTGAGGGAGTAGCCGGTGGGAGCCGAACACGGAGGAGAAGAAACAAGAACTGATGGAGCCAATTAAGGAAGGACCAGTGGCAGAGCAGTGACCAATCAACACATCAAAGAAGAGTATGTTTAGTAATATTAACGAATAGCAATGCACATGCTTACAGCTAGGGAAAGTACAAAATGTATAAAAGGGACAGCTTATGCTTAATAAATGTCTTCACTTTGATTCACATTGGATTTTGTGGAGGCGTGTTCCTTCTCCTCATAAGGACTTGCAGCAGAGGAGGAAGACCCTTGTGTTTAAGTCTGCCCCAGCGCTGTGCATGAACACATTAGCAGCATTAACCCATCTGGCAAGAAACAGCAGCACGTTTGCTTTACCTCCATGGTCTTCTTGTACTGCAAATTCCTGTTTTTGTGAATTGCGTCCATTATCAGCTCTATCTGTGAAGACAGCAGACCCAGAGTCAGCACGTCACTGACCATCAAAACTCCAGGATGAACTATGTGGCTTAGGAAAGGAAAAGTCATGGAATAGAATGAGATGGGTTTAAGGACCTTCATCTACCCAAAGCATCTTCAAAAAACCCATCCAAGACATTCATCTTCTATGCTTCTATTTAAGCTTCCACTTGTACATGCAAAGGAGCTCTACAAATGAAATCCTACAAATATATAGTGCTGTATCATCACCATAGGGTCTGGCAAAATCGGTAAGCCCACTCCTCTCTGCTAGGTCCAAACCAGCCCCTGGTTCTAGCAGTTTTCCCTCATTTTCCAGACAAAGGAATTTCAAGCCAGAAGAAGTTAAAGAGCTTGCAGATTTTAGCAGACCCTATGGAGGTCATACAGCACTATATACACACTTTAAAAACATCCTTGGTTGAGGCTGGTGTCCCTGGAGCTCAGCCCCCGCTACAGCTGGCCCCAAAAGGTGCCCAAAGGAGAAGACGCAGCAGTGAGAAGAAGGAAGTTGGAGGTTGCCGCACAGTTCACCGACAGAGTTGCAACACGTAGGAAGGAGCTCAGGACTTCCCGTCAGCGGCAGGCACCAGGGGCACGGAGGGGGCTGGGGCATTGCAGGAGACACTGGCTGGGAGCATCCCATTGCTGGGGCAGGATCAACACCCTGAGGTGAAGGCGCATGCTCCTGTGGTGCCTGACCTTTTTCCGATGCAGTTTTTGCTTTTCCCTGAAGTCCTCCATTTTCTTTGCTTCCTCCCGAAGGGTTTGCGCCAGCTGGATGTGACCTTGGCCCACATTGTCTATCTCTGCAAAGAAAAAAATAAAAATACTTATATATGTATTCCTAAAAAGACTCTGTTGCTCAAGTCAACTGTTGTAGCTGACATCAAACTGACACAGAGACCCCCACATCATACATCCCCTTGCAGAAACACATAAAAGCAGCAGCACTTCTGAAGCAGCCTCCAAGCAGCGCCTGCCTATGTAAGGAGCTATTCGGGGTCAGTCCTGCTGGGGCCTGCCCTTCAGCTTAAGAAGCTGTCTGGAGGAAGCATTGCCCTAGGCTAGCAGACAACCAACTTGGGGCACAGAAAAACTAATGCTGAAAAAAGATCTCAGGCTCATCTTGCTGAAGGTGAGCGGCCATACCGTGAAATGCCACTCCAGCAAGCTTATCAAGGGAGCTAAGCAAAACTGTAGCTCATGATTCAACCCCCAGAACTGTTTCAAACCTGCAGCTATCTATCTGTAGTCAGACAGTGCAAGGGCAGAACCTCATTAAGGAGGTCCACCAAGGTACAGGGCAGTAGACAAACCTGGATGGGGTGGAGGGTGGACTCAGCTCAGGATAGCAGAGCACTAGCCCTCAGGGTAGGGATGCTGTCTGCCTGTACCCCGGCGGGCTGTGACACGTGGCAATGAAGGGACAACAGAAGGTGGCCAAAGCATCATCTTTTAGATGCTCTGATTACTGCATGTGTGTGTGAAGAGGGCAAGGCGCGCCTGTCCAACAAACTCCAGCTGAGCTTCCCATGCACAACTTCTGATATACAATGCAAGCATGACCTCTGAGCTGCAGCCAGCCCTGAAAGCCCAAGAGATCCCCAAAGGGTCACCCTGTTGGTCTCCTCTCCCACCCGTGCCTGGAAGCGCCCCGTCCCAAACCCCACACGCTGGAATGAGCCTGGCCAGGAGGACAGCCTATGCCTGACCCCAGCATCGCACTGATTTGGAGGTTTCTCTACTATTTTCTTCCCGAGAAGTTGCCTGCAGGCTTTGGCGCTGCCAAGTGTCCTGACAAACACGAAGAAGAAGAATTACTTACGTTGCTTGAAAACATCCAGGGATCTCTTCAGCGTGCTGAAAAACAGGCAGAGCATTAAAAAGAGTGGAAAAGCACGGCTAGGTGCAGGCAGCAGCAGAGCACCTCTCCCAAAACAGATAGCAAGTCCCTCACTCAACGCCAGCCAAAGAAGCTCCAAGCAGTTTCATTTACCCTCTTTACACCTCCAGCTTTTTCTCTCTCTCGGAGAGTATAACACAGCTCACTTGGTTTGAGATCTACTTTACATCTTTCCAAACATTAGATGCTATTAAAAATCCTGACTTTCATGACAAATGTTTCAGGCAACCTCCTAAAAGTATCATTTGGGACATATGAACACCTTCTACATGGTGCATTAGCCAGTGGTTGGAAATGTAGGGAACTTTTCTCCCTATTAATATTGTACAATAAAGATTTCAGAAACATTTTATGTGGCACCTCACTATAAAACTGTAAATAAATGATCAGAGAATATCAGACCAGGCGTGTATAAAGTACAGAAACAAAGCAGGAAGCAGAAGGTGCCAAGGATCACTGGGGAAATGGAGAGCCACTCACAGAGCCAACCGCAGCGGCCACAGCACCCCTGCTGGGTGGTAACACGCTGGACTTTGAAGATTTGCTTGGTTTGAGTCAAGGAAGTACCTGTACTTCCCTCTAGCCACAAAAACAGTCAAGAGCGAACCCAAGGTCTCATGATCCTCGGCCCTTTGCTGAACTGCCAGCCCACATCTCTCCTGAGCATTTATGATGCTTTGGTTAGTCTACAGCTGGTGGGAACTTTGTGGAGTCCAACTCGTTTATTGGCAAAGGCCAACCCAACTGTGCACTGTTCATTCACAAGACTGATTTCAGATCATCTTCTGGTAGCATCTCAATCACATTTCAACACTGTTTTGTCTCTCACAGCCTCCTTCCTTCTCCTCCTCCTTCATTGCTCCAAGTAATGACACCCATAAAAGCAAAACACACACAGGACTGTGAACTTACTTCAGCTCCATCTGCCCACAGGGCTTCTTCTTCGACAAGTTAATGAGCTCTTTGCCATATTTTTCTTCTATAATCGCCCTGTTGAGGAAAGAGAGAAATGAGAGGAAGTTCTCATTTCAGAAACTGATACTTGTTTGCAGCACAGGCCAAGACCTGCTCTTAACACCCTCTCTAACTTCTGACCTGCTGCAAACCAACTGTAGATGGTTGGCTGAAGGAAGACTGTTGTTTGCAGTTACCCAACAGCCTTTCTACTGACAACACTTTGTTTTGCTGTGTCTGTGATCCAGATGCGTTGCTCTCCCCATCTCCCCATGGCTGATGGGTGCAAGGACCACCTCTGCAGGAGATGGAGGACTAAGCAGCCAGTGCAGCTGGTGGCTAGATACACCCAAGTGAGACACCTGAGTAGTTTTTGGCTCAGTTTCATATGGGAACAAGGCTTGTGCAATGACACGTTTTCTGCATCTTGGCCATCAGCATCTGTCAGTCCATCCACACAAAGTACTTTTGGATATGATTTGGCTGATTTAAGCCAAATGTGACAGAAGGGAGTAGGCACCTCAAAGACCACTCAGCCACCATACGTGCACCCCAAAGCTCAGCTGGGCCATTTCAGCTCTTCAGGACTTTCTAACATGAGGCAATAGGTATTCTCTCCTGCCTGCCTCTGGTTCTTAGGAAGAACACCTGAAGAAGAAGCCACATCTTGTGAGGTAACATAAATAACACCTTTGAGAGATCGTATTATCCTCTCCTCTTGGAAGAAAGAGGTGGGAGGGAAAGAAAGCCTGTGTGTTCCAGTCTAAGAGCAACCAGCTTTCTGCAGTTGCTTTGAAATCTGTACAGACAAGCAGGGCTGGACTTGCTTGGTCAAATGTAGATGTCTCCATCTGGGCAAGCCGCCCTAGCTGTCTACAGTCAGTGGAGAGAAATAAGTGCTTCTAGACACTTGCATTAGAAGGTCTACTGGATAAAAAAACTCCAAAAGCTTGTAGGGAAATGGAAAAAATAAAGATTATAAATTGATTTTTTTTCCCTCTATCTAACTATATTCCCATCAACTTCCTTTTTAGACAAAGAATCAAATCCAACAGGCATGTTCTCCACGGCCGGAACCAGGTAACAGCTGTGCTGTACATGGAGAACTGGGCCCTGTTCAGAGAGGGGTGCCAGTAGCAAGTCCAGGTCCAGCCTCTCATCTCCTCCTGGCTAGACACATCAGTGGGAACCTACATTTCCCTCAACAGCAAAGAAGAACGGGGCACAGGGTGTGGAGGAGGCTTTTTGCACTCTCTCTGTTGTCACGGATGAGTGGGACACAGTTGTCAGGGTTCAGCAGATGGTTCCTTGGGCTGGAAAGCCCAAATTTTCCTGGAACATGGGATTATAGCCTAGACAGATGTAGGTGCATTAGACACTTTCAACTGCAGTTTCTCCTCCTCTGCATCCCCATTACGTTTGTTCCAGGTTGTTTTGTACCAAGTCTCGTATTCAGAGGTTTGTTTTCTCCGGTTCTCAATACCAAAATTACGTTAATTCAGAGTTCTTCTACCACACTCTTCATATTTAGCCATTTCTAACCAGGTGAACCATAAAGTCAAAATATATGGCCAGACCATCTCAGTTGTGCCTTTGTAGCCACAGAACCTCTACTTAGGTCATATCCTCTGATTAATAAACACACTATTTAATGCTACTACTTCTTTTTAACATGAAAACTGTGGGCTGTCCATAATGTACAAAGACAAATTCAGAACAAAGCTGTGCTTCTCCTATTCCAAGGTCTTCACCTGATCTTCTGCAAGCTGAACTGAAAGGTGAACTTCATGGGAGAGCGTGTGGCCTGGGCAGGCCACTAACAGCTGCAAACACATCAGTACAGATGTCTGCCAACACACAAGACAATTATTAAGCTGCTCCTGATTCCCCTTTCTTTTTAACAGACAGTTCAAAATGTGAGCATCAAGCCCTGGGCATCATCGCTGCCTCACAGCTGAGGATTCCTGGGCATGGACTTCATACCACAGCACCAGCCATGCAAGGAAAGGACAGTGTAAGAAAAAAAGTTCCTCATCAGTCAAAAATCAAAGGTGTTTTAACATAGTGGACAGTTAAACGTGACAGAAACCAAACTGGAAATAGGAAGAGTAGAAGTAGTGCCACCGCCCCACTTCCCAGGTTCAACCCAACCCGTTTTCAGAGGCAGCTCCATACCTTTCCTTCAAAAAGTCTTCAAACTCTTTGCAGTTCTTCCTGCCATCATTCAGATGTTGAATGATGCTGTCGTAGCCAACTGTGCTCGTCAGGTCCATACTCTGAAAACACAAGCACAGGAGTCACATCCTTGTCAGCGCAGTCCATGGCCACTGCCACCTCCAGCGGCATTTGCACAAGTGATGGCTCAGCGGGGAGCAAGTGTCCAAGTACCTCTTTATGAATCATAGAATCATTTTGGTTGGAAAGGACCTTTAAGAACATCGAGTCCAGCCATTAACCTAATACTACCAAGTCCACCACTAAACCATATCCCTAAGCACCACACCTACATAAGGTCTTTTTCTTTTAGGGATGGGAGAGGCTCCAGAACAAGAACAATGGTGGCAATTTGGGATGAGGCACTTCCATGACTTTCAGAAAACAGAAGAGCTCAGTCCTACAACATCGTATTGCTCTCCCCTGGCCTAAGCACAGCTGGCCCCACGGCACATGGCATCTCCTCCTAGGAGCTTAGCTACCAGCTCTAACTTAATGATATCAAACACTAAAAACCCTCCAAGTTTCTAGATATAGCCCATCTTGCTACTGCTCCTCCCAGTTTCTGCAGACATGGAGATGGATGTTGGTTAGTGTTGACTTGCACTATTCTGGGCATCACCCTCACCTCTGGCTGTAGGAGCCTACATCTGGGCTGGAGGTGAATTTATCAGACCTTTCTGCACAGAATCACTGAGCTATGGGCTTCTCTCGATGCCCTCACAGTAATATACAGATGCACCCAATGACCACTGCTGCAACAGCCTTCTCTTTGGCCTGGCAAAAAGCAACACTGTCCCACATATCAATTCAAAACACCACTTGTACAACAGGCAAAGATCCTTTCCGTAAGTACCAGCTCCTCCCCCACTACTGCTGTATGCCCTCCAACACACCACACAGGGCTAGCTTCTTCACTCCCCACAAAACATCACAGCCATAGAGAGGTCCTGCCTCCATCGCCCACAGGGCCAAGTCCCATCTTCCAGCCCAGGGCTCTCAGCCCCACAGTGCCGCTCGCACTTCCCATAGACTTCTGAAGGATCAGTGCTTTCCTTTGAATTAATTCTTAAAAATATATATTGTACTGATGCTTGTTAAAAAAAAAAAGATAGATATATGCAGCAATGATGTAGGTTGGCTAGGATGAGGGCTGACTAACTCTATCCCATTCTTTCCTCATACTCATGCACCTTAGGATAAAAAAATGGATTTTTTAATAGAATCATAGAATGGCTTGGGTTGGAAGGGACCTTAAAGATCATCTAGTTCCAACCCCGCTGCCACGGGCAGGGACGCCTTCCACTAGACCAGGTTGCTCAAAGCCTCATCCAATCTGGCCTTAAACACTGCCAGGGAGGGGGCATCCACAGCTTCTCTGGGCAACCTGGGCCAGTGTCTCACCACCCTCACAGCAAAGAATTTCTTCCTAAGATCTAATCTAAATCTACCCTCTTTCAGTTTAAAACCATTCCCTCTCATCCTGTCACTACTTGCCCTTGTAAAAAGTCCCTCTCCTGCTTTTCTGTAGGCCCTTCAGGTACTGGAAGGCTGCTAGAAGGTCTCCCCGGAGCCTTCTCTTCTCCAGGCTGAAGAGCCCCAGCTCTCAGCCTCTCTTCATAGGAGAGGTGCTCCAGCCCTCTCATCATTTTCGTGGCCTCCTCTGGACTCATTCCAACAGCTCCATGTCCTTCTGCTGTTGGAGGCCCCAGAGCTGGACGCAGCACTGCAGGTGGGGTCTCACGAGAGCGGAGTAGAGGGGCAGAATCCCCTCCCTCGACCTGCTGGCCACGCTGCTTGTGATGCAGCCCAGGATACGGTTGGCCTTCTGGGCGGCAAGCGCACATTGCTGGCTCATGTTGAGCTTCTCGTCAACCATCACCCCCAAGTCCTTCTCCTCAGAGCTGCTCTCAATCCATTCTCCGCCCAGCCTGTATCTGTGCTTGGGATTGCCCCGACCCGCATGCAGGACCTTGCACTTGGCCTTGTTGAATTTCATGCGGTTTGCACAGGCCCAACTCTCAAGCCTGTCAATGCCCCTCTGCATGGCATCCCTTCCCTCCAGTGTCTTGGCCACACCGCACAGCTTGGTGTCGTCTATAACTGTTGAGGATTTACCACCCTGGAGACCTGGGCCAAGAGCAGGGCTCCTAAGTGCTATGATAATACAAAGAGATGCTCTGACCATGAGCTCTCCTTCTCTGGAAGAAGCCTGAGGCAGATGCAGGGAGCTGAGCAGAAGGTGCTACCTGTCATCTTCTGCAAAGGGGACCAGTTGGTGTTGCATAAAACAGCACATGTGGGAGCAAAAAATACAGGGAAAGAGGCTGCAGAAAGAAAGCGATGGTAGGAGCAGATATGAAACTCAGGGACAGGAAACAAAAGTCACAATCAGTTATTAGGAAGGTTGAAGAGGAATAATGGCAGGATGGAGAGATTCAGGAAATGGTTTGAAGACAGAATGAGATTACGCAGAGAACTGGTGTGAAAGTGTGGGCAGCAGAAGGGGGGATTTCTCAGGAGTCCGTACCTGGTGCAAGAAATGAGGAGGAACAGGGCTGGTATTTGTGAAAAAAGAAGGATTTCATTATGTGGACTTCTCTAAGGAGTCAAGGACTTGAATGTCAGCGGCCAGAAAGCAAGAAGTGAAGCAGAGATCTGGTGGAGTGGGACCTGCAGGAAATGCCTGGGTATCCCAGATCAGCTTTGCTCCATCCGTGGCATGCGTGGGAAGAGAGAACTGTGGAGCAGGACCTAAGCAGAAACCAAAACAGTTTCTGTTTCTTTACAAAGCACAAAAGTCCCTCCAAAATGGGCTTATTGCTGATAAACTCACAACCAGTTCTCAGTTTGCATTTTGTCTTTGCTAACCAGGTCTATGAAAAAGGAAACACGCTTGCACTGAAGTCAATGTTCACGGCAGTTGCAAAACGCAGGAACATCCTAACTTGACTTCCTATCCCCGGTTTCAAAGGAAATAAAATGGATGTGGAGAACAACTGTCAGTCACTGTCAGCCTGGGCAGGATGGAGCAGTCAGAACCACATCGCTGCATGTTGGGGGCACCTGAAGGCTCCTGCACCCCACTCTGCAGCTCGGGATGTGTGGGTTTGCTGTGCTGGGTGGAAGTGCACGGGGTAAAATTGGGACCATCCATCAAAAATATGCACTAAGCTATTTTATCGCCCTTCCTCCTCCAGAAGAAAGATTTAATTCCAGCATGTATGTATTTCCTAAGCTCCCAATTCTTCACCAAAAGGGTTGTCAAGCGTTGGCACAGGCTGCCCAGGGAAGTGGTGGAGTCACCATCCCTGGAGGGATTTAAGACAAGTAGATGTGGTGCTTAGGGACATGGTTTAGTGGTGGACTTGGCAGTGCTGGGTTAGCAGTTGGACTCAATGATCTTAAAGGTCCTTTCCAACCAAAACGATTCTGTGATTCTAAGGCTGGACCTGACCTCACAGTGCAAGGTGTTACATGAAATGCGGGAGGTAACAGAGACGATGAAGGTTTCCAAAAGAGCTGCTTCCAAGAAGGAGGAGCTACTGGCCCAGAAGGAGCTGAGCAGGGTTGTATGCCATGAAACCAGCCTTTGCAGCACCCTTCTGGGCAGATGTCGGCACGGAAAGAATAAAAAGGACCAGCGTGACTGCCCATGGGATGTCCCAGAGGCAGGGCTGGCAGGGAGCACTGAAAGAGGAAGGGCAACACGGCGAACACAGAGTCCTGGGAGCAGAGGACAAGATTTAAAGACATAATAACCTAAGCCAAAGACAGGTATGGAGGATGGGGAGTTGCACCAAGCCCTCCCAAACCAGAGGGATCTGGGGGGATGAACATTTCTCAGCCCACCCTGCAGCACACGGCTGTCCTGGTCCTCCGCGCTAGGCAGAGCTCTGAGCCCATGTGCTATTTAGAGGACAGCACATGGAAACTACAAACAGATGATTTCAAAGATGACAAAGCAGCAGCTGATGTTTCTCGAGCCCACAGGGCTCAGCAGGACGTGCACCCCCTTCCTGACCCGCTGCCTGGGTTTGCACCATCCTCCTGACGGACTCACTGAGGAGAAGGAACTTGTGTGCTTGTTGTGATGCTTTGGGTTTTGTTTGCACTTTTAGCCAAAAGAGGGGCTGAAGTGCTCTAGTGGGGATCTGAAGTCATGTTATGACCTTGTGTGAGTCACAGCTGAAAGGAAAGCTGCTGAGCTTGACATTTCCGTCTTCTACCCCACTTTACATGGAAAACCTCCTCCAGACACACACCCTATGAAGCCAATGACATGGGAGAATCATAGAATTGTTTTGGTTGGAAAAGACCTTTAAGATCATCAAGTCCAACCATTAACCCAGCACTACCAAGTCCACCACTAAACCATGTCCCTAAGCACCACATCTGCGTGGCTTTTAAATCCCTCCAGGGATGGGGACTCCACCACTGCCCTGGGCAGCCTGTTCCAATGCTTGACAACCCTTTTGGTAAAGAAATTGTTCCTGATATCCAATCTAAACCTCCCCTGGCACAACTTGAGGCCATTTCCTCTTGTCCTATCACTTGTTACCTGGGAGAAGAGACCGACACCCACCTCGCTACACCCTCCTTTCAGGTAGTTGTAGAGAATGATAAGGTGTCCCCTCAGCCTCCTTTTCTCCAGACTAAACAACCTCAGTTCCCTCAGCCACTCCTCATCAGACTTGTGCTCTAGACCCTTCACCAGCTTCGTTGCCCTTCTCTGGACTCGCTCCAGCACCTCAAGGTCTTTCTTGTAGTGAGGGGCCCAGAACTGCACACAGGATTCGAGGTGCGGCCTCACCAGTGCCAAGTACAGGGGGACAATCCCTGCCCTAGTCCTGTTGGCCACACTAGTGCTGATACAAGCCAGGATGCTGGTGGCCTTCTTGGCCACCTGGGCACGCTGCTGGCTCATATTCAGCTGGCCATCGACCAACACCCCCAGGTCCTTTTCCACCAGGCAGCTTTCCAGCCACTCTTCCCCCAGCCTGTAGCGGTGCATGGGGTTGTTGTGACCCAAGTGCAGGACCCGACACTTGGCCTTGTTGAACCTCATACAGTTGGCCTCAGCCCATCGATCCAGCCTGTCCAGATCCCTCTGCAGAGCCTTCCTACCTTCAAACAGTCTGTCTCAACCTTCCTAAAAATGAAAGGTTTGGGGCACTGCACTGCTCACGGACCATCTCTTGAAAGATCTTTCTTTATGCAGATGTCTTAGTAACTCTCCTCAGCCTTATCTGCTCAAAGAAACACAGCAGAAGATGGATGTCTGTTTTAGTAGTCAGAAACACCGTGCAACAATAAATGGCTGCACTATTCTTGCTTGCAGTCAGTACAGCCTCAAAACCACTCAGGGTCCTGCAGAGGTTGCTGAGACCAAGACAAATGCTTGTGCTGGTGCCTGCAGGGAGCAGGGTGAGGAGAGCAGGAGTTGCTGCAAGAGGCTGCAATTCCTTCCCATCCCATAACTGGGTGGGTACAACAGGACAGACAAAACTCATCGCAGGGAGGAAGAGGACTCGCTGCAAATTCACCCACCTGAGAATGGCAATCCTGCAAAAAGCGGCTTTTTGATTAATTATTTTCCATTTGAAATTTCCTTTACCCTATTCCAACACCTCTACCCTGCTCTATCCCAGAGACACAGAAAGCAACGGACCCTCCTGCCTCGATGCAATTACTTCTTCCCACAAACCCCACATTGTTCCTTTCAAATGACAACCTGGGGATTTCATAACGCTGTCGATAAACCCTGCCAAGCGAACCCCCGTTTACAGAAGGACAAGCAGGGGTAAGGGGAAGTGAAACGGCCCGGCTAATGTCACGTCGTGAGTCAGCAGCCAGGGAATGAACCTAGGAGCTGGGGCTGGCAGCCCTACCTCATCCCCCAACAGCACGGATGCAGAAAAAGGGAGTTTATCCCCAGCCAGCCAAAAAAAAAAAAAAACATGGTAATGAAGAAGAAATGTAGCCAGTCACAGCACTGACAAAATATCATCCACAACCCATGATAGCGGGTTCCTTTGCAGACACGGGCACTCCCTTGCTCTGCAGCGAGGGGCAAAGCATTTCTTTTCCCCCATGCTTCGTTTCTGCCATTGCAAAAAGAGATGCAATAGCTCTTTCCCAGGTTTTTGGTGGCAAATAAGTGTTTTCAGATACTTTGCCACATGCTTTGTTAGAAAATCAAATGTGCCAGTGCAGCTTTTACTGCAGATGACTTGCCTGAGCCATGGATTGCTTTAGCAGCATCACTTTTTCTTGGTGTGACAAAGAAATATTTAAGAGAGTGCCTGAAAGATTTAGATACCCAAGTCTTATTTTTAAAAACCATTTGACCGGACCAACCTCGGTGAGAGTCAGCAGCTCTCAGTCTTCAGCATTATTTGCTTATTTTTTAAATGTTTCAACAAATGCTTCTTTTTAATGCACCCTGCAATACACTGCAGAGAGCAGAGCATTGTTTTTGTCTCATTAAATGCAAAATAACCAAAAATCCACTCTCCAAGTTGCAAGTTGTTAGCCAACAGATCAGACTTAAAGTGTTTTTTAGCATTATCATCATTCCTATTTTTCCCACATAGTTTTACAGGTGCCTACAAGGACTGAACGATGAGACCCAAAGCTTTGCTGTCGGGTTACCTGAAATACTCTGCAAGAACAGGCTTGGGGAGAACCAGGCACGTACCAAGAAAATGATTAAAGTGAAAGAAGAGACCTCGTGTAGTGAAAGAAGAGACCTCGTATAGTGAAAGAAGAACAGCAGGTTGCAAAAACAAATGAAAACAAAACCCCACTCTTGCTCAACTTGCAGCAATCGCTACAGCCGGGGCAAGAGGAAACAAACATGATCTTTGGCATGTTTTCATTTTTCAGGAGTTCTTTTGCAGGCAGCTGCAGGCAGCACAGGCTGCGGGAGGGAGCGTTCGGAGCAATGCGGGTTTATAAGGTCCTCCGCGCCCTCAGGTGCAGATTTGGGCATCTCTGGACTTCGGCCCTTGGGCAAGCAGGGGATGCGATAGGATGCAAAAGAGCAAACCCTTTTATTTAATGGCATTTGTTGTCTTGTGCTGAGACCTAACAGGGTGAGCAAACTCGACTGCAGAGAGCAAAGTCACGCTGTGCTTTCCCGACGCCATGCATCATGAGCATCACGCCATGAACTTGAGGACATGGAGCTGTTGGAGCAAGTCCAGAGGAGGCCACGAAGGTGATCAGAGGGCTGGAGCACCTCTCCTATGAATGACAGGCTGAGAGAGTTGGGGCTGTTCAGCCTGGAGAAGAGAATGCTCCAGGGAGACCTTCTAGCAGCCTTCCAGTACCTGAAGGGGCTACAGGAAAGCTGGAGAGGGACTTTTTACAAGGGCATGTGGTGATAGGATGAGGGGGAACGGTTTTAAACTGAAAGAGGGGAGATTTAGATTAGACATTAGGAAGAAATTCTTTGCTGTGAGGGTGGTGAGACACTGGCCCAGGTTGCCCAGAGAAGCTGTGGATGCCCCCTCCCTGGCAGTGTTCAAGGCCAGGTTGGATGGGGCTTTGAGCAACCTGGTCTAGTGGAAGGTGTCCTTGCCCATGGCAGGGGGGTTGGAACTGGATGATCTTTAAGGTCCCTTCCAATCCAAACCATTCTGTGATTCTATGACTCAGCAAGGACCAGGTTCCAGTGCGGGAAAAGACAGACACACGCAGCCCACTGAAGAAACCAGAACTGCTGGGGTTTAAAGCTACATCAGTCCCCCCTGTTCTAGGGACACAACCCCGCCACCTCGGCAGAGCAAGAGGGGGCTGCAGCTTAACCCCACACAAAGAAATTCAGCGGTCGCCATTCACGACCAGCCACGTTTCAAAGCTGGAAGATGCAATACCAAAAATGGCTCAGCTTTTGGGGGGTTTGGTTATTTTTTCAGACTTTGTCCCATCAATTGGAGCATCCCTCTTCTGCGACCCTCCCAAAATCTCCCCTTTCCCATCAAGCTGTCCTGACCACTGCGAAATCACTTGCTTCAGCAAAGAAGAGTTCTCCTTCCCTTTTCGGCTTAACCGAAGTAATTTAAGAGGAAAAATTGCAGGAGGAAGTTTGCACTCTCTCACAGCACTTAACAGCAAACCAAAGCTGGAAGAGCAGCCCTCTGCACCTCGTCTAAATTTGGTTCTTTTCTGCCATTTCTTTCCACCCCTCCCTCCCTGGCCCTCGCAGCTGATGCACAGTCACCGGTACGTGGTGTGGAGACTGGTCAGGGTGGTACAGGCCTTTTCCATGGGCCAAACGACCGCAGCGGGGCTTTGATCTCTCCACTGAGTCATCGGCCATCATGTTCCCGGCCAACCTCCGCCCCAGCTGCCTGCCCCAGGCATGTTTCCTCCGTCAGGGGTTGAAGCACAAGCAAAATCCCTGGAAACACCAATAATTTTGGGCTCAGCAAGATGATTATTCAGTAAATAGATGTCTTTGTGCTATAAAAGAGACCGGGCAGGCATGAGTGCCCCGTGCAACATCCTGGCACCTCCTTGCCTTGGGGGCTTGGGGTTGCCCCTGCTCTGATATTTTCTCCCACTGAGCCCTCTCTTCCAGGATCCTCCTTCAAAAAGCACCACGCCACAGCAGGAGAGGAATGAACCGGGCAGCGCTAGCTCAAGCCAGCCCTGCGGCGAGGACAACCTTATTGCTCTCTACAACTACCTGAAAGGAGGTTGTAGTGAGGTGGGGGTCGGTCTCTTCTCCCAAGTAACAAGCAATAGGATGAGAGGAAATGGCCTCAAGTTGTGCCAGGGGAGGTTTAGATTGGACATCAGGAACAATTTCTTCACCAAAAGGGTTGTCAAGCAGTGGAACAGGCTGCCCAGGGCAGTGGTGGAGTCACCATCCCTGGAGGGATTTAAAAGTTATGTAGATGTGGTGCTTGGGGACATGGTTTACTGGTGGGCTTGTCAGTGCTGGGTTAACGGTTGGACTCGATGATCTTAAAGGTCCTTTCCAACCAAAACAGTTCTATGGTTCTATGATTCAATCCAATGTACCACCGAAGCACGACAAACCATGTCTACTCAACTCTCCTGGCATCACGGTTATTCCCCTGTCCTGGTTTGGCCTAAACCAGGCCAATTTTCCTTTCAGTGATTTTTACTTTCAGCTAAGTCTCCTCTAAGTAACTGCACTTTCTGAAACTAACTGCATGTTTTGCAGACAGTGTCTGCTTCCAGGACTGATAACCCTCGAAGTTTGTAGTTATCACTGAGGCACCGGTAGGGATGTTATGCAGAAAGGCTCTTGCTGTACTTAGTCTTAGAGAAACCAAGGTCACTGCTAAATTCCTCACTGCTTACGAGTGAAGAGCCGAAGGGGGGGTCGCAACTGCAGGGGGGAGCGGACAGGGCAGGTGACCCAAAATTGACCAACGAGAGTATTCCATCCCATACATGTCATTCTCAGTATAAAGTGGGGGGATCACGAGGGTCTCGCTCTCTTTCTGCTATGGCCGGTGTCCGAAGAGGACTCCGTCTGTTTTCCTGCTTCCCCCGATCCCGATCCGTGCATTCCTGAATACAGCTCTCGACCGTCGCTAGGCCCAGCCTGGGCCTTCCCGGAGCCTGCCCTGCAGTGCTGGTGGTGACGTGGCTGACTTCAGGGGAGGTCAATCTTGGTTTTGTATATATATTTGTATATATTTGATTATTTCTATTATTATTATTATTCTCTTTTTCATTATTATAGTTTATTAAAACTGTTTTAACTTTCCAACCCGTAAGTCTCTCTCCCTTTTCCCTTTTCCCTTTCCCTTTTGCGGGGAGGGGGGAGGGGGGGGAGGGTTAACAGAGAGCATCTGCCACAGGTTTAATAGCCGGCCCAGCTTTAAACTGTGACATCCCCCCAGCCTGGGGGATGCTTCCACCACCCTCACACCCCTTGTGTACGTTTGCAAAGCAAAGGGAACACTGTGGAAATTTCTCAGGCAAAAAAACAGCTCAGAAAAGAGCTGCCAGATGCAAAGCTGGCTTTATTTTCCAAGCCGGGCTCAATACCTATACAGGATTTACATATTTGACAGCGCTGCACCAGATAACATGCTAATGATGCTGGGCAAGCCCAGTGCTCAGCATCTACCCCTCTTATTCCACAACACGCAGCAGCCCCAAGCCTGGCGCCCGCTCCTCCCAGGACCCACGCACCTTCACTCCATCCTGCAAGACAGGAGCTGCTTCCCAGGCATAGTCTGGGAAACCCTGAGCGCCGCCATTCACAGACGGGTATTTTCAGCCCCTAAAGCCAGAATTTTGTCATTTATTTCCTGGTTGCCAGTACCTGGAACGAAGGTCCATGCACCAAGAGGAACTGAGCAGCCACAGAGCCGATGCCCTGCAGCAGATAAGTGGCTGTTCAGCACTTCTCCATTCCCAAAAGCACAGTTCTGACTCAAAAGAATAAACTGCGGCTTTCCCCGAAAGGGGAGGCTTTTCCTCCACAGCTCGGCAGCAGCACACCCAGGGACTAGCTCCTAGTCCGGGATTAGCTTGACATCAAAGGACCCTTTTTGGCCATGGTGTCTCCAAGTCGTTCACTGGTGACCAATTAATATTATCAAACCCTCAGCCCGGCACCAGCTTCCTCCAGCTCGGCAGCGGGAGATCGCTGGGGCGTTATTTTGGCTGCACAGGGCAGGTTGCAAAGCCACAGCTCTGAGGACACGTGTGGCCGGGCAGTGCCTGCCGGGGGGTGCTCAGAGCCCTCAGCAAAGGCACCGCAGAACCACGAAGGCGACTTTGAAGCCAACTCTGACCAAAGAGGGGCGACCCCCGGACCCAGCTGTGATCCCCCGCCTCCAGCTGTGACCCCCCCCCCCCCCCCCGGCTCCGGCTGGGTCCTGTCCCCACTCCCCCCAGTTCACCGTGCCCCCCGCTCACCCAGAAGTGGTCCCTGAACCGCGCCTCCCGCATACTGCTGCCACCGCGCTCCGCCACGCTCTGCACCATCCCGCCCCACCCGGCCGGTCCCACCCCGCAGCTCGGTGTCCCCACCCAGTCCCCCGTGTCCCACCCCTAAAGTGCACGGTTACATCCAACTGTTACAGGCCAAATGTGTGAGGTTCAACAAGGCCAAGTGTCGGGTCCTGCACTTGGGTCACAACAACCCCATGCACCGCTACAGGCTGGGGGAAGAGTGGCTGGAAAGCTGCCTGGTGGAAAAGGACCTGGGGGTGTTGGTCGATGGCCAGCTGAATATGAGCCAGCAGCGTGCCCAGGTGGCCAAGAAGGCCACCAGCATCCTGGCTTGTATCAGCACTAGTGTGGCCAGCAGGACTAGGGCAAGGATCATCCCCCTGTACTCGGCACTGGTGAGGCCACACCTTGAATCCTGTGTGCAGTTCTGGGCCCCTCATTACAAGAAAGATCTTGAGGTGCTGGAGCGAGTCCAGAGGAGGGCAACGACGCTGGTGAAGGGTCTGGAGCACAAGTCTGATGAGGAGCGGCTGAGGGAACTGGGGGTGTTTAGTCTGGAGAAAAGGAGGCTGAGGGGACACCTTATCATTCTCTACAACTACCTGAAAGGAGGGTGTAGCGAGGTGGGTGTCGGTCTCTTCTCTCAGGTAACAAGTGATAGGACAAGAGGAAATGGCCTCAAGTTGTGCCAGGGGAGGTTTAGATTGGAGATCAGGAAAAATTTCTTCACTTAAAGGGTTGTCAAGCATTGGAACAGGCTACCCAGGGCAGTGGTGGAATCCCCATCCCTGGAGGGATTTAAAAGACGTGTAGTTGTGGTGCTTGGGGACATGGTTTAGTGGTGGGCTTGTCAGTGCTGGGTTAACAGTTGGACTTGGTGATCTTAAAGGTCGTTTCCAAGCAAAACAATTCTATGATTCCATGATCCACCCCACTTGCTGTGTGGAGCTTTGCTGTGCGCTCCTGGGTCTCCGTGGGTTGGGGGACCAGGGCACGCTGCTGCAGGTGGCTGAGGTGGGTGGGGATGCGAGGCACAGTATGGCTGCACCACAGGGAGAAACCCACTAGTGACAGCCAAACCCGATTGAGCCACACAGTTTCATGAAGGAAACACGAGCGGAAGGTGAGCATCATGGCCAGCAGCTGCACAGCCACGCCCCTCTGACCTGCAGCACATTCCCCACCTGGCTCAGCCAGAGATTGCCAGAGTGTTTTGGGAAGGTTTCACCATGTGTGTCTTGTTCTTATCCTTAGTTGATGAGGGGACAGCACCTGAGATGAGGCACTCTGTGAGCAACCTCTGAGCAGTTCTTAAAAAAGATGAAAGCAGATGAGATAAGACACTGTGTGCTGGAAAGCCTGAATCAGACCTGCTGCCTTAACCTGCTGTCTCTGCTTTAACACAGGGACAGCTAAAACAGTCCAGTCATGTAAAAAAAAAGCCTTTTTCCACTTACTGAAATATATCTGCTCAGTCGTGACCTGAGGCCACTGCCACTTGGCAAAGGTTTCTGAGGTTTATACTGACTAAAGCAGGTTGGCATGGATTTTGCTTTCAGCAGTCACAGCTGCAGTTCCTGCCTTGGCAGCAGATGTAGCATCACATCTGTGTTTCATATTTGAACGGCATCAGTCAAAGCTTTGAAGAGGTTTTAGCAACCTCATCTGAACATCTATCTGCTAAGGTACAACCTACCCAGCTGCAAGCCCACAAAGTCTCCAAAGTGTGAATTCTGGAATAAATTTCCAAGTTCTGATCTGACTGCACTGGAAAGGCATTGAGACCCCAAGCGAGCAGGACAGAGCACTGTGGATCAAAGCAGAGCAGCTGCGGGCAGCATGCGTGACAGTCATTGTCAGCCCTGCAGCAACAGCTGCGCATCAGCTTTGGTGTCACCCCTGAGCTCAGTGCTTTCTAACTACAGCAGGGTGTAAGTAAAACATGATGCAGCACCACCACCAAGTAACTGGGGTTTAGCCACTATGCAAGAGTAGCAAAGTGTAAAAACTGCCCTGGAAGGGATAAGTGATGTAGGGCAGCCAGAGCAAAAAGGCTCCACTGCAGTATTCCTTCACACCTAGGAAGCTGCCCAGCCATGGCTGCTGGAGCTGTGTGTCAACAGAGCATTGTGAAAGATAAGAGCAATGCCCCAGGAAGCCCTCCTCCAGGAGCACAGCACTATTCTAACATCCCAGCTCTTCCCAGCAAGATGTCCGACACTTCTGGACTACAACTAAGTGCTTATTTTTTCCTGTGTTGCAGAAGCAAGAGCTCACACTCACACTCTCACTGCACTCAAGCCCTTAACAGAGAAGCCTGTGAGCCTGGAACTGTGTGAAAGAGATGAAATGTTTCCAGCTGCTTGTAACACAGCAGGTTTGAACTTGGAGGGAGGATGTTCCTGTGAAGGAAGTGGGGAACAGAGTGAACAGAAGGACATGGAGCTGTTGGAGCGAGTCCAGAGGAGGCCACGAAGATGATGAGAGGGCTGGAGCACCTCTCCGATGGAGACAGGCTGAGAGAGTTGGGGCTGTTCAGCCTGGAGAAGAGAAGGCTCCAGGGAGATCTTATAGCAGCCTTCCAGTACCTGAAGTACAGGAAAGCTGGAGAGGGACTTTTTACAAGGGCATGGAGTGATAGGACGAGGGAGAACAGTTTTAAACTGAAAGAGGGGAGATGTCAATGAGATATTAGGAAGAAATTCTTTCCTGTGAGGGTGGTGAGACTACAGAGGATGGTGGCATTTAAACCTCCAGCAGTTACTACTGTAACGGCTAACTGGGCAGTTATCCTGAGACATAAGGACAGTCAGTTCTGAAAGAACCCATCTTCTGAAAGCCAGGCACCAGAATGGGTTAGACAGCACTTCTAAGAAATACTGTCACAGTATCAGACTGTTAAATAATACCATAAGGTTCAACTAGTTACCACCCATGACAAGACAGCATAAAGTGCCTCCCCCATTGTACACCTTTCTCTGAGATCAGCTGTCTGGTGAAAAGGATAAAAACTGCACAAGCGACCCTCAGCTGTCACAATGAAAACTGCAGTCTTAGCCACAGCATCCAACCCCTACCCCTACTCGATCCTGTACAGGGAGTTTCGTCCAGGTGTGTCCAGGGGAGTGTAACTCTGTGGTTTTAAAGGCATGTGTTGCTCAAGAAGCAGTAATTTAGAACAGAATATACAAGCCTTTGTACATGGAAACTTTTATTCTCATTGAGATCTGTACAGTCAAGTCGCACATACTTTTAAATCACTGATGGAGCTGGAGCATGGGATCACAAGAGCCTGGTCTGTTTGAACAGTTTTAAGAGTTTATGCCTCAAAAGTAGACAGGAAACTTGTAACTATTTCCTTCAACTTAGCTTCTGTCTGGTCAGAGATCCTCCCTTCAGTCCTGTTGAAAAGAGTTTAGTTAAACTTCTGACACAGAAAGAGATATATGGTCAAACACTGACTAAGGCAAAGAAAAACACTTTACAATGAACCTTCCAATTTTTAACACAATTAGCAGATGAATCAACACATTTCTGTTTGATGTATGAAGCTGTACCACTGAAATGAACGTAACATCTCCTCTCCTGAAAAAGTGAGTCCCGTTTAAGAATTAACATTTGTCAACACTTTCAAAACAGCTGTACGTAGTTCAACAAGGCTCTGTCTTCTATAGCAGGGAAGGCAGTGAGCAGCACTCAATCCACAGCACTATTAACACAGCTTAAAGCTGTCAAATACATGGGAACTGACTCGATTAAGTGATTTCAGTGTCAGATTACAGGACAGGTATGCAAGTAAGTTCATTTTAAGCATCAGCTGGTTTTCCTAAGTAAAAACTGAAGACATGAAAATGAGCTCTGGACAGCAGGAAGGCTGATGTAACCTCCAGTTCTGGTACAGGCAGCTTAAGGCCTGATGTTCTAAGATACACTAAATTAACAGTTCAGTGACCATTATCTGCACTCCAGACATCAAGTCAACACCCCGAGGATGAAGTAAGATAAATCATCATACCTGATCGTGGAGAGGAGGGCCTGGTGCTGGCTCAGCACATGAGCTAGGAAAGCACTCTCAAATTTAGTGATTTTGCTGGGCTCCAGCTTGTCCAAGTGACCTCTTACACCAGCATAGATGACTGCAACCTGTTCCTCAATAGCCATTGGAACTGCAGAAAAGAAAGCATTGATGCCATCGGTAACTCTTACACTGGGAGACAGCAGTACTACAGAGTCATAGAATCATAGGATCATTTTGGTTGGAAAGGACCTTTAAGATCATCAAGTCCAACCGCTAACCCAGCACTGCCAAGCCCACCACTGAACCATATCCCCAAGCACCACATCTACATGGCTTTTAAATCCCTCCAGGGATGGTGACTCCACCACTTCCCTGGGCAGCCTGTTTCAATGCTTGACAACCCTTTCGATGAAGAAATTTTTCCTGATATCCAATCTAAACCTCCCCTGGTGCAAATTGAGGCCCTTTCCTCTCGTCCTATCACTTGTTACCTGGGAGAAGAGACCAACACCCACCTCACTACAACCTCCTTTCAGGTAGTTGTAGAGAGCGATAAGGTCTCCCCTGAGCCTCCTTTTCTCCAGACTAAACACCCCCAGTTCCCTCAGTCCTTATTTGAAGGTCAACTGCACATATACAACGTAGTTCAAATAAATCTACATTTACCATGTCCACAGAATGTCTTAATGCTGCCACAAAGACCAACCTTGTTAGCATAAGAGACTAATGGGAAACGCAGACTTGTTAGGTCCAAGACACTCACCATACTGTCCTTGTTTGAGGAGCTCTGTCAGACGTACACCACGGTTCAGCAGCTGTTGTGTGGCAGCATCCAGATCAGACCCAAACTGAGCAAAGGCAGCTACTTCACGATACTGAGCCAATTCCAGCTTCATGGTACCTGCCACCTACAAGAGAAGATACGGAGTTTGATCACCTTTTAAATGTGTCTAGTAGTTTGCAGGCTATCTTCAGCTGACAGTTGTCACAAGTCAGCTTTGCCTTGCATACCAGGCAAGTGAATCTCAAGACTCTGACAGATGATCACATGCATTTCTAAAAATCATAGAATCATAGAATCATTTTGGTTGGAAAGGACCTTTGAGATCACCAAGTCCAAACATTAACCCAGCACTGCCAAGCCCACCACTAAACCATGTCGCCAAGCACCACATCTACATGGCTTTTAAATCCCTCCAGGGATGGGGACTCCACCACTGCCCTGGGCAGCCTGTGCCAATGCTTGACAACCCTTTCCATGAAGAAATTGTTCCTGATATCCAATCTAAACCTCCCCTGGCACAACTTGAGGCCGTTTCCTCTCGTCCTATCACTTGTTACCTGGGAGAAGAGACCGACACCTTCCTCTCTACAACCTCCTTTCAGGTAGTTGTAGAGAGCGATAAGGTCTCCCCTCAGCCTCCTTTTCTCCAGACTAAACACCCCCAGTTCCCTCAGCCACTCCTCATCACACTTGTGCTCCAGACCCTTCACCAGCTTCGTTGCCCTTCTCTGGACTTGCTCCAGTACCTCAATGTCTTTCTTGTAGTGAGGGGCCCAGAACTGCACACAGGATTCGAGGTGCAGCCTCACCAATGCCGAGTACAGGGGGACGATCACTTGCCTAGTCCTGCTGGCCACTGTCTGCTTGGCCTTTTAACATAAGCATGCTATTTCTCCCTGAAGTGGTGACAGTTGATATTAAACCGCTCTAATTCCCTATCTGGGCTAAAAATCAGGGGGTTAAGAGAGCATTCTCTATTCTAGTTAGATCAGTACCCAGTTCAGCATACTGAAACTTAATAGTCCTACATCTTCATGCAGATACTATTTTCTTTTCTTCCCTCCCTCTCTCAGCAGGCAATGGAAATATCAAAGACATCCACGAAGTTTGTTCTTTTACAATTTCATAACGCTAATGAATCCAAAGCTTTATTCCCTCTCTATTCACAGCTCTTTAGAGTGAAATGGGTTGGAAAGCCTACACACTGCTTATCTCTAGTAAGAGGAGGAGCAGCAGTTTCATGTTTACCTGCTTCATAGCCCTGGTCTGAGCAGCAGAACCTACGCGGGACACAGATAGACCAACATTGATGGCTGGACGGATACCTTTGTAGAACAACTCTGTTTCCAAGAAAATCTGTAGGAGAAAATTGTTTTATTCTCTTGATCAGAACCCTGGAAGCCTCCTCAGAGACATGCCAGTAAGTTACACAGAAGTAGTAGCATGTGAAGAAGTCCTACCTGTCCATCAGTGATGGAGATGACATTGGTTGGAATGTAAGCAGACACATCACCAGCCTGAGTTTCAATGACAGGCAAGGCGGTCAGAGAGCCACCTCCAAAGGAATCATTCATTTTGGCTGCTCTCTCCAGCAGGCGAGAGTGCAGGTAGAACACATCACCTGGGTAGGCTTCACGACCGGGTGGACGACGCAGCAGCAGAGACATCTGACGGTAGGCAACAGCCTGTGTGGTACAAAGAAAGCTTCCAGACTTCAGCAGCTCATTTAACATTTTGAATTTCTAAACCTGAGGTGATCTTACAGATACAAACACCAATGCTAGACTATGAAACCTATAAACAACGTTTCCTGACCTGTTTGGATAAGTCATCGTAGATAATTAACGCGTGTTTTCCATTGTCTCTGAAGTATTCCCCCATGGAGCAGCCTGAATAGGGAGCCAGATATTGAAGGGGTGCTGCATCAGATGCCGTGGCAGAGACCACAATAGTGTACTTCATGGCATCTGGAAAGAATTGGAGATACAAACCACCGTAAGGACGTTACCTCATCATGCCAGTAATCAGCAAATACAATATGCATGTGAAGTACTAGTTGCTGAAGCAAGCCCTGACAGCATTACTACATTGCTACAGGAAAGACCACTGTACTAGATTAACACATCCATAGCTCAACTAACTCAAGAAGTTTCAAGAGCAAGTTCATGGCAGCTAACGTGTAACACATGCAGAATTCTTTCCCATTTAAAATGAGGTTTAAACTTTCACTAAGATACACTTTTGTTCTAGAAGTCACTCAGCCTTAAAGTCTGTAAAGTCTTCTGCAAGGAGATACTACCCTTTGCTTCATGGTCCCAAAAACATATTATTGTCATTAAAATGGGTTTATTTTCCTACTAGGTATCACTCTGCTTGACCAGCAGGCAAGAGGTAAGGTGCCCAATCTCCTGCAAGCTCTGTTACATATGCAGCCTTGGTCAACGAGATCAGTTTCTGAAAGATGCTATCATTTAGTCCCTTACATTTGGGCAGTAAAGTCTGTTCACTAAACTTGCAACTGCCATTCACACTGACTTGCATACACATGAAACAAATGCCAAGGCCATAAATATTTGTAGGCCATAGCTTGCCATCAGGTCTGCCTGACTGCCAAGAGGAAGCTCTCAACTCTGCTGAAAAAAAAAACATAGGCTGACTTTTCCAGAAGCAATTCAGCAGTTTTGGTGCCTCACATTAGTCTTCTAATGTGATATAGCAAAAAGGGTTTTTTTCCCCAGATACCTAGAAAAATTTCTTGTCTGCCAAAGTAGTTCACTCATTTAATAAGAATTCAGCCTGTACTCGCAGCTAGGAGAGGTCACAGTCACATTCAGCATTATAATGAGAACACGATGTCACTAGTTGCCAGGCTCAACCATCTTCAAAAATCTGTACCTGCATCAGTGAGCCTCTTCACCAGCTGAGCAACAGTAGATCTCTTCTGGCCAATTGCAACATAGATACAGTACAGCTTCTTTTTCTCATCTGTTCCATCATTAAATCGTTTCTGGTTGATTATTGTGTCAATTGCAATTGCAGTTTTCCTGTGTTAACACAGAGCTCGGTAAGTTAAGCTGCCTACGGTTCTCCCAACATCTATGCAGTTCTGTGTTCAGCTTTATACAGCTGAGCACGCTGTACTCGTGTCTCTATTTAAGGAAACATTTTTAGCTTGGGCATTTAACTTACCCAGTCTGCCTGTCACCAATGATCAGCTCACGCTGGCCACGACCAATTGGCACCAAGCTGTCCACAGCCTTAATACCAGTCTGCATAGGTTCACGCACAGAGATTCTGGGAATGATCCCAGGGGCCTTTAAGCCAACTCGTCTACGTGTCTTAGATGTAATAGGACCCTTGGAAGAGAGGAAACAACCTGTTGCAGTCTGTATCGCATAGATACAAGCAGAGGTAGTAAACACCTAGTTACACTTACCTTCCCATCAATTGGATTGCCCAGGGCATCTACAACACGGCCCAGCAGCTCTTCCCCAACTGGAACATCCACAATGGCACCAGTCCTTTTCACAACATCCCCTTCCTTGATCAGTCTGTCATTACCAAACACAACAACACCAACATTGTCGGGCTCCAAATTCAAGGACATACCCTAGGACAAAGATCACATTATCCTGAGAAAACCCATGCCAATGTTTACAAGATTTGGACAGTTTAATACCAATATTATTCTACAGTGTAGAACATCCAACATAATCTTATCTCAATCTTATTTGTAGCAATAGTCACTGTTCTGCTTTTATGTACAATATAAGTTCTTCCATACTGGTGAGAGAACCTGCCTAAGCCTTCCAGCTTACTACTTAATTAATTATACTTGCAGCAGTCTAGGATTAAGTCACTTCTCTAAAAAGAACAGAAAGGATAAGCAGAGTTCAAATACAACATTTCTCTCTTGCCTACAAACTGGACAAGGGAAAAGCATCTGCAGCTTCTCTGCCTAAGGCGAGTTAGGTCATTAAAAATACTGGAAGAGATGCTGCAGCACTCCCTGAACAGTCAGGCAGCTTTTTAACTCCAGCCTACTCTTAGGACTGTAAGAAGTCCTAAGTCCTAAGTCCGGGGCATTGGGGCCAGCCAACATGGATTCATGAAAGGCAGGTCCTGCTTGACCAACCTGGTCTCCTTCTATGACCAAGTGACCCGCTTAGTAGATGAGGGCAGGGCTGTGGATGTAGTCTATCTAGACTTCAGTAAGGCATTCGACACTATCTCCCATAGCATCCTCCTAGACATATTGGCTGCCTGGGGCTTGGATGGGTGGACTCTTAAATGGGTTAAAAACTGGCTGGATGGCCGAGCCCAGAGAGTGGTGGTGAATGGGGCAAAGTCCAGCTGGCGGCCGGTCACTAGCGGTGTTCCCCGGGGCTCAGTTCTGGGGCCGGTGCTGCTCAATATCTTTATAGATGATCTAGACATAGGGATTGAGTGCACCCTCAGTAAATTTGCAGATAACACCAAGCTGGGTGGGAGTGTCGATCTGCTGGAGGGTAGGAAGGCCCTACAGAGGGATCTGGACAGGTTAGATAGATGGGCCGAGACCAACAGCATGAGGTTCAACAAGAACAAGTGCCGGGTCTTACACTTTGGCCACAACAACCCCATGCAGCGCTACAGGCTGGGGGAAGAGTGGTTAGAAAGCGGCCCAGTGGAAAGAGACCTGGGGGTGCTGATCGACAGCCGGCTAAACATGAGCCAGCAGTGTGCCCAGGTGGCCAAGAAGGCCAATGGCATCCTGGCCTCTATTAGGAATAGTGTAGCCAGCCGGTCTAGGGAAGTGATCGTCCCTCTGTACTCGGCACTGGTGAGGCCGCAGCTTGAATACTGTGTCCAGTTCTGGGCCCTGCACTTCAAGGAAGATGTTGAGGTGTTGGAGCGAGTCCAGAGGAGGGCGACCAAGCTGGTGAAGGGTCTGGAGGGTCTGACCTATGAGGAACGGCTGAGGGAGCTGGGGTTGTTTAGCCTGGAGAAGAGGAGGCTCAGAGGTGACCTTATTGCAGTCTACAACTACCTGAAGGGAGGTTGTAGTGAAGTGGGAGTCGGCCTCTTCTCCCAGGCAACTAGCGGTAGGACAAGAGGACACAGCCTCAAGCTTCGCCAGGGGAGGTTCAGGTTGGACATTAGGAAGAATTTCTTTTCAGAAAGGGTTATTAGACATTGGAATGGGCTGCCCAGGGAGGTGGTGGAGTCACCATCTCTGGATGTGTTTAAGAAAAGACTGGACATGGCTTAGTGCCATGGTCTAGTTGACAGGGTGGTGTCAGGGCGATGGTTGAACTCAATAATCCCAGAGGTCTCTTCCAACCTGATTGATTCTGTGAAGTCAGCAAACTGCACACTGTATTGGAGCAGAGAGGCTATTATTCAACAGTAAACAGAAAAGCCAGCCTGAAACCAAAGAAAACAAAATCCAATGACAGATTAGTTCTTAATACTTCCTACATGAAGACACATAAAGTTCAAATATTGGCCAAGAACCAGATACTGAAAGCAAAGCTTTATAAATTCAAACAATATTTGCTTTCTGTAGTATTATTTCAACTAATTACTACACATTAAAGTTGCAATAAAGTCTGTCAAGGGTCCATATGGGTAACTCAAGCATAGTCTCAGATTCTCCTTAAAAGTCTTCTTAAGTCTTCTTTGTATTTCTAGGCTTCAGTGACAGCTTACCTTCAGTCCAGAAGAGAATTCAACCATTTCTTCTGCTTGGACATTTCTTAGGCCATACACACGGGCAATACCATCACCAATCGAGAGCACCCGGCCAGTCTCCTCAAGTTCAGCAGAGGTGTCAGCTCCCAAAATACGTTCCTCAAGAATAGAGGATACCTCAGCAGTGCCTGGAAAGAGATGTTTCAAACCAGATTTCGCACATTAGGGCACAGTATGAATTCAGTAAGCTTGTCTTGAATTCACAAGCCAAGGTACCCTTTCTCAAGTATGCCATGAGGTCTAGCAAACAACATCCTTCCCTACATAGGATGCATAAGGTAAATAACAGCTTCTGTATTCACAGCCAATAAAAGCAGCTTCAACTCATCATTACGAGCCAGCTTCAATGAAAACATTGATGGTTCCTTAATTACCTATTTCCTTCAGTATGTCCTATACTATTAGCAATCTCTCCCCCTAGAATGCAATTAGACTAAACAGATTAGACTTAGCTCAGAAAGAACAGACATGCTAGCTCCACTTGCTGAGCATTTACTTACACCAGAGGTACCAAAACACCCTGTCGTGTTTTGTAATCCAAGATCCAAATATATTTAAAGGAACTCAGTACATCTAAGGAGCGAGTCGTTCAATATAAGCTATAAAAATGTATTTTCCATCTTCCTCCAATTTGTTTGTCAGCACACCTCCAACAACTTTTTGTTTCCTCAGCTAGGAACAGTAAATAACACTGTGAAACTTATTTCTTAATAACACATTTAATCACGATAAACCACTTCAAAAATTGCACATGCACCACTACCAAAAATGCAGCTATCCAGCGCCACTGCCTTCTCTAAACACCAAGATGCTAGCAGCAAAAAAGCTATACTCAAGGACACAAGGTCAAACACAGGCAGGCCTGTGAAAGTCATCTGTTCCTTCATACTGTTACAAACAAAACAGGAAACTGGAATTCGAGGCATTTTTCTCAGGTAATTCTGCAGAAGAATCAAATCCTCATGAAGCAGGTAAGCTGTGTAAGCCAACTGACATGTGACAACTCCTTTGGTTTGGGCATAATTTGAATAGTTATTAAAGTGAAGTCTCCTGGATGCTATTGTGTAACAAGTAGTTCACTGTCAGTACATAAATGTCCTCAAGCGTTTTGTCAACTGACATACACAGCCCTCACACTCCATATTCAAATTCCTTTTTGTCTGACAGAGCAAGTTCTTAAACCGCACTCTTATACAAAGACCTTTCTCAGACTCACCAGTTTTCTGAAAGCATGTTTTGGAGGCATGGATGTTTCTTGTAGCAACAAACGCCACACCCAGGGTGTTTCTGGAAATCTAAAATAATTGTATAAGTAATAGTGAGATTTCCTCAATCATTCAAAAAAAATATTAAGCGATAATACACTGAAATTTTTTATCATGAGCTTATACATTTAATGCGTCTCAGTTTTGAGTTGAACTCCATAGCACTGCATTCACAAGTTGTAGTTGTGGAACCAAGTCCAGGACTACTAAGCAAGAACAGATGGTAAAGGAGATTGCTCTAAATTACTCGCTGCATTTGTCTGCATTGCACTGCTGTCACCGTCACAGCCCTGCAGCAGCTCCCAAAGCAACACCTCCTCTCGTTTGCCACCTTTGTGCTGAATATCAGAAGCTTAGGGCATAAAGAAATTAGTGCACCCCTCATGGTTCTGCACAAGGGAGAAGAAAAATTATGTCTTCTAAGGGTTGGCCTTTCTAAGAAAAATCTAGCTGCAGAATTTCTGAAGGATGACTAGAACATAGACGATAGCAAAAACAGAAAAAAAAAATCTGTGATAATGAATGCATTAAAAGATTATAATCCTACATCCCAAGCAAATCTCCCAGGGCAGTCCCATACAGCATTAATGCTATTTCTCTGAAAGCCTGGACAGGCCTCTCCTCCATTCACCTTCATGAGGGACACTGGCCTGGAACGGGTCCTGACGCACCTTCGCTTTCCCCAGAAACACAGGGAGAAAAATGCCACCTGGCAGAGCCTCGCAGCTCAAATCCCTAACCCTGGCTGGTATCCAGCAGCTTTCAGACATTAACCTGAACCCCAGCAGTGCCAATCCGCATCCCCGGGGAAGGACACACCGTCCCCTAGACCCCCCCGCATCCCAAGTGAGGACACCCCCACTCCTCAGCAGGCGGTCGGGCCCCGCTGTCACCCAGCGCTGAGGTGATCCCCCCACACATCCCCCACCCCACACTCCCGAGCGCGGGAGGCCGCGGCCCCTCAATGTCACCGCGGCCCCCAAGATGGCGGCGGCACCCGCCACCGCCTCCCCCCCACGCTCGTCCTAGGGAGGAGAAAATACGCTCACCAGGCCGGCCTGCCGCGGCAGGGAGCGGGCGAGGGCGGCAGCCACACGAGCGGACAGCATAGCGGCGGTGAGCAGCAGCCCCTGCAAACACGGCCGAAGCGGATGGGAAGCAACTGCCAACCCCACACTCTCCCTCTCCACAAAATGGCGGCGCCGCGCTCCGCCCCTTCTGGCGGCGAGGCCACGCCCGCGAGGCGGGGCGCGGACCGGAAGTGCTTCCCCCGCCGCCACCGTGTCCCTCAGGCGGCGCGGCGCCCTTCCCGCGCCTGCGGGCGATGGGGGAATGTGTAGAGATGTATATAAAATAATTAAAAAAAAAAAAAAAAAGAAACGAGGCTTTTAAAGATACCGCGTTGCCGCAGGTGCCCTTGAAATGGCCCTCGGCGGGCAGAACGAGCGGCGGGCGGGTATGGGCGTGAAGTGGGCAGGGGCCGGTGTGAGGGACGGGAGGCTGGGGTGTGAGGGCTGAGGGGCAGCCTGGGGAGGTGGGGCAGGAGTGTGAGGGGCTGTGAGGCGGAGGGCAGTGGTGTGGGGCTGGGGGTGGTTTGGGGGTGTCCCCCCTTTTCTGGGAGCTGCGGGCGCTTGCGCTGCTGGCCACTGTGTCATAGAATCACAGACTGGTTGGGGTTGGAAGGGACCTCTGGAGATCATCTAGTCCAACCCCCTGCCAAAACAGGTTCTCCTTCAGCAGTGATATGGGAAAACAGGCCAAGAGTTAAAAACATCTTGGGATGAGAGGGCAGGCAGGGAGACATAACAACAGGCCCGAAGTTCTGCTAACAAGCAAAAATGTATAGATAAGAGGAACTGCTGGTACACAAACGGGTTAGAACTGGTCTTGCGGTTTAGAAGCTCAGCCAACTCAGCATTCTAGGACAAAGGTGGAGAGTACACAGTGAAGAAGACTACAAGTCTTCATCCTGAAGACCCCCATAGACGACCACCAGATAACAGCGCGCAAGTGCCAGGAGGAGACTTATGATAATGAGTTCCTGGAAATAATTACCATAGTCACGCCTATTCCCAGAACTAATTGTAATAACCCAGCCCATATTAATGAATATGCATATTTTGTGTAATAAATGGATGTTTACTTTGTGGTCCAGTGCGCAAGTTTGGAGGAGAGATCCCCCTTGCACCTGGTGCTGTAATAAACATACCTGCTTTATAACCCTTTGATGAGTTATAGAGTTTGATTCCGTGTTTCAGCACGTTGCACAGGGTTGCGTCCAGGCGGGTTTTGAATATCTCCAGAGAAGGAGACTCCCCACCCTCCCTGGGCAGCCTGTTCCAGTGCTCTGTCACCTTCAGAGTTGTTTTTCCTCATATTCAGATGGAACTTCCCATGTTTCAGTTTGTGCCTGTTGCCCCTTGTCCTGTCACTGGGCACCACTGAGAAGAGTCTGGCCCCATCCCCTTGACACCCGCCTGTGGAAGACCATCAGCCTGCAAACAGCTGTGCTTTACTTGAAGAGCAGAAGGTTCGCTTAGGAACGCCGCATTGAGAATAGTTCTTGCTTGCTTTTACGATAAAGGAGCCATGACCAGTTCACAGGGCCCTTTGAGGTATGAAAGAAGTAAACATGTTGAAGGTCAGTTCTGAACACAGAACTGAAAACTGATACAAAAGTTGAAAATCTCCAAACCCCCTTGCTTTCTAACTTTCCTCACCGAAGTGGGAAGCTAGGTGCAGCTGGGTAAGGAGTCCGAAAGAAAACTCAATAACCCCAGAGTGTGTTATTAAGCAGGCATTCTTTATTGCAGCGCTGGGCAGCACTGGGGATTATCCACCATGAGTGCTCCACCAATTTGGCAGATTTTCAGAGACTATATACCATAAAGTTGTACATTGTCATAGGATTTCCGAGAACTCATTTACATAACCATGAGATATGCAAATGTCCGCTCCGCATGCACAGTCATCTTCCCTGGTGGTTGTCAGGGGTCTTCAGATGAAGGCCGGTGGTCTTCCTCACTGTGTTCGCTGACTGACCTCTGCCTCTGCGCAAACTCAGTCCTGGGATCACGTAGGCCACGTAGGCCGTGTCCTTCGAGGCAGCTGTTGTAACTCCCTTATCTTTAGGTTTCTGTGCCTCTCCTTTCCCAAGGCCAAGTTGTCTGAAGTGAAATACAGCCATCTTAATTAGAAACTATCTTTTCAAGGCCCAGTTGTCTGAAGTGAGAACACCCTGGAACCTCCTTATCTTACAGCCTTACCGCTCTCCAAATTGCAAAGGCTTTCCTTTGTTTAGTTGAGCACCCAGGATAGTTGAGTAATTAAGGTATTTACAACATCCCCCTTGTTCTTGGGGCCCCAACCATTTCAAAACAAGGAATGGTGGTTGATGTTTTGAGCCCAGAACACTGTGGCTCTTCCCAGAATGGGTGATGAGTGCTTAGCGTGTGAATGTTGATGTTATCTTGAACTGCATAGTACAGCTCCTGCTTGTAGCATTTAAATAGGGTAGTAGAATAACAATAAAAGGTGCCGTTGACGCCAGCGGCTCCGCCGTGTCCTGCGTCTGCCGTGCCAGCTATTGGGTTTCACATATATTCATATATTCATAGTTGCCTTGTGTGACATCCGTACATCGCCACCTGTGATATTTGGGACCACTAAATGAGGAGAAGGAACACGCCTCCACACAATCCAACGTGAATCAAAGTGAAGACGCTTTATTAAGCATAAGCTGTCCCTTTTATACATTTTGTACTTTCCCTGGCTGTAAGCATGTGCATTGCTATTCGTTAATATTACTAAACATACTCTTCTTTGATGTGTTGATTGGTCACTGCTCTGCCACTGGTCCCTTCTTAATTGGCTCCATCAGTTCTTGTTTCTTCTCCTCCGTGTTCGGCTCCCACCAGCTACTCCCTCAATTCTTGTTTGCTCAGCTACTGTTTTTCCTCATCTCTCCAAGGTCAGCTTGTTGACACTAGCTACATGAATCTTGTCACGCAGCTAGGCCCTCACTCCATACTCTCATACTTCTGGCTCATTACATGACCATTCTCCTCCAAAAACCCCTCTACAACTAAACCCCAGTATTTCCAGTCTCCTTTGGAATATTGCCATTGCTTTTACAGATAAGTATTAAGGACTTTTCTCTTTTGTCATTCAGGGGAGAAGTAGCAAAAACTGGAGCGAATAGTTGAATGGGTTTTGGTTTTATTAAAAACAATTGTGACTGTCTAGTTTACAGTTTTGTATTCGAGTTACCTGATATGGCCCCTGTTGTTACCGAAAAAGAGTAACCAAGAAAACTCTCCAAACCAAATTATAGTTTAGAAAGCCAACATTGGTTTATTACAGCTGAGTGCATGGGGGATATCTCCTTCTATCATGCACACCTAAGAACAAAAGCTTGCTCCTTATATACATAATTCCAAGAAAAAGCCCACCCATTTTAAAACAAACCTTATACATAACACGTTATATAATGCATTACATAATGTCTCTACGCATGCGTACTAAATTGGGGAAGGGGTCTTAGGTGGTCTCTGGGGGTCGCTGGTGGTCCCAATCCCCCTTAAATCGTGCTTGTGCGCAAGCGTGGTTGAGGCCTTCTTGTTTACAAGTACATGTGTTCCCAAGAAGAAGATATCGTTTTGGACTTATCTCTCCTCTGACACAAGAGTTTATGAATCAAGTTAATTTAGACATCACAAAGTTGTTCTTTACAGTTTTGTTTTGTCTTTTGGCCTTATATAATTAGCAGAGACCTTTGTTTTTCTAGGACTAAGCGTAAACAGCATGAATCTTTGTTTACTAGAACCTTGTTATCAATCCCATAAACAAACTCTATCTACAAAACATGTAGTTTACTTCAGAACCTATTGTTATTCTCTATTATTCTAGCTAAAAGGAAAATTATTGACAGGAAAGTTTGTTCTGTATAAAGGTAACACAGAGCAGGCCTTTAGAGCCTACTCTGAGGCCTACTCTTGCTAAACCGTTGCTAACTCTGAGGCCTACTCTTGCTAAACTGTTGCTAAATTGAACCGTCTGGTATCACTGTCACCTCCTCATCTGAGCACCCCACAGCCTTTAACAGAGCTAACCTCAGACCTTTCTGTGTCAGATGTGAAAAAGATTTATTCCAGTTCTTATAAATGGGGCACAGAAATCCAGAGAAAGACTTGTCCAAAATCACATAGAAAATGTGATTGATCACATCTCTGTTACAAATATTTGAAATTAAATGAAATTTAATTTAAAATCATAAGAAGATAAGTTTAATAGAATAGGTATAATAATAGAAGGGGTGCTGTGTTCTGCTTTCGAATCTATGAAGTTAGCTATAGGATTGTTAATTTTTAACAGGTAACCATAGAAACCCCACTAGGTAAGTTACTGGACTTCTTGTTTTGTTAGAGACCGTCATGGACACTAGTTGAATACAATGGAGTTACTGGACTTCTTGTTTTGTTAGGAGACCAACATGGATGCTAGTGAAATACAATGAACACCAGTAATGCTACTTGGAAATCCCCTTACCCTTCCTATCTTGATTTAAATATTAAGGATATCGGCCAGTAAAGCTAACCAATGATTATAATAAAATTAAAATATTGATGTGATCGTGTGATGGAGAGCTAACCAATGATTATAGTAAGATTGGAATATTGATGTGATCGTATGCTGGGTGAAACCAATCAATGTAAAGGTTATGTAACAATGACTTGACTGAAAAAGTGTATAAAACCCCTTAAATTTTGATGCTAAGGTGGACACGCAAGGTGGAGCTATCCCCCGTGTCCCCAGCGCTGCAATAAAGGTGTGCCTGCTTCTTAATACTACATTGGTGTTAAGAGGTTTTATTCCTGATTTCGGTGACAGTTTTGGCGACCCAGATGGGACCTTGCAAGTGAGACTGAAGGAGATCGAGTGCTGATCCAGCTTGTCACGGTTTAAAACTGGGCTGGCTATTAAACCTGCAGCAGACGCTCTCTGTTAACCCTCCCCCCTCCACCCAAAGGGAAAGGGAAAGGGAAAAGGGAGAGAGACTTACGGGTTGGAAAGTTAAAACAGTTTTAATAAACTATAATAATGAAAAAGAATATAATAATAATATTGGAATAATCAAATATATACAAATATATACAAAACCAAGATCGAGCTCCCCCGATGTCGGCCACGTCACCACCGGCACTGCAGGGCAGGCTCCGGGAAGGCCCAGGCTGGGCCCAGCAACGGTCGAGAACTGCATTCAGGGATGCACGGATCGGGATTGGGGGCAGCAAGAAAACGGACAGAGTCCTCCTTGGACACTGGCCAAAGGCTCAAGCCGCAGAAGCAGCCCGAAGCAGCAGAAACACCCAAACACAGCAGAAGAAGCAAGGGAAGGGGCAGAAGAAGCAGCAAGACCCTCGTGATCCCCCCGCTTTATACTGAGAATGACGTGTATGGGATGGAATACCTTCGTTGGTCAATTTTGGGTTACCTGCCCTGTCCGCTCCTCCCTGCAGGTGCAACCCCCCTTCGGCTCTTCACTTGTAAGCAGTGAGGAATTTAGCAGTGACCTTGGTTTCTCTAAGACTAAGTATAGCAAGAGCCTTTCTGCATAACATCCCTACCGGTGCCTCAGTGATAACTACAAACTTCGAGTGTTATCAGTCCTAGAAGCAGACACTGTCTTCAAAACATGCAGTTACTTTCAGAAAGTGCAGTTACTTAGAAGGGACTTAGCTGAAAGTAAAAATCACTGAAAGGAAAATTGGCCTGGTTTAGGCTAAACCAGGACACAGCTCCAGCCGGCGCCGAGGAATTCTCGGAGGGGAAGCATCACCCTCGACTCACGATATCTCCTTGCAACGTCCCCTGGAAAGGTAAGGCACATCTTTACAAACTCTGGTTTGGTTTTGGTTTTGGATAGCCTGCCTGTAAGGCATGGCGAAAGCTTCGCAGGGTTGGGGCTCAGGGCGCCCACTTTGGGTCTAATCAGCTGTTGCTGAATTAGACGTTGGTAGTCTGCCCGTCAGTCATAAGCGAAAGCTATTGCAGGGTTGGACATTTGGTTTTGGTTTTGATTGCCTAGGCATTTGGAATTTGGGAAACTCGAGTTCTGGTTTTCCTGTTGGGTGACTGTGTAACTGAATTTTATTGAGTGTGTGAGTGTGTGACTGAGACGTGCATATAAGCACGAAGCGAGTGCGGAGTCCCAATCCGCAGTTCCAACGTCCCACGAGGGGCTTGGTCGGAGAAGGATGAAGCGTTTGATTTGTGTGTTTACAAAAAAAAAAAAAAAAAAAAAGAGAGAGAGAAAAAAAAGAAAAAATTGGTAACATGGCATCAGGATTTGTAAAATTGTTTAAGAGTAAAAGTGCAGGGAATTTAACATTGGATGAAAAGATACCAAAAACCTCACCCTGGGGATGTTTGCTATCACACTGGGGAGAGTTACATGAGGATTTGTGTAAAAGCCAAATGATAGAATATTGTAATAATTGGTAGCCGTTGTCTGTCTTGGAAGATCAGGAAAAGTGGCTGATAAATAGAACATTGAAATATAACACTATGCTACAATTAATGCTGTTTTGCAGGAGGGAAGGAAAGTGAAGTACCATATGTAGTTTTGTTCTTTTATTTGAGACAACAAACTGATTGGCCAAATGAATGTAAATTAATTAGTCAGGATAATCTAGTAATGACATTAGTCTCAGAAAAAGGGAAAATTAAAAGTTGTTGTTCTGCTTGTGATATTGGCAAGAGATGTATTAGGTGTACTGTACCATGAGAAGATGAAGTGGAATTAGAATTAGAAATAGCTCCTTTAAGACAGGGAGTAGGGCAGCAGGGGCCAGTGTATGTGATAGTGACGTTTTCTGTTACGGATTTGATGACATGGAAACAGGCAGCAGGAATGTATAGGAAGGAGTCAAATTTCTGGTTGACACTGGGGCAACATATTCTGTTCTAAATGTTTGTAAAGGAAAGTTGGGAAATAAATCTGCTAAAATAATTGGAGCCACAGGGAAAGAAGAAAATAGGCCATTCCTACAACCCCTAGACTTAAAATTTTGAAGTAAAATAATCACACACGAATTCTTGTATATACCAGATTGTCCGATACCTTTACTAGGATGAGATTTGTTATCTAAATTAAATGCACAAGTAGTTTTTGAGGAAGGTGAAGTCTTTCTGAAAATTCCAGAATCAAAGACAGGAGAAATATTGATGATACAAGAAAGGGTAAAAGAATCAGAAATACCCCAGGAAATAGATGAGGCTGTTATACCGACAGTCTGGAATACAGACATACCTGGGAAGTCTAAGGTAGCACAGCCTGTAAAAATAGAATTAAAGGATCAAGCAAAACCAGTAAGGATTAAACAATATCCAATTAAACCAGAGGTGAGACAGGGAGTTAAAAGAATAATTGACAAGTTTTTAAAATATGGGATTCTAGAAGAATGTGAATCAGAATATAACACTCCAATCTTACCAGTAAAGAAACCTTCAGGTGAATACAGGTTAGTTCAGGATTTGAGAGCTATAAACCAGTTAGTTAAAGACATACATCCTGTTGTTGCAAACCCGTACACACTCTTAACTGCATTAACAGAAAATTATCGGTGGTTTACAGTGCTTGATTTAAAAGATGCTTTCTTTTGCATACCCTTGGAGAAGGAAAGTCGAAAACTGTTTGCTTTTGAATGGGAAAATCCTCAGACAGGACGGAAGATGCAACTGACATGGACAAGGTTACCCCAAGGATTTAAAAACAGTCCAACAATCTTTGGTAACCAGTTAGCAAAGGAGCTTGAACAGTGGAAACAAAATGATTCAGAACCAAAACCTGGACATTTACTTCTACAATATGTGGATGACATCCTGATTGCTACAGAAACAAGATCCACTTGTGTAAAGGTAACAACAGACCTTTTAAACTTCCTTGGACTAAGTGGGTACAAAGTATCTAGAAATAAGGCTCAAATAGCGAGCCAGACTGTATTCTATTTAGGATTTGAGATCACTCAAGGACAGAGGCAATTGGGAACAGACCGTAAAGAGGCAATTTGTGGTATCCCTGAACCTAGAAATGTGCATGAACTGAGAGCTTTTCTAGGAATGACGGGGTGGTGTCAACTTTGGATAATGAATTATGGTCTGTTAGCAAAACCGTTATATGAAGCTCAGAAAATTGTACTGTTTATGTGGGGCCCAGAACAAAGAGCCTTTCAGGATTTAAAACGGGCCCTGATGACTGCACCAGCACTAGGACTTCCAGACTTGACTAAGGACTTCCAACTGTTTGTTCATGAGAGACAACATCTTGCACTTGGAGTGTTAATTCAGAGGATGGGAAGCTGGAAGAGACCAGTAGGATACTTCTCCAAACAACTGGACACTGTAAGTAAAGGATGGCCAAGTTGCCTTTGAGCAGTTGCAGCCACGGTAATGCTAATACAAGAGGTGCAAAAATTGACTTTGGGGAGAATGATAACAGTATATGTACCACATATGGTAATCACCATTCTAGAACAAAAGGGGGGTCACTGGCTATCCCCTAGCAGAATGATGAAGTACCAAGTGATTTTAACAGAACAGGATGATGTGATTCTGAAAACTACTAACCTAGTCAATCCTGCAGTCTTTTTGAGTTCTGTACAGGAAGAAGGGCAACTAAAGCATGACTGTCTAATGACCATAGAACATGCATACTCCAGTCGGGAGGATCTAAAGGATACACCGTTGGAGGATCCTGACTGGGAACTGTATACAGATGGCAGCAGCTTTGTGGAAAATAGAATTTGATATGCAGGATATGCGGCGACAACTGAAAACTCTGTCATAGAAGCAAATTCTTTACCTAGCACAACCTCAGCTCAAAAGGCAGAATTGATAGCCTTAACAAGGGCATCAGAATTGAGCAAAAAAAAAAAAAGAGTAAATATCTGGACTGATTCAAAATATGCCTTTGGTGTAGTACATGTCCATGGAATTCTTTGGAAAGAAAGAGGATTACTATCTTCCCAGGGAAGAAGTATAAAATACAAAGAAGAAAATTTAAAATTAATGCAAACAGTTCAGAAGCCAGCTAATGTAGCAATCATGCACTGTAAAGCCCACCAGACAGGAAACTCAAAAGAAACAACAGGAAATAAACTAGCTGACAGGATAGCTAAAAGAGTAACAAAGAAAGATGCCTTTCAAATGGCATTAATTCCTACTAAGACTATTACCCTACCTAGAGAAGAACCTAAATATTCACAAGAAGATCAGAAGTTAAAAAATTTACTGAATGCAAGGAAAAATGTAGCTGGATGGTGGGTGTCACAGTTTAAAGCTGGGCCGGCTATTAAACCTGTGGCAGACAGTCTCTGTTAACCCTCCTTCCCCCACCCAAAGGGAAAGGGAAAGGGAAAAGGGAGAGAGACTTACGGGTTAGAAAGTTAAAACAGTTTTAATAAACTATAGTAATGAAAAAGAGTATAATAAGAATAATAGAAATAATCAAATATATACAAATATATACAAAACCAAGATCAAGAGCTTGGAAATCCTCCTCAGGCAGAGTTGCTCCCCCCAGCACAGGCAGAGGGGAAAATGCAGTACCTCCCCCTGCCATCACACCTGCAGGCTTTTAACTGGAGAACTGGCAAAGCTGGTACCAATCAGTGGGAGACAGGAGGGCCCCTCCCTCCTGGGCCCCACCTCCAGGAGGCAGTGGGTTAGTGAAAAATAGGAAAGTGAGAATGACATGTATGGGATAGAATACCTCGTTGGTCAATCTTGGGTCACCTGCCCTGTCTGCTCCTCCCTGCAGGTGCGAGCCCCCTTTGGCTCTTCAGTCATAAGCAGTGAGGAATTTAGCAGTGACCTTGGTTTCTCTAAGACTAATTGGCCTGGTTTGGGCCAAACCAGGACATTCCACCCCTTATTCCATACCATTCATGTCATACTCAGATCACCACTACCTTTTCATTTTCAAATATATATACACATATCACTAGTTTATGATTCATCTCTATACAAAAAGTTCATTAAGTTCATTTGGTTCAGGATTGTGGGTTTCCATCTGGCTAGCAGTCTCTCAGGGCAGGAGAGATGGTATGAGTTTTGTCACGGTTCATGCCCACGGGTTGCAGGTTCAAAATGTCAGACTGGAGGAGGTTACTGGACGCCACTTGCGGCTAGCTCCAGTCTCATCACCACTGTCTTAACCTGAAAGACACTTATGCAGCAACAACATACAGTTCAGAATTAAGTAGTCTCACCCAGAATCAGATCACCTTCAGGGACACATTGGACTTCACCATCTTGCAACATCACCCACCAAGTACATCCAGGTCCCTGAGCAAAAGCAATCCCACGAATGGGTTTACCTTTTCCCATTGCAGGAAGAACCCAGGCAGTTTTTCCCAATAGATTCCTTTCATGCACCACAGGGACTTTATCCCCTTCTACTGTATGTAAAAGGTCTGACTGAGCAGGGCCAGCTCGGTTGATAGATCCCCTGGTGTTAACTAACCAGGTAGCTTGTGCCAAATGCTTATCCCAGTTTTTCAAGGTTCCACCCCCCATTGCTTTTAGGGTAGTTTTTAACAGCCCATTATACCGTTCAATTTTCCCAGAGGCTGGTGCATGATAGGGGATGTGATATACCCATTCGATGCCATGCTCTTTGGCCCAGTTGTCTATGAGACTGTTTTTGAAATGAGTCCCATTGTCCGACTCAATTCTCTCTGGCGTGCCATGTCGCCACAAGATTTGCTTTTCAAGGCCCAGAATAGTGTTCCGGGCAGTGGCATGGGGCACAGAGTATGTTTCCAACCATCCGGTGGTCACCTCCACCATGGTAAGCACATAACGTTTACCCTGGCGGGTTTGAGGGAGTGTGATATAGTCAATTTGCCAGGCCTCCCCATATTTATATTTCAACCACCGCCCCCCATACCACAAAGGTTTTAACCGTTTGGCTTGCTTAATTGCGGCGCATGTTTCACAATCATGGATAACCTGTGCAATAGAGTCCATGGTTAAGTCCACCCCTCGGTCACAAGCCCATCTGTATGTTGCATCTCTCCCTTGATGACCTGAAGTGTCATGAGCCCACCGAGCTAAAAATAGTTCACCTTTATGTTCCCAGTCCAAATCTACTTGGAACACTTTAGCAGGCTGATCCGCTTGTTGGTTGTTTCGATGTTCCTCAGTTGCCCGACTTTTAGGTACGTGAGCATCTACATGACGTACCTTCACGACTAGTTTCTCTAGCCGAGCAGCAATATCTTGCCACAATTCAGCAGCCCAAATAGGTTTGCCTTTACGCTGCCAGTTGCTTCGCTTCCACTGTTTTAACCACCCCCACAAGGCATTTGCTACCATCCATGAGTCAGTATAAAGATACAGCCTTGGCCACTTTTCTCATTCAGCAATGTCTAAAGCCAGCTGGATGGCTTTTACCTCTGCAAATTGACTCGATTCACCTTGTCCTTCTGTGGCTTCTGTGACTCGTCGTATGGGACTCCATACAGCAGCTTTCCACTTCCGATGCTTTCCTACAAGACGGCAGGATCCATCGGTGAACAGGGCATACTGCTTCTCATCCTCTGGTAGTTCATTATATGGTGGGGCTTCTTCAGCACGTGTCACTTCCTTTTCTGGTGCCATTCCGAAGTCTTTGCCTTCTGGCCAGTCCATGATCACTTCTAAGATTCCTGGGCGATTAGGGTTTCCTATTCGAGCCCCCTGTGTAATTAATGCAATCCATTTACTCCATGTAGCATCAGTTGCATGATGGGTAGTGGGAACCTTACCCTTGAACATCCAGCCTAGTACTGGTAATCGGGGTGCCAGGAGAAGCTGTGCTTCAGTACCAATTACCTCCGAAGCAGCTTTAGCTCCTTCATGTGCTGTCAGTATCTCTTTTTCAGTTGGAGTGTAATTGGCCTCGGAACCCTTGTATCCTCGACTCCAAAATCCTAGGGGTCGACCTCGAGTCTCCCGTGGTACTTTCTGCCAGAGGCTCCAGGTAGGACCATTGTCCCCAGCTGCAGTGTAGAGCACATTTTTAACATCTTGTCCCGTACGGACTGGTCCAAGGGCTACTGCATGCACAATCTCTTGTTTAATCTGTTCAAAAGCCTGTCATTGTTCAGGGCCCCACTGAAAATCATTCTTCTTTCTGGTCACTTGATAAAGAGGGCGTACAATCTGGCTGTAATCTGGAATATGCATTCTCCAGAAACCCACAACGCCTAAGAAGGCTTGTGTTTCCTTTTTTGTTAGTTGGTGGGGACATAGCTGTTATTTTGTTGATCACCTCTATCGGGATCTGGCGACGCCCATCTTGCCATTTAATCCCTAAAAACTGGATCTCCCGGGCAGGTCCCTTGACCTTGCCTCTTTTTATGGCAAAACCAGCTTTCAGAAGAATTTGGATGATTTTCTCCCCTTTGTCAAAAACTTCTGCTGCTGTATCACCCCATACAATGATGTCATCAATGTATTGCAAATGTTCTGGAGCTCCACCCTTTTCTAGTGCAGTCTGGATCAGTCCATGGCAAATAGTAGGACTGTGTTTCCACCCCTGGGGCAGTCGATTCCAGGTGTACTTGATACCTCTCCAGGTAAAAGCAAACTGTGGCCTGCACTTTGGTGCCAAAGGAATAGAGAAAAATGCATTAGCTATGTCTGTGGTGGCATACCACTTGGCTGCCTTTGACTCCAGTTCATATTGAAGTTCTAGCATGTCTGGCACAGCAGCACTCAGAGGTGGTGTAACTTCATTTAGGCCACGATAGTCCACAGTTAATCTCCATTGTCCATCAGACTTTTGCACTGGCCATATAGGACTATTAAAGGGTGAGCGAGTCTTGCTAATCACTCCTTGATTTTTCTAATTGTCTAATCAGTTTATGAATGGGGATCAGGGAGTCTCGATTGGTGCGATATTGTCGTCGGTGCACCGTGGCAGTAGCAATTGGCACCTGTTGTTCTTCAACCTTCAGCAACCCCACAACAGAAGGATCTTCTGAGAGGCCAGGCAAGGTAGACAGCTGTTGAATGTCCTCAGTCTCTACAGCTGCTATACCAAAGGCCCATCTATACCCTTTTGGGTCCTTGAAATACCCTCTCTTGAGGTAGTCTATGCCAAGGATGCACGGAGCATCTGGGCCAGTCACAATGGGGTGCTTTTTCCATTCATTTTTAGTTAGGCTCACTTCGGCCTCCAATACAGATAACTCTTGAGATCCTCCTGTTACTCCTGAAATACTGCTAGATTCTGTCCCTTTATAATCCGATGGCATTAGGGTGCACTGTGCACCAGTGTCTACCAGGGCTCGATACCTCTGTGGTTTTGATGTGCCAGGCCATCGAATCCACACAGTCCAATAAACTCAGTTGTCCCTCTCCTCCACCTGGCTGGAGGCAGGGCCCCCCTAATTAAGAAATGGATTCATGCTGCTCACAGGGACTGGACCTTCATTTCTCCTATTCACACTTGGGGAAAAAGGGATTTGAGGCCTATCTACCCTGCCTGGGGTCCTGTTCACTGGTAACTGGAGCAACCATCCTTCTAGAAAAATTCTCTCTGGTATTTCTTTTAGCTTGCAACTCACGTACTCGTGCCTGTAGGGTACTGGTAGGTTGTCCATGCCATCTGCTCATGTCCTCCCCATAGCCACGCAGGGCAAACCACAGGATACCTCGTGATGTGTTCCATTTCCTTTGAGCTGGTCCTGTAGGAGAACGTTTTCCCTTAACAGCTGCAACACGTGCCTGTGTAGGTAGAGAGTCAAGTTTATTCTCGATCATGGACAGTTAGTCTGACAGTTGTTTAAATGAGTCCTTGTCTTCCTTAGTCACTTTTTCCACAGCCGAGATGCGTGCCTGCAGTGGGGAAGAAATACTATCTTCATACTGTCGCAGACAGTTAGCCATTTCGCCCACACTAGGTCGTGCCATAGCATCTTCTCCCCAGACTAATATTGACAATGTATGGGTATGTGTTGGTGGAGCATTCTTCACAACCTTCTGGAACATGGATCGGTTGCATTCCACTTCATCAGGATCTACAGGATCTACAATGTCCCATGGGTGTCTATAAACGATCTCTTGCACAGCTAGTTGTCTAAGGTAGTTAATACCTTTTTCTATAGTGGTCCCTTTGCTTAGGTGGCTCATAACATCATCTTTATAGGGATACCTGCTCTTTACAGCTGACAAGAGTCGCCTCCAGAGACTGATAGTGTTTGACTTTCTTGCGAGCGCCTTATCAATACCACCATCTCTGGACAGGGATCCCAACTGTCTGGCTTCTCTGCCATCTAATTGCATGCTATCTGCCCCATTATCCCAGCATCAGAGCAGCCAGGTAATAATAGGTTCACTGTCATAACGGCTGAAGTCTTTCCTTATATTTCTCAGGTCCTTCAGGGATAAGGAGTGGTAGGTTATCTCTACATCCGAGTCCTCTTGTGATAGTTCTGCTTTAGAAGGACCTTTCTTCTGTGATGGGTCTGCTGTAAAAGGATGATCGAGGAAACCTCCATCTGTGTCTGGCCCTAACTCTGCCTGAGAAGGGCCCTCACCTGGGTCATATGATGGCTCTACCTTAGAAGGCTCTGAGTCATCATCCTTCTCTTCACGAGCTGATTTCTTTTGGTATTTCTTCCTGGTTACGGGAGCAATTGGTACAGATTCGATAGATGCTGGGGTCTGAGTAGCTGCAGTGGCCTTCTTGGGGGGTGTAGCAGCTGTGGTACAGGCTGCCGAGGTTTCAGTGGATTTAGTGGCTGTGGTGGCAGCACACGCTGTAGGATCCGAGGTGGCTGCATAACACCTACACCTCTCCCTGCACTGATATTTAATCTTATCCTACATCAGAAACACATTCAGGACAACCGAAAATAAAAACATGCCACCTAGACAGCACCATCCTAATTTCACAAAATCTAGTGGAATCAGCGAAGTAAAACTGGAAGTGTAATCATTAACAGAATCAGCTAAAGGACGCCTGGAGCGTGCAGATGAAGTCGCTGCTACTGATTCGCGATTAAAGCTGCCCATGATTGCGTCATAGAGATAAGAGATTGGAATAGCAACTGCCCAGTTTATCACAGCATAAAGCAGTATCAAACCCCATACCAAGACAATACATTTCGACCAGCACCCACTGCTAAACTGCATGTAAACATTCATAAGAAGCAAGCAATAACACAGTGCCCACGGCAGGTAAGGCATCATTGCAATACTCAATTGTGAAAGAAACTCCATAAAAAGATGAGATAACACAGCATTCAAAAATGACATCACCATCTTCACTATCTGTTTTAATTTTCAACCCCTCATAAATCTCAAAGGAAGAAATCTGATATTCTCTCAGCTGAGGTCTCTGGGTCTCCTCCCCCCAGAGCCAGGATTCAACTTATCAGAGCAACCTGTTGGAGGTTCTCTCAAGCCCCACTTTGGGTGCCAATAAATCTGTCACGGTTTAAAGCTGGGCTGGCTATTAAACCTGTGGCAGATGCTCTCTGTTAACCCTCCTTCCCCCACCCGAAAGAAAAGAGAAAAGGGAGAGAGACTTACAGGTTGGAAAGTTAAAACAGTTTTAATAAACTATAGTAATTAAAAAAGAGTATAATAAGAAGAATAGAAATAATCAAATATATACAAAACCAAGATTGAGAGCTTGGAAATCCTCCTCAAGCAGAGTTGCTCCCCCCAGCACAGGCAGAGGGGAAAATGCAGTAGCTCCCCCTGCCATCACACCTGCAGGCTTTTAACTGGAGAATTGGCAAAGCTGGTACCAATCAGTGGGAGACAGGAGGGCCCATCCCTCCTGGGCCCCACCTCCAGGAGGCAGTGGGTTAGTGATAAATAGGAAAGTGAGAATGACATGTATGGGATGGAATACCTTGTTGGTCAATCTTGGGTCACCTGCCCTGTCTGCTCCTCCCTGCAGGTGCGAGCCCCCTTCGGCTCTTCACTCGTAAGCAGTGAGGAATTTAGCAGTGACCTTGGTTTCTCTAAGACTAATTGGCCTGGTTTGGGCCAAACCAGGACAGTGGGTGACAGGAACAGGTCAAGTGGTGATTCCACCACTTTTGATTAGGGAAATAATACAGACAAAACATAGGGAATGTCATTGGAGAGCAGAAGCATTAATAACTTCCCTAAAGAGACAAATTGTATCAGTAAAGATGCTAGAAATGACGATTGCTAAATGTGAGGTTTGTTTAAAGAACAATCCATTAGTGAAAAAGAAACTTCCAATGGGAGTGTTAAAATCAGGAATGGAACCAGGAGATTATTGGCAAATAGATTTTTCGGAATTACCCTCAGCAAATTTGCAGATGACAACAAGCTGGGTGGGAGTGTTGATCTGCTGGAGGGTAGGAAGGCCCTACAGAGGGATCTGGACAGGTTAGATAGATGGGCCGAGACCAACGGCATGAGGTTCAACAAGAACAAGTGCCGGGTCTTACACTTGGGCCACAACAACCCCATGCAGCGCTACAGGCTGGGGGAAGAGTGGTTAGAAAGCGGCCCAGTGGAAAGAGACCTGGGGGTGCTGATCGACAGCCAGCTAAACATGAGCCAGCAGTGTGACCAGGTGGCCAAGAAGGCCAATGGCATCCTGGCCTCTATTAGGAATAGTGTAGCCAGCCGGTCTAGGGAAGTGATCGTCCCTCTCTACTCGGCACTGGTGAGGCCACACCTTGAATACTGTGTCCAGTTCTGGGCCCCGCACTTCAAGAAAGTTGTTGAGGTGTTGGAGTGAGTCCAGAGGAGGGCGACCAAGCTGGTGAAGGGTCTGGAGGGTCTGACCTATGAGGAACGGCTGAGGGAGCTGGGGTTGTTTAGCCTGGAGAAGAGGAGGCTCAGAGGTGACCTTATTGCAGTCTACAACTACCTGAAGGGAGGTTGTAGTGAAGTGGGAGTTGGCCTCTTCTCCCGGGCAACTAGCGATAGGACAAGAGGGCACAGCCTCAAGCTTTGCCAGGGGAGGTTCAGGTTGGACATCAGGAAGAATTTCTTTTCAGAAAGGGTTATTAGACATTGGAATGGGCTGCCCAGGGAGGTGGTGGAGTCACCATCTCTGGATGTGTTTAAGAAAAGACTGGACATGGCACTTAGTGCCATGGTCTAGTTGACATGGTGGTGTCAGGGCAACGGTTGGACTCGATGATCCCAGAGGTCTCTTCCAACCTGGTTGATTCTGTGATTCTGTGATACCTAGACAAAATCGGTATCGATACATTCTGGTAGGGGTTGATACTTTTTCAGGATGGCCAGAAGCCTTTCCCTGTCGTACAAATCAAAAAAAAAAGTTATTAAATGGTTGTTACAAGAAATCATTCCGAGATTTGGAGTACCTATTGGAATTTCCTCAGATAGAGGTCCACAATTTATTTCAGAGGTAGTGCAAAATATCAGTAAGGTGTTGGGAATTACTTGGGATTTACATACACCTTGGAGGCCACAATCTAGTGGAAAGAATGAATCAAACAATAAAGAGACAAATCAGTAAAATATGTCAAGAAACCAATTTGAAATGGCCTCAGGCTCTTCCATTAGCCCTTTTACGGATAAGGGTTCAACCAAAAAGTGAGACATCAATTAGTCCTTATGAACTATTGTATGGAAAACCTTATGAATTTCCTGAACCAAATGTAAATACGTATTTAAAAGGGAAACAAGATGTATATAACTATTTGCTTTCTTTAGGAAAAACTCTAACTGCGCTTCGGAGTGTGATTGTGTGGAACAGTCCTCTGTGTTTAGAAAATCCTGTACATGATTTTCAACCGGGAGATTACATTTATATAAAGACCTGGGCTTCTGAACCTCTTCAGGAACGTTGGAAAGGACCTTTCCAGGTGTTGCTGACTACATTCACCGCCATAAAAATCGCTGAATCAAATGCATGGATACATTATACCAGAGTGAAGAAAGCTCCGCCAGCGTGGAGGATTGTTAAAAGGGATGCTGAAACTTCAAAATTGACTCTGAAATATATCTAACTTTGGATATCAGTTTGTAATACTTGTGAAATTAATATTGATTCAGGAATTATTGTTAGTGGGAGCCTGGTTTGAGACAAAAATTGGACAACATGGTGTAACAAAAGGGTATGGGGACACAGACCTTCAAACAGAAACAGATCAGTTGATATATCTCCCAAGGAAAACTCAGGAAGAAAATCTGATGTTAGAATTAATTACACAGATTCCAATACCAAGGGCAGTGGGTGAACCAATTCCATGGGGAATTTTAACTATATTGACCGATGCATATACTCCCATAAGAGGAAAGAGATTTAGTTGTAGAAAAGACACAATTCAGAACCCAGGACATTTAGTTTGGGCGATGAGTGATGGAACTTGGACAACCCACTTACCTTTAGATGGGAAAGTAAAACAAATAACATTAGGCATGCCAACATTATGTCCAATTTGGAAAAAGTCTCCCTTTAAGGGAGCACTTGAAAATTTGAAATTAAAATGTGTAAAAAGGTCAGAAAAAGAAGATAAATGGAATGAACCATCAACTGGTGTAAAAGTAAGCTGATTTTTGGAATCCCTGTTAACTCCTTTATCAACATACAGGAATAGAGAATGGATTTATCAGTAACAGGACAGGTAGAGAAATTGGCAAATGTGACCAGAAAAGGATTTAGAGACTTAAATTTACAATTATAGGCAACATCTAGAATGACTTTACAAAATAGAATGGCATTGGATATGCTCTTACTTAAAGAACATGGGGGATGTGGATATCTGAAAGATAGAGTAGACCACTGCTGCATACATATCCCAAATGTGACTCAAGATGTGGAATATGATTTAGATTTATTGGAGAAAAAAACTGATAGCCAAAAACTTCAACAGGACATGCAAGAAAATTGTATAGACAAAATTTTCAGTGGATTGGGATGGAAATTGAGTTCATGGGCTAAATCATTGATTAGCACCGCATTAGTTTTGCTAATAGTCTTTATGACGATTTTTCTGATCTATTATTGCCTAAAGAAACAAATAAACAACAAGACTGCCTTTAATCGGATGATTATCCAAGCAGTGACCAGACCACAAGATGAAAGATAAATGATTTTAAGGCTCCCACCAACAAAACTGAATGAAAATATATTAACAGATAAACTCTAGAGATAAAGGTGAAAGTCTTGAAATGATATTCAAAACTTTCAAAGGGGGGAAATGTTATAAATATTTGAAATTAAATGAAATTTAATTTAAAATCATAAGAAGATAAGTTTAATAGAATAGGTATAATAATAGAAGGGGTGCTGTGTTCTGCTTTCGAATCTATGAAGTTAGCTATAGGATTGTTAATTTTTAACAGGTAACCATAGAAACCCCACTAGGTAAGTTACTGGACTTCTTGTTTTGTTAGAGACCGTCATGGACACTAGTTGAATACAATGGAGTTACTGGACTTCTTGTTTTGTTAGGAGACCAACATGGATGCTAGTGAAATACAATGAACACCAGTAATGCTACTTGGAAATCCCCTTACCCTTCCTATCTTGATTTAAATATTAAGGATATCGGCCAGTAAAGCTAACCAATGATTATAATAAAATTAAAATATTGATGTGATCGTGTGATGGAGAGCTAACCAATGATTATAGTAAGATTGGAATATTGATGTGATCGTATGCTGGGTGAAACCAATCAATGTAAAGGTTATGTAACAATGACTTGACTGAAAAAGTGTATAAAACCCCTTAAATTTTGATGCTAAGGTGGACACGCAAGGTGGAGCTATCCCCCGTGTCCCCAGCGCTGCAATAAAGGTGTGCCTGCTTCTTAATACTACATTGGTGTTAAGAGGTTTTATTCCCGATTTCGGTGACATCTCTTCTATTACGAACTAGGGACCTGTCTGCTGGGGCCACACTTCTCTCTTCACTTCCTTAGCCCCTCCATCGAGGTCCTGCCTCTCAACACATCTCCGTTGTACAAATACTGCTGTCTCCCTCCTAGAAGAAAAGGATGAAGGGAGAGGGTGGCACTGCTTCTTGTTTAAATCCGTCTTACTCCAAGAGGAAGCTGCCTCCTTGCCTCAGGGAAAACAGGACATTCAAATTGGATTAGGTTCTCCAATTCCCCCCTCCCTTCCATCTTGCTGTCAGTGCAGACAGGGAAAGCCCTGATGCCTTGCTTCTGGTGCAGGCAGAAGGAGAGAGGAAGGTTTATCCTTGCGAGCTTATTGTGCTTTGGAAAATTTGTGCACACATATGTTTAAAATCCAGTTCCTTGATTGGTTGGTTTGGAAAATTGCTAAAAATGGGGGGATTTTTAGACTTTAGGCCATACCAGACTTTTGAAAAACATGTGATTGCCCAAACCAAACTGATACTAGGCTGTTAATGTCAGTACCTTTTCCATGTGAAGGGTGTACACAAAACTGGTTTCATTATCCCTGAATTTGCCTGCGGCACATCATTAGACTCTTGCAATGATGCAGGGACTCTGTGTTTCCAGCTGAAATACTGATTATTTTATGCCACTTTGTCTCATTAGAATCCTTCCCTTGCACAAGTGAAGACTGAAGAAGTAAAACGAGAACTGGTAAGAGGGTTTTTTTAATCTTTCAGAGAGATTTAAATGAGTGCTGTCGTTCCAAAACAAGCTCTATATATTAACTGGTTGTGGATTTATCTACCTCACATTGTAGTCTTAATGATCTCTAGAGGGAAATTTTGCTCTGGTAAGGCAGAAGCTGTGCATATTGGTAGGTGGAACTGGTAGAGGAATGATATCTAAGCTACGAAGGCAGTTGGGCATAATGGTATCAAGAGGGATTAGGTATCTATATCCCTCTGGATTTTGTCTGCTTCACCTGTCAGAATGTTTATTCACTCAGCTGTGTTGCAGCTTCTTGGTCTCACAACCTTCCTTGCTGCTCCTGAACTCTCAGAGGGCTCTAAATAAATGTTTTATTTAACAGCTGCCTTGTAGACTGCAATGGGGACCGTCCCCTATAAAACAGAATGCCCATTTCATCCATGCTTGTGTAGGCTGCAGGTATGGTTGTTGGGAAATGTTCATTTAAAGCTGTTTGGGAAGTTCGTACATAGCTTTCTTGAGTGAGCTGGGCCACATTTGAGCATAAAACCTGTCTTTTATTTCTTCGGGCTACTGTCTGCTTGCTCATAGATAAAGCACAAGGTATTCAGTGATAAGCCTTCAAGCTGTGATCAAAAATCGCAGCTATTTGAGAATATTTGGTACATTTTCAGATGGGACTGCTCAGGTTGGTGAGCCGCTTGGTTTTGATTCAGCAATACAAGCTCAGCTTACCAGCCTGAGGCTTTTATCAGGTCAGAATACTCACCTCTGGAGTGTAACTGTTCAGCTTGAAGGTGTCTAATATCACATTGGGGCACAGGATAAAAGGCAGCTGAGCTTGTTTAACCCTTCATTTGGAGATTTCTCTGTAGTTATCTACAGAGACTACTGCAGTTTGCAGTAGTGTGACCTTCTAGTTCAATAGTTGGGTTAATCATTGCTAATAATATTCCAAGATTTGATCATCGTAGATACATTTGTCTAACAAGAATGTAAGAAAACTGTTTCACGGTCACTGAGTCCTCTTGGTATTTTTTCTCCTGCTAGAACGCCTTGGAGGCAGAGTTCTCAAAGCAGATTGACATGCTGACTCTTGAGATGCCAGAGCCCAGCAAGCCCCAGTTCACCTGAAGCGGCCTGCATGGAAGATTTCCCTCCTATTGTCTATTTATTTGCACTAGTTAAACATTTTGGACTTTTATTGTACTTCTGCAACTTTCTGTCTTACTCCTCTTGCTGTTGGATGGCACGCTACTTGTGACCTTCCAGCAAGCCTGCTCATTTTTAGGGGTTCATGTAGCCTTGCATTTATAAACATCACCTATTTTTCATAAAATAACCCCCAGACTTACTGTTCTCTTTATCAGTTCTTTTTCCATATGTGATACACACCTGTAACTGCCCTCCAGATGGCACCTTCACCAGGAGATGTCCCTGTCAGGATTTGATTGACCGTTACCACGTAGAATTGAACTGATCAGGGAGTCTGGTTTTCTTCTTTTTCCATCCAGGCTTTGGACTGTGCTTTTTCCTGGAGTCCTCTCTGTGGTGGTGCAAGTACGGTGATGACAGACTCTCTTTACATCTACTAGATCACTGAGGTTTTGCTCCCTTGTTTGTTTTCTCTTGTCCTTTCAGGGTTGGGGACACATAAATTTTTTTTTCCACTCATGGCATGCCTGATGTTTGTGAAGATGAGTTCTAGACTCGTGCCTAGTTTGAGCATTTTCTTTAAACAGAAATGAACAGTTAAATTTCTCCTTAATGTCTTCAGCAGGGATTTGATACGTTAATCAAAGTGAACGATACGGAAATTGTCATCTAGGGCTCCGAATAGTAGTTCCTATTGCCTTCTAAAGCCCTGCAGCATCTGAGACAGCCCACAAAGGGCATTATCTTGTGTGTGTGATGGCTGTCTACCTTCATGGAAACAGGTTGAGCTCTGACTTGTTTCACATGGGTCATCGTATTGGCTTCACAGATCAGCAAATTGTACTACTCACACAGGTAACAGCTGAGATGAGATGTAGCAGCATCAACCTCCTGAGGTTCTGTAGTTCCATTGTCATCTGAGAAAAGGGAAGCCCATGGCACTAACCTGTAAGGTTTGTCCGTCTTCAAGGCTTTGAGAGATACCCGTCTACTGTTGACTACTTGTTTCTTCTTACGTTATAACTAGAGCTAAGCAAATGGAAGTAGATAAATAGCTTTATGGATAGTGAAGTGATAGCTCGAAAAACAACAAAGGGCTTTATAGTAAGACCTTTCTAGGTCTGAAAATACATGAATGTTTTTGCAGAACCACTGTGGGATGTGATCATTTTGAAGCTAAATTGTCCTTTCAATTCTATCTATCTCAAATGTCATCTTCCAAAACGGTCCCCAGAGCCCTTTCCATGCCACCATCACACCAGCCTTAAACACCCCAGCTTTTAAAAGTTGGTTTGTACTAAAGGAAAAAAAATCTGAAAAATCTCCTGTGGATGGGGAAAGATCAAAATCTAAAAATAGTGGCATCATCTAAGGATATCAGGCATGGACTGGGGCCCATTTTTACTGGGCAATGTCCATACAAATAGCAGTGGTGTTCTTGGTGACAATTTGTAGCTACATTTGCTTGCAATTAGAGCTGCAAAAGATGATGGTAATGATTTAGCATGGTGTGCCTCTCCCCAGGAGCTGTTACTTCACTGCAGGAGTTGATTTTGCTGATATGTAGGAAGAGAGATTATTGCTATTGCTTCATGTCCTCACTTGAAGCAATAGGATCATGAGATCTGTATCTGATGATGCTGAGGGTGTATCTCTGATTTCAAAGAAGCTGCAAGCTCAGAATGACATGGGTGTCAGTGAAGTGCCTTCCTCACCTCTTTTCTTTCACTGTGATGAGGAAGAATTGAAGGATGTTTGGAGAGCCGCTGCTCATGGGAATATTCGGCTTCATCTTGCAATCCCAAGCACAAATACAGGCTGGATGGAGAATGGATGGAGAGCAGCCCTGAGGAGAAGGACTTGGGGGTGATGGTTGATGAGAAGCTCAACATGAGCCGGCAATGTGCGCTTGCAGCCCAGAAGGCCAAACGTATCCCGAGCTGCATCAAAAGAAGCATGGCCAGTAGGTCGAGGGAGGGGATTCTGCCCCTCTGCTCTGCTCTCATGAGACCCCACCTGCAGTGCTGCGTCCAGCTCTGGGGCCCCCAACATAAGAAGGACATGGAGCTGTTGGAGCGAGTCCAGAGGAGGCCACGAAGATGATGAGAGGGCTGGAGCACCTCTCCTATGGAGACAGGCTGAGAGAGTTGGGGCTGTTCAGCCTGGAGAAGAGAAGGCTCCAGGGAGACCTGTAGAGGGGTTTCTGGAGGAGAATGGTCATGTAATGAGCCAGATGTATGAGAGTATGGAGTGAGGGCCTAGCTGCGTGACAAGAGTCATGTAGTTAGTGTCAACAAGCCGACCTTGGAGAGAAGGGATGAGGAAAAACAGCAGTTGAGCAAACAAGAATTGAGGGAGTAGCCGAGGGGAGCCGGACACGGAGGAGAAGAAACAAGAACTGATGGAGCCAATCAAGAAAGGACCAGTGGCAGAGCAGTAACCAATCAACACATCAAAGAAGAGTGTGCTTGAAGCGTGGACAGTAATATTAACCAACAGCAATGCACATGCTTGCAGCCAGGGGAAGTACAAATGTATAAAAGGGACAGCCTATGCTTAATAAAGCGTCTTCACTTTGATTCACATTGGATTGTGTGGAGTCCAGTTTCTTCTCCTCAGATGGTGACCCCGACGTGATACTGATTTAGTGGCAAATCGACAGCAAGTTCGGGGAACAGCCCAGAAGGAGGTGCACCGGCTGGAGAACAGCTCAGCAGGACTGAGACCGGGGCGGGGCGGAGGACGACTCGCAAGAAAAGAAAAGTACGTTGCAACGGGACACCCAGTGAGGTGAGCAGCCGGGGGAACGGAGATGGGCCAAAATATCTATAAAGAAGAAAGTGCGATAGTAAGGCTTCTCCTACATATCCTCTCGAAGAGAGGGGTAAAATACGAGGAGCATTTGCTCTGGAGACTGTTGATTTGGTGTCGAGAGCATGGGTTCCCTCCTGACCCCCAGAGCGCTTTTAAGGTGGACACTTGGGAAGCTATTGGAAAGGTTTTATGGGACGCGATAAGCAGTGGGGAAAAGGAGGCGAAAGAACTGGCAACTGCATGGAGGGCTGTTCTTACCGCTCTTCAAGAAATGAAAGCAGAGAGGGCTCTTGCAGCAGGGGCTTTTACGGCTCTGCGTCCAACAGAGGTTAATCCTGGGGCGAGAGGTCTTCGTGTTTTTGGTCAGCCGCCAATACCGTTTTTTTCAACCCCCTCCGCACCACCAGAAGAGCAGGAGAAAATTGAAATACCCCTTAAACCAACAAGGGAGCCCCCTAAACCAGAGGAAATGGAGGTTGATGAGCATCGGCCCGAGCCCCCCCCCCAAGCCTCTGAGAGCCACCAATCGCTCTGAATACGAATATCCCCCTCTGCCCCCGTCGTCTCCCCCCATCGCCTGCTGGCGGTCCAGGGAAAGTTAAGGATCCGGTGGTTTGGGCGGAAAAATTGTTGGCTAAATTGCAAGAACTGGAAAGACAGATGACCTTAACTGAGTGACAACATAAGGAGGAGGTGGATAAGCTGATACAACAACAATGGGAGGAGCAGAGGAGACAAGAAGAAAGGGAATGCGTACGCGGGGGGGGGGGGGAGGACACACACACACACGGACTAACTGAATGAGAAACACGGATGGGAATGTTGGTATGCACTCTGTCATGGGGGACGGGGGAGGAGACGATCCTCGATTACGGTGGCAAGGAGTTATACAGAATGCGCTAGTGGAGGGGGAGATTCTGCCCACAGCATTCCCAGTTATTTTGGGAAATCGGAGAGAACCACCGCGCTGGGTAGGGTTACAGTGGGAGATTGTTAAGGAGGCACGGAAAGCGGTACAACAAAATGGGTTGCATGCACCTTATACCCAAGCGTTTATAAATAATATCTTTATGTCCATGCTTCTAACACCCTTTGATTTTAAGCAATTGATGGTGATGATTTTAACCCCGATGCAGGAACTCTTGTGGCGGACGAGGTGGCATGACGCAGCACAGGCTGCAGCGGTGGAAAACCTGGGGAGGGGAGATAATGATCCTCTTTTAGGGATAACATTTGACCAACTGGTGGGAGAAGGGCAGTTTAGTGATCCACAACGCCAGGCACGACTTAGACCGGAAGCCTTGTCACTTACTGCCACCTTAGCCCGAGAGGCTTTTAAAACCCTCCCAGAAGATGGGAAAGTAATTCCTGCCTATGCAAAAATAAGGCAAGATCCATCTGAGCCTTATATGAAATTTTTAGAAAGATTGCGTGAAGCATTGGAAAGGGCATCGCTGACCGATGTAGCTCGAGAGGCGTTGCTAATGTCGTTGGCAGTCGACAATGCTAATCCTACTTGTAAGCGCATCTTACAGACATTACCCAAAAATTCTAGCCTGGCAGAAATGATGGATGCGTGTGAGCGCGTAGGAACAACGGAAGAAACAGCAGGATATATAGCGTCAGCCCTTGCGGCTGTGGTGAAACCTCTAGTACGATCAGGGAGAGGCGATCAGGGACCAAAATGTTACAACTGTGGCAAACCGGGACACCTCAAGGCTCAATGCCGAGCAAAAAGTAACGGGTTTGCAGGGACCTGCAATCGCTGCCGGAAATATGGTCACCGTGCAGATGAATGCCGATCTAAGTTCACTAAGCAGGGAACTCGGCTGGGAAACGGGGGGGCAAGCGCGAGGAGACCCAGCGCGATGACACAAAACAGGTCTTCAACCCGGGCTGCCTGGATGGCGTCGCCGCCGCCACAAGAGGGAGTGCTGGGGTGGACATTGCCACAGCAGTAGAGGTGACTCTGACAGACCCGCAAGTACAATGTATACCCACCGATATGAAAGGCCCACTGGGTCACGGGCTGAGTGCCTTACTTATCGGGCGATCCTCTACGACACGAAAAGGTCTTTTCGTCTTACCCGGTGTAATCGATGACGATTTTACGGGGGTCATATCTATTATGGTATGGACCCCCCTGCCACCAATTCATATACCCAAAGGAGAAAAAATTGGACAACTGGTCCCCTTTAAGTCAGCTGTGCCCACAGCTGAGAATCGAATAAGAGGGGTTGGGGGTTTTGGATCAACAGGCCAGGCTGACATTTATCTGGCAATGGATATCAGTAAGGCGAAACCAACGGAACGGGTAACACTAAAAGAACCTGGTGGGAAAACTTGCATGGTCATTATGTTGATTGATACTGGAGCAGACGTTACAATAATCAGTCAAGCAGCATGGCCTCATTCGTGGCCATTGGAGATCCCCCCTACACCCATTATGGGGGTCGGGGGAATACAGACCACTAAAATCAGTAAAAATGTGATTTGTTGCAAATTGAAGGATGGGAGTACCTGTGCAGTAAGACCATATGTGATGCCTGTCCCCATTTGTTTACTGGGGAGGGATGCATTAAGTCAATTAGGGGCACGTTTGGTAACTAACAGTGAGGGTTTTTAGAGGCGGCCATTGATGAAGGGCGACCAATCCTAAAACTAACCTGGAAAACGGAAAACCCAGTTTGGGTTGATCAATGGCCGCTGTCTGCAGAAAAAATCACCCACCTTGAAAGCTTGGTACAGGAGCAACTGGAAAAAGGTCATATTGAGCCCACAACAAGCCCATGGAACACCCCAATATTTACTATTCCGAAAAAAGTGGCAAATGGCATTTGTTACATGACCTTCAAAAAATCAATGAGGTCATGGATGATATGGGAACCCTACAACCAGGGCTCCCATCCCCCAATATGATCCCTAAAGATTGGGACATTTTAATCATTGACTTAAAAGATTGTTTCTTCACCATCCCTTTACACCCTGATGACTATCAGAAATTTGCTTTTTCGGTGCCATCAGTGAACAAAGCTGTACCTATGAAACGATATCATTGGGTTGTGCTACCACAGGAAATGAAAAATTCACCGACAATGTGTCAAATGTATGTGGCCTGGGCACTTGCTCCTGTGCGAAGGAATTTTCCAAATTTGATCAGCTACCATTATATGGATGACATTCTAATAGCAGGGAAACAATGGGATAAAAAACAACTGATTAATACACTGCAGACTGAACTAGCAAAAGGTGGATTGCAAATAGCCCCAGAAAAGGTACAACAGGAGGAAAACTGGAAGTACCTTGGGTGGGAAATTACCAAAACAACTGTTAGACCCCAAAAATTAGAAATTCGTGTGAACATCAGTACTTTAAATGATGTACAAAAACTGTTGGGAGACCTCAACTGGGTGCGAACCCTGTGTGGTCTCACCAATGCTGAATTGTCACCTTTGATGCAATTGCTAAAGGGAGGAGGCGGCGCAGATGCCCCCCGCACATTGACACAGGAGGCGGAGCAGGCATTGAAACACCTGAGTACCAAAATAGCTATGGCATACACTCACCGTTGGGACCCAGATTACAGTATTGGAGTATTGGTTATCAATCATGATCGCCACCCCCTGGCATTAATTATGCAGTGGGTGACTGACAAGGATCCTCTACATGTGCTGGAATGGATCTTTTTGCCAATGCAACCAAAACATACCATTACTACAAAAGTAGAGGCCATAGCACAACTTGTAATGAAAGGAAGGCAGAGGGTTGTAGAGATAGCAGGCGTCGAACCTGCTTTTTTGGTTATTCCACTGGTTGCAGAGTATCTACAATGGGCATTACAAAATTCCATACCATTACAAGTTGCGTTATTGGATTATAGGGGCGAGTTGAAGGTACATCTACCCCCTCACAAATACTTCTCTGTGCTGCAATTGGGTCAATGGGAGGAATTACCAAAAAGGTCAGAACGTCCGGTCAGTGGTGTCACCGTTTTTACAGATGCTGGAGGCAAAGCCCAAAAAGCAGCACTAACATGGTTAGACAATGGGAAGTGGCATGATGTAATTTTATCTGACATTCAAGGGTCTACACAACAATTAGAATTGCGAGCTGTGATGGAGGTCTTCCGGCGATGGAACACAGCACCTGTTAATGTGGTATGTGACTCTTTATATGTCGTAGGGATTGTCCAGAGGATGGAGCGTGCTCTGCTCAAAGAGGTAGCTAATGAACAACTATACCAACTTTTTTATGAATTATGGCTTTTGCTGGCAGAGCGGCGGCATCCATATTTCATCACACATATCCGTAGTCACACAGGACTCCTGGAAGGCTTAGCTGAAGGCAATGCTCGGGCAGACAAACTTGTCGCACCTGCCTGGGCTGCGCCTTCAATTGATCGCTTCACTCAAGCACAACGGTCCCATGCCTTTTTCCATCAATCTGCTAAGGTATTGTGGCGTCAGTTTGGGCTACGTGGTGCAGATGCACGTGGGATAGTCCAGTCCTGTCCAGACTGTCAACATCTTGGGGGTGGTTTAGCACCTGGTGTCAACCCCCGCGGTACTGGACCGTTGGAGATATGGCAAATGGATGTAACACACATCCCCGAATTTGGACGGCTGAAATATGTCCACGTGAGTGTTGACTGTTTCTCCCTTGCTACCTGGGCTACAGCACAAACAGGCGAATCCAGCAAACACGTTCAACGACACATGCGTTCTGCTATTGCAGCCCTGGGCATTCCACAGACGATTAAAACGGACAATGGCCCAGGCTATGTGGCACGCGCCACACAGGACTTTTTCCAACTTTGGGGTATAACACGTGTAACGGGCGTCCCACATTCACCAACGGGACAAGCTATTGTGGAGCGCATGAATCAAACTCTGAAACACCTTTTACAAAAACAAAAAGGGGGAGAGCCAGGGCTATCTCCTCCTGACAGGTTGTGAAGCGCTTTATGTACTAAACTTTTTACGCTTGCCACAGGACTACTCTGTACCTCCAGTGGTAAAACATGGTGCGGGGTTAAAGGGAGGTATGGAGGCTTTTCAGAAAGAACAGGAACAAGCCAAAGTGATGGTAAAAAATGGGGTGACTGGTGTGTGGGAAGGTCCAATGAAATTAATAACGTTGGGTCGAGGGTATGCATGTGTCGTTACAGATACAGGAGCCAAATGGGTACCAGCTAAGTGGGTGAAGCCGTGGCTACAAAAACAACCTGAACTACAGGAGCCAACTCAGGATCTGCCTCGGAACACTGACCTCTCGAGAGATCCAGTGCCCTGACTGCTGGAAGCGTGAAAAAAGGTTTGCGTGGGAGGTATAGAAAAGGGAGCAAAAGGCGCAGTCATGATGAAGCAAGGGGTTGTTTTTTCTGTGTTAAGCCTGCTTTGGATCCTGGACCTGACAAAAGGTCATCAACCGACAGTCCTTCCACCGACACAGTGGAAGGGGAGTCACAATGTTTGGGTGACTGATGCGGAGCCTGAACCAGACGCAGTTTTGTATCTCCTTAGCTCAACCTGAACAACCCTTTCATACATTTCTAGTGGGGGTCCCCTTAAACGGATCTGAAAGTAAGGAGATAGTGGCAGGGTTGAATGCGCTGAAACAGAGCCTCTGTGAGAATGCAATGAAATGTGGCAAACATTGGGATTTATGGGACGATAGCTTGCCTGTCAGTCCCTTAGAGCCCCAAGAACTTGACATCCTAGGAGCTTTAGGGGCGGAATCCTGCATGTTTTTTAATTACACAGAGGGATCAAACATTTATCAGAACAACATAAAGGGATTACAAAATGTCACACCCAGTAATCCATTGTGGCAAAATGAATCTATCTGGTGTGCAAACGTAGGCCGCAGTCGAACAGAGCCAGCACCGGATTTGGCCATGCCTAGAAAATTACCAGAAGGTTTATTCCTAATTTGTGGGGATAGGGCTTGGCCAGGGCTGCCCAGTAAGAAACTGGGAGGTCCGTGCACCATAGGTAAATTAAGCTTACTAATGCCTACACAAAAGGTCATATTAAACCACACTAACCTACACAAGATTAAAAGAAGTGTCACTACCTTGGGGAAAAAATGTAAAGATGAGGTAGAACTGTGGTCCAGGACCAAAGTAGTTCTTTCCTCTATTTTTGCACCGGGTGTCACTGCTGCACAAGGACTAACACAATTGCGAAATTTAGCTTGCTGGGTTGCAAAAAGAGCTGATCAAACTTCTAGAATTTTAGGAACATTAGCCAATGATGTAGATAGTATCCGACATGCTACCTTACAAAATAGAGCTGCTACAGACTTTTTATTATTAGCGTATGGTCATGGATGTCAGGATTTCGATGGGATGTGTTGTATGGATCTGAACGATTGCTCCAAGTCAATTCATAAGCAGATCAAAGAGCTCATGGACGCCACACAGAAAATACGGGAACAGCATGGGTTTCTGGATGACTGCTTGGGTAATCTGGGAATTGGAGGGTGGCTGGTCAGATTGATTAAAATGCTATTGATGGGATTGTTCGTGATTTGTATTATCATGCTTGTATTACCGTGTTTATTCTCCTGCTTGTAAAGGGCCCTGCAGCGGATGATAAACACGGCCTTTCTGGCTCAAGAAAAGAAAGGGGGAATTGTGGAGGGGTTTCTGGAGGAGAATGGTCATGTAATGAGCCAGAAGTATGAGAGTATGGAGTGAGGGCCTAGCTGCGTGAGAAGATTCATGTAGTTAGTGTCAAGAAGCCGACCTTGGAGAGAAGAAATGAGGAAAAACAGCAGTTGAGCAAACAAGAATTGAGGGAGTAGCTGAGGGGAGCCGGACACGGAGGAGAAGAAACAGGAACTGATGGAGCCAATTAAGAAAGGGCCAGTGGCAGAGCAGTGACCAATCAACACATCAAAGAAGAGTGTGCTTGAAGTGTGGACAGTAATATTAACCAATAGCAATGCACATGCTTGCAGCCAGGGGAAGTACAAATGTATAAAAGGGACAGCCTATGCTTAATAAAGCGTCTTCACTTTGATTCACATTGGATTGTGTGGAGTCGTGTTTCTTCTCCTCAGAGACCTTCTAGCAGCCTTCCAGTACCTGAAGGGGCTACAGGAAAGTGGGAGAGGGACTTTTTACAAGGGCATGGAGTGATAGGACGAGGGGGAACGGTTTTAAACTGAAAGAGGGGAGATTTAGATGAGATATTAGGAAGAAATTCTTTGCTGTGAGGGTGGTGAGACACTGGTCCAGGTTGCCCAGAGAAGCTGTGGCTGCCCCCTCCCTGGCAGTGTTCAAGGCCAGGTTGGATGGGGCTCTGAGCAACCTGGTCTAGTGGAGGGTGTCCCTGCCCATGGCAGGGGGGTTGGAACTATATTGTCTTTAAGGTCCCTTCCAACCCAAACCATTCTATGATTGTATCTTCCATATGCCAGAGAGAGATGCTGTTTAGTTTCAGCGTTTTAAATCAAGACATTAGGAAAGGGTTTCTTGCTGTAGTTTCATGGCTGTTTATCTTCAGTTCCTTGTGGGCTAGAAATCAAGATGGCAAAAGCAAGTGGACAAGCCATCTTTTGTACAGGTGGGCTAAACTGGCTAAGGGGAAATTACCTCAGAGGTAACTGATGTGAAATCTAGAGCAGTCATAGTAGTGCGGCGATGACTACAGGTACAGCTACTGCTTACCAAATAAAACACCGAAAGAAGGTAAGGGAGGAATCTTTGAATCTGGAAAGAGCAAGAGCATAATCTGGTCTTCCCTGTTGTGGAAGGGGAAAGAAGTCATAGTCTTGAAAGGCATCAGAACGTAGATGGGTAGACAGCAGAGAATGATCTAACACGAAAGCCATTGTAAGGCGCTGCAGGTCATGGCCTGACAATTAAGGAATCTTAATCACTGGAGGCTTTTAAGAGCAGATCAGAAATGCTTTGCTTAAGTGTTTATAATGTGAGGGAGCATTGATCGTGCTTTGGGATAGGAAGATGGATTAGATGAGGTCTTGAGAATGCTGCCAGCCCTGCTTTTCAATGAGAGCCTCAAGACTTACTCAGCTAACAGTAGATGAAGGCTTTTTATTGCACATGTGTAACCATGACTCAAGGCTCGTGAGCATTTCCTGGGACAGTGGTGCTCCCTTAGCACCACTTCATCATGTTATACTGCACCAGTTGTGAAACCTGGGGGGGATGTTCTCCCCCTGTGCCTGCAGGGCAGCTGCACTGCTCCCCAGCTGCTGCTACGTCACAGCATGCGCTGTGTCCTGTTCATTGGCAGAGCCTGAATATAGACAGCAGTTGAGCCAGACTCTGACTCAAGAGCTGTCCAAAGATAAGAGAAAAAAGTACCCAGCAGCTGCATTCGAGCTGTGTGCCACAGCTGAGCCATCTGCAGCACATGCAGCATAAATCAGGGGCCAGTTGTCAGGTCTGACACTTCAGGTTTTGATGGAAACGAGGAAAGTCAAATAAACGAGATTTATGCAGCCAGTGGACTGCCAGTAAGATTTCCCAGCTCTTCAGTTTCACGTTTGTGTGGGCAGAGTGCCTTGCAGGGCAAGCAGAGATGTCCTTCCTCGCTGTTGGTGTTTTGGGGCGGTCCAGCTTTTCCAGCATGAGGATGGGACACCGGTGCAGAAACGTCTCGCAGAGTTCCTGCTGAGACAGGAGCACACCAGCCTGAGTGCTCGGCTGAGTAAATGTTTGATTTTTGGGCTTCACTCTGCCCTGGCAGCCGTTGAGTGTTTCCATGGAGGTCACAGTGGGTGGCAAGGAGCTGTGTGGCAGCCTGGAGGGGGGCTGCCAGCTGGACCCCTTGCTGTTGTATATTATGAAATAATCACCTGAGAATGACACGAATGCCTGGAGAGGCCTCTGCTGCTTCAGCCTTGCTTCAGATTACATCAGCTGCTCTGCTCTGAACTCCCAGCCTGATTTTTGGAGACATCCATCTATTAACACCTGCAAGCTGAGAGCAGTTTTGCTCGCTGGGAGCTTTGCGTGGGGCTCCCACAGCTCCAGGGCAGCTGCCCACAGTGTGGGACCCTGCAGGGCTGGAGCCGGAGCCAGGCTGAGCTGCAGATCCCTTGTTTTACAAAGTGCAAAACATGCATACGCTACATCACCGTGCGCTCAATTCCTCCTCCTGGAATATGTGAGGATCCAAATTCCACCTGAAAAAAAAATGAATTAAAATTATGTGCTAGACGTGAAAACCAGCGGTCAGCCTCAAGTGTCAACTTGTATATGTTTTACCACAAAGGGACATAGTGTTCTTATTAGGCTAATATGCAAAATAACAATTGCTTTAGGAAAAAAAAGAGAATTCCTCTCCAAATTAGCTAGGGGATAGGGCTTTATCGAAAAGAAAACATTTAGGTGCTAAAACCAGAATAATTAAAATGCTAGAGAAATGCAAAATACATGAGGCAAATTTAAGGCTACTGAGCTGAAATATCTGTTTACTCAAGTGCATTGGATCAAAAGATGTGGATGGAATCTCTTGGCGATATATTTTGGCTAGTACTATAGAAACACTCTGTTGCAAACATTTCATTGTGGTTGCTTTTGAATCTTCCTTTGACTTCAAAATTTTTTTTCATTTGTATCAATCCTGTAGTCGATATAGAATATTTAATATGGGACTTTGTAGTTAATACAATTTTAAATAATATTAAAATAGTTTCAAGATTTATTTTCAAAGTAAGTTGGTTGCATTTTGTACCGTCTCCAGTAAAACACTCCAAATATTCTTTTGATAATTCTGTTTTAGGTACTTATCAGCAAAAAACAGCGATGTGTCAAATTATAAGTGTACTTAAGATTTTTTAAAATTATATCTAGTACTGAATAGGTCTTATAGGTCCAGGAAAGATTTTGTATTTCTGAGTTATTCTTTGAATTTTTAAATTACAGGGTCAGCAGTGAAACAATAGTAATCCTGGTCCGCGCAGCCTTGCCTGCTGCAGGAAATCCTTCACTTTGCCTCTGAGTACGCAGTTGCCGTTAGTAACTTCAAGCAGCTTTAGAAACATTTTTTTTCTTATACTCTCAGTTCATTAAAAAACTTCAGTATCAGGCTGGAAGGATTTCTGCTTCTCCGATTCAGAAATATTTCTTCTGCAAAAAGATCCCATGAGTAAGCAGAGGCTTTATCAATAAGTGTATGTTTAAAGTAAAACTTGCGGTTCCTTCTCTCTTCGCTGGGTACCACCTACGTGGGAGGATACAGCGCTGCCTCCGTCTGCCTTGAAGCCATTCAGTGTTACATCGTCCTTCCTGAACCATGTAACCTCTGGTAAAAAAACAATCAACAACTCCAAAACTATGACCTAATCTAATAAATGCTTCCTCTAGCCCTTTGTTAAATATGCCTTTAATGCTAAGTAAGCAGCACAGATGCTTAATTAGCCAATATTGCCTGGTAAAACCCAGCAGCAAGGAAGGGTTTTATCCTTGTCCTTCCCTAGGAGACGTGGGCTGTAGCTCAGGGGTGGGTGAACCCCCCGGTGTCCCGAGCACCTTTCCCGTGGTCCCTGTTCGGCCACCGCTGGTGGCTGTGGAGGAGCCTGAGTGACTTCACCAAGGAACGGGAGCGCAGCGAGGGGATGGCTTGGCCGGGTTTCAGCGGCGTGTTTGTGATTTCAGATGCTTGGCAGCCCGTAGCCCAGCATGGAAAATGGGCGTTGTTTAAATGTTACTCGGAAGGTGAAGTTTCTATATGTTCCTTCTGTAGAGGATGCTTAGTCATGTGCCTACGGATACCGCCGGCGGGTGCATGAGGATGAGCTCTTGAAAAGTCATTCTCCCAGTCTGGAGCTGGAGGGAAACTTTTGGCTTGGGGTTGGTTGCAAGATGGGAGCAGGGACGGAGAAGCTCCGCTACCCTGCCGAGAGCCGGCTGAGGGAAGCCGGCCTGGAAACCCTTTGAGCCAAAGTGCTCTCACAACCAGCTTTTACTTTGACATGGGAGCGTGGCTCGGGGTTGCCCGCCGTCTGCTCCAGCGCTGAGCTAATTTCCTCCCATTGTCTTTGGGGAAGCGCAAGTGCCGCAGAGGAGAGGTGGCCCTGACGGTACCCTGGAAGCTCTGGTGCGGGGCTGCACCGCCGGGCCCCTCCGCAGCTGAAGGAGCCTCCGCCGCTACCTTCCCTGCTGATCCTGCCTAGAGATGTCCCGCCGAGACTCCCATTTATCAACCGCATTTCTTCATGGCAGAGGAGTTCTTATCGCTTCCTCGTGGAGGTAACTAATGCTGAAATCATTTCACTCTTGGCACAGGCAGTCGAAGCATGATAAAACGGAGCCAAGGGAGCCTAGAAGAGGCACTGGGCTGTACTCCCTAAATTCCTGGAGCCAGCACCACCTCTTGCCTTTCCTCCTCCCTTCCTAATCTTTCAGCCCATCTCCCTGAAAATTCAGAATGAGTCCCCTGGTATTTCTCCTAATCTGGCATTTAAAATCTCAGGCAATAAAGCTTTCACCACTTCCCTTAGGGAGACAATTTTCCAGCCTACAGTTCTCCATTCAAAAGCTTTCCACCCTAATTCTCAGCTTAAACATGCCCCTCCTTCATTTCACCCCATTAAAATCATTAACGTATCACCAGTCTTCTCCCTTCACGCCACTTACTTCATCCAAATATTTACAGATCACTATCTCCCTGCTTAGCTTACTAATTCCCTTGTACCTAGTCAGAATTTATTTTTTTCTTTCACAATGCCTCCAGGCTGCCGATTCCTTCAGTCGTGGCTCTTTGAGCTCCTTTCTGTTTATTGCTCCTCTTGCAAATGCGAGGCAGATGCTCACTGCCCTCACCTGCGTCATTCTGCTTTTCTGTACACCATCCAAAACTGCATTGCCTGTTCCTCGCTGCCCTGTCCTAACACCTGTGAAGAGCGTGCCGTCCTCCAGGTGTCTTTCACGAGTCGTGCCTCCAAAGCACAGCCTTCCCTGTAAATACAGGTTCTGGATTATTTTCCCAAAAGTAACCGACCGGCTTTGTGGAGGTTGATTTTAGTTGGTGGCAGGGCACGGCTAGAGACGCGTAGGAAATCAGAGCAGACTCTGGATTAGAGCCCCCAGCAACCCCACGGAGGGCAGGGTTTATCTTTTCCCAAGTACGGATTTTGTTAGCACCCTGCTTGTTCCCTCTTCTGCTGACACCGCCAATATCAGATGCACCGGCGAGGCTGGTGTTCTTGCAAAGGAATTTTTTTACATGTTTTGTTGGGGGATATTGTTGCAGCTAACGGAAAGAATCAAGAGCTGAAGTCAACAAGCTCTCCAAGCAAGGCCACAGGCCTATCTCCTGTGTGCTTCCCACAGAGCCTCTGCATACTTGACAGTAAACATCACTGTGAACAGTGCTGGACTTGGCACCTGCAGGATCACGTTACAGCACAGGGGGATGGTGAAAGGACTGACCAATGGGAGGTTGCAGGAGGGCGCGTGGACAAAAAGACTTAACGTATCATAAGCGGGTTGCTACGGCATGATTGCTGTTAAGCACCAATCATAATAAAGTAGGCGCGTGATAAGGAAATAGAACTGCTATATTAATCCGGGTGCATCGGCTAATAAACGGCATTTGCTTGATCATATTGGTTGTGTAGCAGTGTCCTGTAACTTCCGCGTCAACAAGTGGCGCCCGAACAGGGACCCTCAGATTGGTGTTGAGAAGATCAACGAGACCGACGGAACTGAAGGGTACGGAAAAGCTGACCAATGGTGAGTCCCTGGGGCAAAATTTTAACTAAGAGTGTGGAATCTCGCCTTGGCCAGGCGAGCAGTCAGGGAGGAATGGGAAATACGCTGTCTAAAGAAGAAGAGGCAGTCGTGAAACTCCTCCAACATATTCTCTCTACGAGAGGCTTGAAATATGACCTGGCTACCTTGAAGGCTCTATTGCTATGGGCAAAAGAAAGAGACTTAATCCCCACAGTTAGTGAGGCTTTCGATGCTGCCACCTGGGAAAATATGGGTGCGAAGCTGTGGGATGAAATTACGTTGGGTTCCAAGGATGCAGGCAAAATCCTCACTGTGTGGAGACTAGTTACTGAAACCTTAAAGAGTACGAAAGCCGAGCGTTTGGCTGCTTCGTCGGCTTTTGCAGCCCTAACGCCCGAGAAACAAACTGAATCAAAATCAAAGGATGCTACTTCGGCAACAGCGCTCCTTTTTTCGGGGCCCACTTTTCCATCTGCCCCAACAAAGGTAGTAGCAGGGTGACGAGCTCTGCTGCAGGATCACCAGGAGAAGCCTGGTTCCCCTCAACCTACAGCGCCCCCATTACCTCAACAAAAAGAAGATGAGGACGACTTACCACCACCAGAAGTAGAGAAGGTGCCGTCCTGCTCGGCGTCGCCGACACCACAGCTGTACCCACCTCTGCCTCCGTCGACTCCCCCAACACCCTGCAACAAGGCTAGTGTGAACGGCTTGGGAGACTCCCAGCTACAAGGGCTCCTAAACAAATTGGAAGCGCTCGAGGCAAAGATTGAGGTTCCAAGACCACTGGACACCGGACCACGAAATCCTTTTTTCTTCCAGACTCCTCGCAGTCAGACCAACAACTGCGACCGCCTCTGACTGTGGTACTGGGGTCAGGGATGGGAGGGGGGTCGGTTGGGTTTGGTTACCCCCCCCCCCACCCTCCGCGCCGCCAGAGCCCCCCCCCGCGCCGCCAGAGCTCCCCCCCCCACCGCCCTCCGCGACACCAGAGCCCCCCCCACCGCCCAGGGAACAGCAGCGGAACATTGATCCTTCTACTGTCCTGTTACCCGAATCTGAGACTGAGCCACCCTTAATAGACCTTTCTGAAGAGGTGGAAGCAGGACATAATTGCTGCAGAGCCCGAGGGTCGGGAAAGTCAGGCGGTAGCGTGGAGGAGTTATTCACGCTGCAGCCAGTCCAGGTTACTGTGCCTGGCCCGGACCCGGCCAGGTTCTGGAGAAAATTAAGAGAGCACGCACTTGCGGACGGTGATTTCAGGGCCACGGCTGCTATGGGTGGCGGGGTATTGGCTTGCCCGGTATATCGAGGGGATGGAAGCAGCCCACCCAAATGGGAGCCATTCAATTGGGGAGTGATTTGCCTTAGACAAACAAATACAAAACGGGGCTACTAAAGAAGCGTTGTTGTTACAGTTAGCGAAGGACAACGCAAACGAGGATTGCAGGAAAGTTATTGCAGGGATGGGAAATCGTAACTCCACCTTAACCGAGCTAATGGATGCTTGCGGGAAAGTAGGAACCACTACATTTCAGATGGAGCAGTTAAGGTAGTTCATCGTTGTTATACATGCGGGCAAGGAGGTCACTTAAGGCAGAAAAACTGCCTTAAGAAGTCAAAGCTGAGTGGGAGAGATAACTCTGTTTTGATGTGTCATTGCTGTGGGAAGCTGGGGCATCTTGTGAAGCAGTGCAGCTCTAAGTATAATGCTCAAGGTCAGCTGATAACAACCAGCTGCAGAGTGCAGGGAAACTGGAGAAAGAAAGCGGGGAGGAACCGTGTGCTGACACAAATGAATCTTCCCAGCCAGTTCCAGGCCTAAGCAGTCAACTCGCAGCCCGAACCGCAGGGAGCACCGGACTGGATGTTACCACAGCAACCGCAATCACAATAGAGAATAGCAGAGTGTAAAAAAAAAAGGCGCTGGGGATGAATGCAATTGTAAAAACTGCACAACTGGCATCTCCAGTGCGCAGATATACTACTGTGAGACAGAGACCAAAAGAGCCGTTTTTACCTTTTGTCGAGAGATTACAAGAGGCGGCTGAGAAACAAGTTTTTGACGCGGATTTGCGAGAGACATTGATAACGCAGCTAGCTAGGGATAATGCTAATGCTGATTGTCAAAAGATCATTGAAGCTTTACCTGGAAAAACAGATTTTAATGCTATGATAAAGGCACATGCAAAAGTGGGTACTGTGGAACATAAGGCTCAAGTTATGGCTGCGGCCGTACTTGGGGCTTACGTCGTCACAATTGCAGTCTCTATTCCAATTGTTAGCAGGGGACACAAATTTAACAGCACCACGACAGACTACTGCAGAGGTACAGCAACTGATTACAGAAGTAGAAAGCAGGCTACATTCCAAATTTGTACATCGTATTGATTTGAATCAGGAAATACAAATTATCACTTTGTTTGATAGGCAAATTCCATATGCAATAATTGGTCAATGGAATTCAGAATGATCAGATTCGTTACATGTATTGGAATGGTTGTTTCTACCTTCAAGAACAAAGAAAACTGTCCCCATGATTGCAGAGCTATTGGCACAGATTATCAGCAAAGGACAGATGCGATGTCGGGAGCTTGTGGCCAGAGATCCTGCATCACTAACCGTTCCTATTGCAGCTCAATACTTTGAGTGGTGTATGGCCAATAGCTTTGCTTTGCAAACAGCCATGGAGAATTTCTCGGGACAGGTTGTTTACCACTTACCCTCCCATCCTGTTGTAAAATTGAGTGTGGAACTTCCAATTGCCACGGGAGTGTTGTGCGCAGACACTCCTGTGGAGGGAATTACCATTTTTATGGATGGATCTGGGAACACAGGCAAGGTGGGCCTTGTCTGGTATTCTGACGGCAAGTGGGAATCTATGGTAGTACAACAAAAGGGTTCACCTCAGGTGGTAGAATTACGAGCTGTATTAGAAGTATTTCAGAATTTTCCCATTCCCTTTAATTTGATTACTGATTCAGCATATGTAGCTGGCATTGTAAAGCAATTGGATAGATCTGTTATAGAGCATACACATAATCAGTGTGTTTTTGAATTGCTGCGAGCTCTGTGGCAAGAAATTCAAATCTGAATTGCATTGTTTTATGTTTTACATGTAAGAAGTCATACTAATTTGCCTGGGTTTATTGCAGAAGGCAATGCTTGAGTGGACTCTTTGGTTTCTGACCCCACAAATTCTACTGCAATGACTGTACAGGTGCCGGACATTAAACAGCAGGCACGTATGTCACATGAATTTTTTCATCAAGGACATCGGGCACTGCGACGACAATTTCATTTGTCACACAGTGATGCTCGGAATATCGTGGCTATGTGTCCTGATTGTCAGCAACTGCCGCAACCTACGCCGATACAAGGAACCAATCCTCGAGGACTGCAGGCCTTGGACATTTGGCAAACAGATGTAACTCACATTGCTGAATTTGGCAGGTTAAAATATGTTCATGTAACGATTGACACTTTTTCTTCTTTGATTATAGCTACAGTGCAAACTGGCGAAAATGCTGGTCACGTTATTCGACACTGGCAAAAAGCTTTTGCAACTGCGGGCATCCCTAAACAGATAAAAACTGATAATGGGCCTGCCTATCGTTCTGCTAAGGTGCAAGCTTTTTTACTGGCATGGGATGTTACTCATATCACTGGCATCCCTCATTCTCCCACGGGACAAGCAATCATCGAGCGAGCACATCAGACTCTGAAATGCATGCTTTTAAAACAAAAAGGGGGAATGAGTGGTGAGACACCTGAAGCTAGACTGGATAAAGCAGTATATGTACTGAACTTTCTTCAAATTCGAACTGATAAAACTGATCCTCCTGTTGTAATGCATTTTGGATCAATGAAAGGACGATCGCAGATTTTTGCAGCTTCTTTACTAGTGCCTGGAGCAGCTGCTGCTAGAGTGTTAAGTACCTTGAATAAGTTGGGATGCTGGCTTTCAAAACAGACCGACGCTACTTCTACGGCCTTAAGTAATTTGCTGTTAGATGTATACTCAGTTAGACACGCTACACTGCAAAATAGGACTGCTATTAATTTTCTTTCTATTAGCACATGGGCATGGGTAATATTTTTGATGTTGTTGTTTGGATGTTGTTTGTTGCGGTGTGTCTCGGGCATGATAGAATCAGCAGTGAAAAAGGTATGGATGGTTCAAGAACTTACGGGATCTGCTGATCCTATGATGCCTGAGGAAATGGTGGGAATGAAGGAAATACGGATGTATCCATGATCTTTTTAAAACAAAAAGGGGGAATTGTTGGGGGATATTGTTGCAGCTAACAGAAAGAATCAAGAGCTGAAGTCAACAAGCTCTCCAAGCAAGGCCACAGGCCAATCTCCTGTGTGCTTCCCACAGAGCCTCTGCATACTTGACAGTAAACATCACTGTGAACAGTGCTGGACTTGGCACCTGCAGGATCACGTTACAGCACAGGGGGATGGTGAAAGGACTGACCAATGGGAGGTTGCAGGAGGGCGCGTGGACAAAAAGACTTAACGTATCATAAGCGGGTTGCTACGGCGTGATTGCTATTAAGCACCAATCATAATCAAGTAGACGCGTGATACGGGAGTAGAATTGCTATATTAATCCGGGTGTATCGGCTAATAAACGGCATTTGCTTAATCATATTGGCCATGTAGCAGTGTCCTGTAACTTCCGCGTCAACAGTGTTTGGTGAGAAATATCTTGCAAAGTACTGTTTTAAAAGAGGATCATGAATTCCTAAATACGTACCTCTACTTCTACCTGAATCTCTCTCTTATTCTTATTTCTCCTCAGTGTGATAAATTCTTCTGAGGTCGTATGTGATGTCTTTGTTTCCCAAGTCTATGTACATGACTATGAGTCCAGAGAAGGGCAATGAAGCTGGTGAAGGGTCTGGAGCACAAGTCTGATGAGGAGCAGCTGAGGGAACTGGGAGTGTTTAGTCTGGAGAAAAGGAGGCTGAGGGGAGACCTTATCGCTCTCTACAACTACCTGAAAGAAGGTTGGGGTCGGTCTCCTCTCCCAGGTAACAAGTCATAGGACGAGAGGAAACGGCCTCAAGTTGTGCCAGGGGAGGTTTAGATTGGATATCAGGAACAATTTCTTCACCAAAAGGGTTGTCAAGCATTGGAACAGGCTGCCCAGGGCAGTGGTGGAGTCACCATCCCTGGAGGGATTTAAAAGCCATGTAGATGTGGTGCTTAGGGACATGGTTTAGTGGTGGGTTAACGGCTGGACTTGATGATCTTAAAGGTCCTTTCCAACCAAAATGATTCTGTGATTTGGCGGGGGAGGGTGGTAGATGCATATGCACGTTTCTATACTATCAACCCTATAACTGATTCTGTGCCACGAGCAGTGGCTGTGGAGGAGCGGGATCCTCCAAGGGTGCCTCTGCTGTAGGATGCGTGTTAAACACTGGAATTTCCCAGGCATTTGTAGGCCCTGATCAGGTTTTAGGGACTCTACTGAAATGATTGCTGCTGATACGAGATGGTTCAGTTCAGCAATGGTTTAGCAAGAGTAGGCCTCAGAGTAGGCTCTAAAAGGCCTGCTCTGTGTTACCTTTACACAGAACTAGCTTTCCTGTCAGTAATCTTCCTTTTAGCTAGAATAATAGAGAATAACAATAGGTTCTGAAACAAACTACATGTTTTGTAGATAGAGTCTGTTTATGGGATTGATAACAAGGTTCTAGTAGACAAAGATTCATGCTGTTTACGCTTAGTCCTAGAAAAACAAAGGTCTCTGCTAATTATAAAAGGGCCAAAAGACAAAACAAAACTGTAAAGAACAACTTTGTGATGTCTAAATTAACTTGATTCATAAACTCTTGTGTCAGAGGAGAGATAAGTTCAAACCAATATCTTCTTCTTGGGAACACATGTACTTGTAAACAAGAAGGCCTCGACCACGCTTGTGCAGAAGCACGATTAAAGGGGGATTGCGACCACCAGCGACCCCCAGAGACCACCCAAGACCCCTTCCCCAATTTAGTACGCATGCGTAGAGACATTATGTAATGCATTACATAACGTATTATACATAAGTTTATTTTTGGAATGGGTGGGCTTTTCTTGGAATTATGTATATAAGGAGCAAGCTTTTGTTCTTAGGTGTGCATGCTAGGAGGAGAGATCCCCCATGCACCCAGCGCTGCAATAAACCAATGTCGGCTTTCTAAACTATCATTTGGTTTAGAGAGTTTTCTTGGTTACTATTTTCCGGTAACACTGCCACGTTTCCAAATTGCAGAGCGCTACCTACGATGTATTGTGCAGTTGTGCAGCATGTATACCCTGGGGCTGCAAAGCTAAATACTCTGATTAAGAAACATCAGAACGATGTTTAATATACGCATTACAATGTCGCCCTAATTGCACACCAGGCTTCACCCACCCAGCCCCCGGGTCTCTGATCTCAGGGAGTGCAGAGGCAGGATCACCGGGATCAGCACTGGAGGGAGAACGAGTGTTGGCCGAGAGACTGGTGAGAGGCGTTTGCGGTGCTGGGCTCCTGCCATCTCTCCTGAGCTTGGCGCTCCTTGTCACCTGACCTCTGCACCAGGAGAAGACGTTTCTTTCTTCTCGTTTCCTTCTGCTTCCTCCTCTGCTCTTTTCCTCTGGTGAGTCGTCTCCAACTGCCGTGTTTGGTTTGCACGCTTCTGCTTTGCTGCTGGAAAACCAAAGCAAGTGGTGTGCCATTAGCCCGCAGACAGGTCTCCCTCCCTGCTGCTTTACCAGCCTTTGGCTGCCTCAGCTTTCCTCTGTGGTGGGTGACCCATGGCGCCCGCGGGTGTGAACTGGCTCCGGAGGTGGCTGCTTGCTGCCGTGTCCCTCATAGAATCACAGAATGGTTTGGGTTGGAAGGGACCTTAAAGACCATCTAGTTCCAACGCCCCTGCCACAGGCAGGGACACCTTCCACTAGACCAGGTTGCTCAGAGCCCCATCCAACCTGGCCTTAAAGACTGCCAGGGAGGGGGCATCCACAGCTTCTCTGGGCAGCCTGTTCCAGTGTCTCACCACCCTCACAGGAAAGAATTTTTTCCTAAGATCTAATCTAAATCTTCTCTCTTTCAGTTTAAAACCATTCCCCCTCATACTATCACTCCATGCTGGCCACGCTGCCTGTGATGCAGCCCAGGATACGCTTGGCCTTCTGGGCTGCAAGTGCACATTGCCGGCTCATATTGAGCTTCTTGTCAACCATCACCCCCAAGTCCTTCTCCTCAGGGCTGCTCTCAATCCATTCTCCACCCAGCCTGTATCTGTGCTTGGGATTGCCCCGACCCACATGCAGGACCTTGCTCTTGGCCTTGTTGAACTTCATGCAGTTCACACAGGCCCAGCTCTCAAGCCTGTCAAGGTCCCTCTGGATGGCGAAACTCTCAGGCAGTTTCAGCCTCTCCCACCTCGGTCCCACAGCACGGCCTGCCCCGCTGCCCTCACCCGCCCTCGCCGCCACGGGCACAGGCACCGCCACAGGCCGCAGGGTGCGTCCCCTCAGGCCGTGCCCCGCTGGGCCTGGCGCTGCCCGGGGGGGCTCTCCCGGGGGTGTAGGGGGGAAAGGGTGCGTGGGTATTACAGGGGGGCGCACCCGGGGGAGTGGGACAGCCCTGGGGAACGGGACCCCCCCCGGGTGCGGGACAGCTAGGGGAGCGGCCCAGCCCGCCCGTCCCGCTCCCCTCAGGGCGCTGCAGGGGCGGGGGGAGAGGAGGGGAGAGGAGGGGGCGGAGCCTGCCGGCCCCGGCCCCGCCCCCGGCGCCGCTCTCGGCCGCGCGGTGGCGCTGGCGGGCGTGGCGGCCGCTCTGCGTGGCGCTCGGCTGCTCTGGCGGCGGCAGGCAGGAAGTGACGCGGCTCAGTGGAGCCCTGCGGCATCCGGTGACATTTTCTCTGGCGTCGGGGGAGTGGAGCCGTGGCGGTAGTAGTGGCAGTGCGGGGGGTGGCTGAGACCCGGCCGCCTATGCTCCAGCTGCTGCCCCCCGTGGGGGAGGCCAGGAGGGGCCCTGCGTCGTTCAGGTGAGTGCGGCTGGCGGGGCCGGCGGAACCGTTGCCGTTAGCTCCGCTGTGCGCGGGCGGGAGGCGGCGGGCCGGGGGAGGGGCCGGGTACCGGCCTTATCTCTCCCCTTCCTCCTTCTTCCCCCTGGGGCCGGCGGTGGCGGGAGCGGGCGGCCCCCGGAGCACAGCCCCGCGGCGCCTCGGGGGCCTGGCCTGGCCTGGCCTGGCCCCAGCAGTGCCGGGGAGGCGGCCCTGCCCGCCCCGGGCATCCTCCGCGCCGGCCGAGGTGTTCAGGAAGGCTTGGGTGCCCGGGGGGTGGCTGTGAGCGCTGCCCGCCTCGGTGAGGGGTGACCTCCGTCACGGCCCGATGCGGGGGCTAGCCCAGCCGCCGATTTTTTGCCCTAACCTAACCTTGCCCGGTGTCAGCGGGTGAAAACCTTCCCGCAGCTCCTGGAACCGACTTCTGGCCACTTTGGGTTTCCTAGGACTTCTGTAATGTGTTGTGGGGTCGTATTAGCTGCTGGGAGAAAAACCCTTTGAAAAACAAGGTGTGTAATTGCTCTAGTTTTATGCTTCTCTAGGTTTTTGGTTTTTTTTTTTTTTTTTTACTTGTTTACCTTGGATGATGTGGGAATATATATTTTATGTGGAAAACAAGTTGTTCGTTGCTTATCTAGCCCGAGTTCCCCTTGAGCTCTTAACATATAATGGGTTGCAGATGTGGCTTTCAGGGACACAGCCATCCGAGGAGCATATAAACTTTAACGGTGCTACTTGTTCTTTTCAAAAAGGAAGTTGGCAGTCTGAGCAGACTTGTAATATTGTAACTGTTTTCCCAATTCCAGTATTGTAACTTTCTTTGCATCGAGGTTATTGGACAACTACTTAAAAGGACAGTTTTTGAAAGACTTGGAGTTGTTTTTTAGGTTTACATTGTGTAGCTGGTAGGGAGAGCTTCCCTCTTTGTTAAGTAGCATCTAATTGTATTTATGTCTTAGTTTGTTAATAGTGGAACAAGGCTACTTGTATTAAAGTTTGTAGGTACCTTTGTGAAACTGTAACTGCAATAACTTAGTTAAACTTGGTTGTAACTGCAATAACTTAGTTAAACTTGGTTGTAACTGCAATAACTTAGTTAAACTTGGTTGTAACTGCAATAACTTAGTTAAACTTGGTTGTAACTGCAATAACTTAGTTAAACTTGGTTGTAACTGCAATAACTTAGTTAAACTTGGTTGTAACTGCAATAACTTAGTTAAACTTGGTTGTAACTGCAATAACTTAGTTAAACTTGGTTGTGACTAGTTACATACTTTAAACCATCACAAAGTACTTAATAGCATTTCAAAGGCTGAAAAAACCTGTGTGTAGAGATGCCATGGCATAAGTCAATCCTGTTTGGTATTGGTTTTTTTCACTGGCAAGTAATTCTAGCTTTTAAAAACGAATGAGTAGTAAGACTTTGAACCCTTGAGCATCTCTTTAAAAGTGTAAAACTTCTCTTAATCCCTGCCCAATAGATGTTATTTCGTTTTAAGTCTTCCCTGGTACTTGTCAAGCATAAGACCAAATAATAGTTTTACTTATACGTTAAAGAAAATTGGCAGAGTCCGGGTCTCTAGGTTTGCTGGTTTTATTAAACAACTCAGAGTTGGACCACCACCGCAGTGAATGGTACCTGACTCAAATTCACTATCGGTTTATATAGAAACTAATAATCAATTACATCATAAATTTCTCACGAGCTTCTGTTAATAATCCACTAACTATTTCAATTCCTCTTTCTTCCTTCGTCAAGAGTCCACAAAAGTCCATTCTTTTCCATTGGTCAGCTGATCTTTATGTTCTGGTTGCGCTCCGACTCCGGTCGACACCCCGTCCTTAATGTTCTTGCCGTGATCAGCGTCCCGTCCTGATCCAGGTTGATCAGAGTCCGGTTCCCACCGCCAGTGTCTCCTAAACATTCAACCTTAAAAACAACTAAAGTTATATTTAAAACCTTATCTATGCTAATTTTTATTTCTAGGTGTCCTATATTTCTTTTAAGGTAAAGAAAAGGTTAACCATACATCCCCTTTACTAAAATCATCAGAAGGTAATACTTCTAGGCCTACTCCTGCTTAGCTACTCATTAAGCTTTGATTGATGATTTGTTCAGTCATAGGTCAGGATTACACAAGGAGCTTTGAGAACAATATTCATGGATTGTGAAAGCCCACCTGTGTTTATTCAGATAGACTTATATTAATTATTCTATTCACTATTCTATTTCACCCCTATTGATTCTTGTCTCTCTAACTCATAAGAACTTTTTCATTAATCGTGTGAAAATTTCTATAACATTATAGGCCAGTGCTAGCCTATTTCCAGTTTTCAAACTAAAATTTTAAGTACAGACAGTAATAGCTCTCCGCTTAGAACAGCAAACAAATGTTAAATTTAAAATGTTTCTCGTAAAGTATTTTACATTGCTAAAGTCTATTAAGAAAACTTCATGTTTGACTTTGAGGTGGAAACTGGGTATGGCACCATTTTGAGGTCTTCATCTTGTGGTTCTCCTGCCCTAGTTAACACCTGTAATTGCTGTTTCTGTGATAGAAGAGCTGAAAGTCAGGCAGTCACAACAGTGCAGCTTCCCCTGTTGCCCTGGAGGAGGGAAACATTACCTTTGCGGGGCGACTAGATTTGTAACAAGCTCTAAGGAGAACAGTAAGTTGCTTGTCATGTGTTTGCTGAACCCAAACATTCCCCCCATACATGTGTACGAGATAAAAGCAGTGAGATGAAGTATGAAGAACTCAGCTGTCCACCAGCAATCACTTTTAAACATCATTTTCTGAGTATTTCTCACATCTAGTGATCTAGAGGAGTCTGGCGCTGGCAAAAGAAGCTCCAAAGGGGAGGCTACTTATGTGGCTACTAAAAGCTAATAAAATACTGCTCTCTGTGGTTCTGGTATACCAGTAAACACTGGTATTTTGTCTAGGGGATTAGGAGGAGGGACAGTGGGGGTGACAGAAGGTAGTACGTGAGTTTGGGCAGCTGGTATTTATGCTCAAGTATGAGGATAACAGTTCTGACTCATTTTTAAACACTTGAATTTTTAATTATAACATGTTGACTATTTCTGTTTGCTCTTCAGCCTAATTGCTAGTTGGCATCGTGAAGAGGTGCGATGAGAAATTCCTGAGAAATCAGTAAGAGGAAAGGACTGTGGTCTTGCACGTTCAAGCGTATGATGTGTATTGCAGTACAGCCTGGCCATCTATGCTTGCCCTTGATAAGTGCACGAAGGCTGCCTGCGTGGTAGAAATTAAATTGTACAAACAAGTTGGGAAATGAGTGGATACATTAAACCGGGTGCTGCGGAGGGAGGGAAAAAGGGAAGGAACCTGAAGCCAACCACAAGGCAGTTGAGAACGGTGGATATGGAGCAGTCACAGCACACACAAACCAAGGACTGCTCCAACTGATAAAAAGAGGGGTAGGAAGGATGTTTGTGTGTGCGTTTGACAAATGGGCAAATCACGCTGGCAGGTGACAGTGTGGAGGAGGTGGGGATTAATGAGGTATGATAAGATTGGATGAACAAAGAGTAAATATAGAGAATCATGAGGGGCTTTGAACACTAAACATTAGGGAGATAAGTTGGTGTAACTTGATCGGAGCAACAAGAAATAATTGGCTTGGTTGTCCTGACCCCACGTCTCCTTGCTGTGTATTTACCTTTAAAATGTAGGCTTCTTTGTCTTGCCTTGATTTTGTTCACTTTCTTCACTTTCTCTTGTATATTATCACATCAACTCCCTGCTCCACCAAGGATGTATGTGCCATCTGTGACCCACCTGTATATCAACATCACACTTAAACCTCTGTTAATGAGACAGGAGTTTCTACATATCACACTGGTTACCCTCTGACTGAAACGTCACCACTAGATAAGTTAAAAGCTTTGGAAACTTTTCAAATGAGTAAATTGTTTCAAGCAACCTGTATTTCATTTTCTATAACACTTCAAAGTTGGTGTGTTGATGGTATTTTTTGACAGAATTGGGTCTATGGTCAATCTCAGCTTCTGTGTTTTTATCTACAGTTGACTAAATGACTTACAAAGCTGTAAACATTGACAGAAACTGAGCAGCAGATTTAATAACACATTTACTAGATCAGAGTGAAAGATTTAATTACCATAGTTGCAAGCGTATAACTCGCACCTCAGAACAAGCACTCTGGAAAAGAAGTACCAAAACTCGAAAAATTTTTGCTGGCTTGAACATTGTCAGTAGCAAGGGGGAACCGAAAATGAAGCAGCAGTGGGAGATAGGGACAGGCATAATGTTGGGAAAGAGCTCTGGGATGAATTTGTGTGGTACAGTGCGTGTCGCTGTGCAGTTATGGCTCTGAGATAACCTGAGGCTTACGTGGCAAGGAAACCACTTTTGTCTCAGTTTTCCAGTATGTGAATCGAAGCTCAGCAGAGAACCGACACTCGTGACTTTAACTTTAGCACCATAACTTGGGAGCAGGTGAACTGTTAGCGGAATCTGTGGTAGCAAATACTATTGCGGGGAACTCAGTATGATTTTGTGGTGATTTGTGGTGTCTTTCTGTCACATCTTTGTTCCAGGTTTTTAATGCACAAGGCAGTTCTGAGTCTGCAACTTGATTTCCCTTTTTTGTTTTACAAGATCAAAATGGTTTTTCTACTTTTTAACACCTGGAATGGATTTCACTGTATGGAACTCATCAAGCTACAGCAATAAGACTGTGTTGAATGAACAGAATGGGGTTGAATAAATACTCCAGACTTGATGATCTTTTTTTTTCTTCTTTCTGCTTTTACTGGGGAAGTTGTATATATTATCTACATCTCCTGTTGCTAACCATTAGTTTTATTCTTAAGAAAGCTCTGCCAGCTGAGCCTCTTTTTCCTAAATCAAGAACAATAATGCAACAAATCATTTTGGGGTAAATGGTGCTTTTATTTACGGGTAAGTTAGTTTTTGGGGGGTTTTTTGTGTCTTTTTTTTTTTCCTCCTGTCAGTACTTGCATGGTACAGATGAAAACTACCTTTTCATTTTCTTTTGCTCTTTTTATAACTGGTAACTTGGTATCATCTTACATGCTATTATTTAATCTCTGTAGTCAAGTAAACACAAAGTCTTCTGTATGTTGTGGGAAAGAAATGTGTGTTTCCTGGTCTGTCTGTTATCCTCTCAAAGCAGAGGTCAAATTTCTTCACCTCTGCCAACTGGGAGTAAATACTGTAGGAAGTATCGGATAGTGAAACCTGTGTTAGAGGCATTATTCATAACACACATGTAACTGGCTTCTGACCCAGTCAGTTCTGTTTTTTGAAATACCCAAAGTAGCTTTTGTTCATTTGTAGAACCAATCTGTGTTTACTTCATACTATTTTTTTCATCTGTTGTTTGTTAAAAGCTTATTCTAAATTAACCCTCTCCTGCACTGTACTTTTTTTTACCAGGCTTCATTCTCCTTCCATAACAGATCGTGCCGCAGCCCCTCTAATTCTGCCAGTGTCCACAGGTGTTTGTCTATGGCTGCAGCGTCCTACAAGAATTTAACTTTTTTTGTTGCGTTAATTTCTTAGGAAAGCTCGAATAAGGAGGAGAGTGTTAGGATTTGTAAAGACACAGACTCAGAGGTTAACTCTCTTCAGTTAGCTGTGCTCCTGAGTACGGTTCTGTGGCATGGGTGAGCTTTCTTGGTGAGAAGGTAGCAGGTTGTTTCCAGTGAAGCTATACCTGTTGCTTACTGAGTCCTAATTAAGTCAGGACAGACCAGTGTCATGAGTGCTTTCTTCTTTAGGAGCACTTTGGACATGTAAAGACTACGGTATTGATCGTTAGCAATCTGGTAGATGCTGAAATCAATTGGCACCTCTTATTAGTGGTCAAAAAACGATCAAGGGTTTGGTGTCAAGAACAGCCCAACAGCAGTTGGTATCTCACCGTTACTAAAATTTTCATAATTTGAATGCAACGTGAACTTTGCCTTTAGTGTAATGATACCATTTATTTTTCAGTAATGTACCTACTGCAAATCCATCTTGCAATATTTAGATTTTATACTGCTAACTTAATAATTAAAGCAACAAATGAATGATCTTAGTAGCTCGTGAATGAGAAAACAACTGGAGATCATAGTTTGGCTCACAGTTCTTTTCCAGTCTTTCTGTAGAGTTTGGGCATCTCACCTGATCTTCTTCGGTTGGCCAGGCCATAAAATGGGTATGTTGCTGCCCTGTGGCAGGAAGATACTGCCTTAAGGCAAAGATGCAGCACTGGCATTGAATTAAAGTATTTGAAGCTTTAAAATACCCGAGGGTTGGTTTTGTTTATTATATATATACTAGCATGTGACAAAGATGTGCAAAAAGAATCACAGAATGGTTTGGGTTGGAAGGGACCTTAAAGATCATCTAGTTCCAACGCCCCTGCCATGGGCAGGGACACCTTCCACTAGACCAGGTTGCTCAAAGCCCCATCCAACCTGGCCTTTGAACACTGCCAGGGAGGGGGCATCCACAGCTGCTCTGGGCAACCTGGGCCAGTGTCTCGCCACCCTCACAGGAAAGAATTTCTTCCTAATATCTCATCTAAATCTCCCCTCTTTCAGTTTAAAACTGTTCCCCCTTGTCCTATCACTCCACGCCCTTGTAAAAAGTCCCTCTCCAGCTTTCCTGTAGCCCCTTCAGGTACTGGAAGGCTGCTAGAAGGTCTCCCCAGAGCCTTCTCTTCTCCAGGCTGAACAGCCCCAACTCTCTCAGCCTGTCTCCATAGGAGAGGTGCTCCAGCCCTCTGATCATCTTCGTGGCCCTCCTCTGGACTTGCTCCAACAGCTCCATGTCCTTCTTATGTTGGGGGCCCCAGAGCTGGACGCAGCACTGCAGGTGGGGTCTCATGAGAGTGGAGTAGAGGGGCAGAATCCCCTCCCTTGACCTGCTGAAGGACTGATTGTAAAATACTTACAAGCTATAGAGTCTCTTAACATTACTTAACTCAACTTTGTTAAATGGCTGTCATAATTCCATACCACTTCTAATTCAGCTTGAGCTTTTAGATAGCTGTAAGAGATGAGGAGATGCTGGCGAGTTGCTGCATGAGCTACGGAAATACCCGCAAGACAGCCCAGGCGGTTGTAGCTTCGGTTAGGTAGGCAGCACTGTTAGTGGAAAGGAACGTTACACAGAACTTGACAAAACAGCTCTCTTATCTGCTGAGAGTATCTTTCCTTCTGATGTCAAGGGTTGTGCAATTTTGGAGTGGTGTTTTGTAAGATCAGGTGAATTTGTCCAACACTCTTCCTTGCTCCAGACCTGTTGCTGTTGTCTGTTGTGTAAGATTCTCACCTTGCTCTCCTTCTGTGCCCTGACTCTGATCTCATTCAGCCAGCTAGCCCAATGATGAGGTGCACAGCTTCCCCCTGGGAAGTTGAATTACAGAAGAACTTGATGGGTGCTAACTGGCCCAGCAGGTAGGCAGTTCTACCTCTTTGCAGTGGCAGTGGACTGTGGGATGGACTTCAGGGCTCCTGGAACTGCAGCCTGTGTCCCACAGCACTCATTGCTGCTTCAAGATTTCCAAATAACAGCAATAATGAGGTACATTTATGCACGTCTGTGCTGGACTGGCTTTGACTTTTGCAGGAGACCGCACAAGCCCTTCTCAAATGAATACTGTGGTACTGAGGTGACTTTGCTACTTAGAAGTTACATTGCAGTTGTCCTGGTCTGCCAATTGAAGCTAATAGCAAATAACACAAGGTTTGATTACTTTCAGGATATTTCAGATAAATGTTCTTAATAGAAAATCTGTGCTCTGAAAATCGGGATTAATTTATTACTGTTATGCTCAAGCAATTTAAAATGTGGCTTTTCTGTGAGCACTATTTTATTGACCATGGTAGAACAATAGACCAACGTTTCTTGAGAAGAAGAGGTCTGTTTATATAGAATGGCATGAACCAGCAGAGAAAGCACAGAATGCATTTCCTTTGAGTAACAGAAATGGATAGGTAAAGTGGGAAAACTTGTTAAACTCAAAATCTTAGAAAAAGATGATACATCCCTATGACTGCCCTCAGTAGGGTGATGATCTGCAAGCTAATATACGGCAGACAGAGAAAGAAATGAAGCATGGCTATGCTAGCATTGATTTCTGCTACTAGTTTTGCTGAAAGAGTAATGAAAAATCTAAGAGCAAGTCACTTAAATTTTTAGGAACGGATAGTAATAAAAATATGCCCCCTTTAATTTTTTAGAGTAGGGAGCATTGTAGACTTGAAATTGCTGTGCACTTGAGAAAAATGGTTTCACTATGAGAAAGAAATGAGATTTTAGAAGGCTAAGTGCAGCCAACCCTGTATGCCTTTATCTGTATGCTAATGAATTTATTTTTACGAGGACTGTGATATTTTTTTTTGTGGGATTCCAGTGCAGCTGGTGAATGTTTCTGGAAGCCTGTGTGCAGGCTTGTGAACTAACCTATAGCTGGTAGTTACCTTTCATTTGAAAGAGGCAGAATATGTGCATGAAGCATTACAATGCAAAAACCTGTATTTAAATGTAAAGTCGTGCTTCTTATTTACGGTGGAAAATGTTGCTTTTCAGGGTTGCAAAGGATGCTCCACAATCCTTTGTTTTAACGAACTGTTGAGCACTCAGTAGGAGCAGCCTATTTTTAACCTTCGTTTGTTTATGCAAAGCCAGTTGAAACACAGCATTAGTTTAATCCTTTCTTCTTTTGTTTCCCACCGAAATTCTCTTACCAAGGTCCTATTCTTTAGGATTGCTACCAGGCCTGACTTATGAATCATCTGATAAAGAGCCAGCTCCACTCCCAGAAATGTGCCTTAGGTAGAATTGTATGCCAGTGAGTCAGCTTTAGGGCAGCATTTTCAAAGGAACACTATATAAATTACACAGTATCTATGTGGGGGTGGCTTAGTGTTATGAAAAATCTGCTCTCGAGCATCGTGCACACACATCCACACAGAGGTGAGTCAACTGTCTTGAGTTAAGTTGAGTGCTGGTCACACTTCTGTTGTTTTAAGTGCATGGGTATGTGTGACACTTAAAAGAAAATAAAAAAGAATGTATGGTATCTTGGGGAGGAGATGAACAAGTTCAAAAGATAGCAGTTGGGAAGTGGAGAAAGTGTTGGTACTTCTACGTTTGTCTGGATGCAGATTATTTTTTTCTGATAGAGGTCTAATTATTTGGATTAATTAGTTTTTAGTTACTTAGAGATTTTGTTGTTGGGCATGTCTGTGGTATTCGTACTAGAATGTCACTGGTGAGTTTGAATTAAGCGTGTTGGCTTTTAATAGAAAGGAAGGCGATTGGGGTAGAAGAAAAGCATGACCAACACGCAGATACACCTACAAAGGTTTTTGGTGAAGTTTCGGAAGTGGCCATTCAACATCTTCACATCTTCAGAGTTATGTGGCTCTCTGTCAGAAGAGGACGTAACCTTGGTCTTTGCCAAAAGTTTCTCCGGTACTAGGAAGTGGACTGGTGCATTATGGTCAACTCTGCAGTACCCAGGTCATGTGCTGCTTCTGTCCTTACCCAACCCACCATCCTTAGACATGTAGTCTATCAAGTGTTTTATTCAGAGTTCTTGATGGACTTGCCTGAGTGTTTACACTTGTAAAACAGTTGACTTCTCTTTTTTTATAATTTTATTAACCTCAATTGTATACAGTTGTCATTACCTCTCTCACACCTCTGATTTATTCCATCTATGCTCAGTTACATTGGGTAAATGTGAGATAATGTAGTCCACTGGTGATGGAAATAATTGTTTATGTAAGTATGAGCCACTATAGTCTTTAGTTCTGTATAAATATGAAAACATATTCAGATTTAGATGAAAATACTGACTTCTGTGATGCTGGAGCTGTAAGGTAGTAGATGCTCTGGAAGGATCTATGTAATTAGCCGTGTGTTCTGAACAAGTAACTCCTGTGCAGCAGTGCAGTTTAACTTTTCATTTACGTAGTCACAAAAGCTTAAAGAACCTACTTGATGTTATTTTCTGCAGAAACGTAGGTAGTGTTTCCCATTTTTTTTTTTTTTTTTAAATTACAGCTTGCAAATGAATGGCTAGTGGTGTGAGGAGGTAGGTTGTTCAGACTGTTTTCTTTCAGTGCTAAAATAGCATCAAAAGACAATGTTCTGCTGGATAATTTTTTTCATTTAAACAATTGCTAGAACTGGCATACGAAGGTAATACGGTCGTAAGCAGGGAAAAGAAGTGGTCTGTTGGAGTCTGAATAAGAGGAAATGTGTCAGTAATGAACTAAAGTGACTTCTAACAGCAAGTTGCTGTGAAAAACTTAGTGCTTTTGAAGTAAGAATCTGTCATATCCACAGCTGCTGAGAAAAAGAGCTGGTTTGCTTCATTGAAGCTAGGCATTCTGTATTGTGAATCAGTTCAATAACACCTAAAATGATAATGTACAATTAAGGTTAGGGTACCATGGTGTTTATTAAGTGTTTCAGGCCTTATCATTTGTTTGGGTGAAACTCATTTCCTTCTGACATTGCAGGATATACAATTATAAAGAACATTTACTGAGAGCAAAGCAAAGAAAAATATTATGAAGGATGTATGAGTGGACAGTTATTGATTGATAAAAGGCATGTATGCCATCTTCAATATAACTCTATGTGCAGTCATATATATTACTTAATAGCATACATTCCATTATAGTTGTTCTTTAGGAAGCTACTGACGCTTATTTGAATTTAATTTTTTGCTTTTTAATCATTTTTTATCTTCAAAAATCTCAGAGCAAACAGTGCTGTGAAAGAAACACTCAGTACCGTCTCCTGTGTCTAGTCGGAACCTGTGAGTTCAAGGTGTGATGAGACCCAACAGCATGTAGTTTTTAATTAGATTTGTGGTGTTTTTTTCTAAAGGGATGGCTCGTTGCTTGCCCTCCCTTCCCTCATCTTCCTGCTAGCTCTGGCAGAAAATTTCACTTATTTTCTGGTTTTGTTTGTTCATACTGTACAAATTATGTGCCTTTACAAATGAGTCCACAATTTGAAAATATTTCCCAAGTAAAGATACAGTTAGATATTTAATGGCTTCTACATACTGGTGTCTTCTGTATGCGGTTGGAAAATAAAAGAATTTCTGTTGGAAAAATCTAGCACAGAATTTTTTACAGAATTGCTTTTTTAAATCATCAGTGCAGTATCTGTGCATCAGAAGGAGAATGACGTTTCTGAGCAATGTCTAAGTATCCATCTGTGTCTGTAAGCATCACAGCTTATTTTTCAGTGTTATGTTGTTCTCATTTAATAAGTAAGAAACTAGTCTTTCTCTAGCATCACCTTGAGGTTACCTTTTCTAGTACTGTTACTAGAAAAGTGAGTGGCAAGAAAGAAATGGGAGTTTTTCCATATAGTCTTCCTCTCTCTGATCTATACATTTCTCGAGTAGAACTAAATCAGTACGTTTTTTCTTTCTTTAAGGCAAGGCTTTCGATGGCATAGATATTTTCCCCTGAACTGTCTGTATTCTTCCCTGTTTGAGTCACAATAGACTTTTTTTCCCACCAAAATAAATATTAAGTTCTTTTTTGTATATGTACTAATACTTGAATTGTTGAATTTTAAAAAAGCCACTTCAAAGGACCTGGAGTGTACAAACCTTATCAGAGCAAGTATCTTGTCCATGCACACAAAAACACACATCAATGTTGACCAAATACACTTTTGTGAAGTTACCAGTCCCTGTGCTGCATTATTACTGAAAATATAAGTCACTGATCCCTGTGTGAGGGATCAAACCAGTGTGCTTTGAGTAGTTAAAGTAAGATCCTGCTTAATAATAAAAAAATCTTCTTAAGTCAGTGAATTAGACTGTTGGCAAGGTGGCAGCATGTAGATGAAACGTAATTTTTTCTGGCTGATAGGCTAGAGAGATGGAAAGGCGTACAGGTGTTCTTATAGTCCCCTTGGGAGCTGTGAGGTAGCCGATGTTCCCAAGTAGGATGTTTGTGAAAAGAGAGTCTCTAGTTCACTTTGGCTGCCCTTTAGCTTTGTGTCGAGCTCCCCAGGCTAATAGGATGAACAGTGCAGAAGCTGTTCTGCAGTTATTAGTCTGAATTTTTAAATACATTTCTTTTGGCCAGGTTAATATTCTTCCTGTATGTGTTTGAGCTACCAAATTTTTCCTTGCATAAGCAGAAAATTCATTTCAAAGCTCTTAGAAAAGATATTTTTCTTTTCAAAGCGCATGGCCAGAGCAAACCTGAGAGTTGCACTAGCAGGTACAATACATAACCAACTGTGTATAACTCTTGGCCAGTCATTTAATCATCAAATCTGCATTTTATTTACCTGTGTAATAGGAGAATTATTTGATAATGTAGATTTGCAGATAAAATGTGTAGAAATACTGATTTTATTACAGTATTGGGATGCATATATGTCTCAGAACATGTGTATTCATCATTTGGTTTGTTGATGCTGTGCTGTGGCCTTGGAAATAAATTGGTTCTTATATGATATTTATTGCCTACATTAAATTACCATCTCCAAAAATTCTTATTTTGTTTTCAAGAGAGTTTTACTCAGTGCAAGTATTGGCGAACATTTCTCTTACATATATGTTCCTGTATTTTACAATACGTATTTTTTTTTTTTTTTAAGTGAAGTGCTGGTTTTACTGTTTGGGTTTTGGGGTGGTTTTTTCACATTTAGCAAACCTAGAGTTGTCATCTCCATCTTTATTGTGTTGTCTGATATTAACTAAGCTTGCTTTCCTTAACTGGTGTTTCTCTCCCATAAATATTTTCATAATTCTCTTGCACCATCCAGCATTTCATTCATTAGCCTGAAGGAAGCATGCACTCTATTTTAATATTCTTTAAAAATTAAGTTTCAAAGCGGGTTAGGGCAGACAGGACAATGTTGGGCTTTTCACGGCACCTTTTAGAAGCAGGGAAGTAGCCTTATTCTGTGCAACAGATGGAGTAGGGGGAAGCAGCATATAATTACATACGTACAGTTACAGGCAGCTTGGGATGGATCAGGAAACTGAAGGAGGATTGTCAGGGTGCAGAAAAAATCTCCCCGAAGCATCCATGCTTTCTCAGGCTGCTCAAGTACCAATTGCCCTTGTCTGCAGAAATCATTTTTAAAAAACAGTAGATTAAAACTTAACACTGCTTTTTCTTGTCTACGCTTCTTTTGAAGTGCCATAAATTTATCGTTTACTATACTTCTAAACCCATAAATGATTTGTTCCATACCATTCATCTGTAAGCAATTGTCATAATTAAAAGATCTTTATGTTGAATTCCAAGTGAAAATTTAGGTGGATGGCAGAGTGTGAATAATGAAGATAATATGGTAAATATTGATATCTAAACCAAAATTTCCCTGAAGGTGCTTCAGGTACTTTTGGGTTGATAACTTGCACGTTATCAACCCAAAAGTACCTGAAGCACCTTCAGGGAAATTTTGGTTTAGATATCAATCAGATAAATAGCTTGTTTTTTTGTTTGCACTGATGCAATGCCATTTATGAAATTATAACTTAAAGTAAAATATAGGGTACTGGTGTGGGTGGATGCCGTTCCTTGCTTGCAGACCATGCTATTTGATGCTGTTTTCCTGGTAGATTTGAGAGAAACTAGCTCAGCCTGTAGGTTCTCATACAACCAGTACTTCTATGTGAGACACTCAAGGAACACTTGAATGATGTATTAGATACTCCTAAAAATTCTTTACATGACTTACCAGCATGGTAGTTCTCTATTGAGAACAAATCTGTGTTACACATAGCTAATGTTTCTAAAGACCTTGCCTGTGGATGTTGTAAACCCTGTGTCTTGACAATTTAGTATGACTTCATGGTGCTTCTTGTAAATAGAATCACAGAATGGTTTGGGTTGGAAGGGACCTTAAAGATCATCTAGTTCCAATGCCCCTGCCATGGGCAGGGACACCTTCCACTAGACCAGGTTGCTCAAAGCCCCATCCAACCTGGCCTTTGAACACTGCCAGGGAGGGGGCATCCACAGCTGCTCTGGGCAACCTGGGCCAGTGTCCCACCACCCTCACAGCAAAGAATTTCTTCCTAAGATCTAATCTAAATCTCCCCTCTTTCAGTTTAAAACTGTTCCCCCTTGTCCTATCACTCCACGCCCTTGTAAAAAGTCCCTCTCCAGCTTTCCTGTAGCCCCTTCAGGTACTGGAAGGCTGCTAGAAGGTCTCCCCAGAGCCTTCTCTTCTCCAGGCTGAACAGCCCCAACTCTCTCAGCCTGTCTCCATAGGAGAGGTGCTCCAGCCCTCTGATCATCTTCGTGGCCCTCCTCTGGACTTGCTCCAACAGCTCCATGTCCTTCTTATGTTGGGGGCCCCAGAGCTGGACGCAGCACTGCAGGTGGGGTCTCATGAGAGTGGAGCAGAAGGGCAGAATCCCCTCCCTCGACCTGCTGGCCACGCTGCTTTTGATGCAGCCCAGGATACGGTTGGCCTTCTGGGCTGCAAGTGCACATTGCCGGCTCATGTTGAGCTTCTCATCAACCATCACCCCAAGTCCTTTTCCTCAGGGCTGCTCTCAATCCATTCTCCGCCCAGCCTGTATCTGTGCTTGGGATTGCCCCACGTCTACAAATACATGTTTATTATATGAGATGTACTAGCAGAGCTGTTCCGCTGGAAAAGGAAGGTGTTTGTAGTCTTGCTCTGTAATGTTCAGCAGCTGCTCGGTTTCTGCTCAAAGTGACTGGATTTCTCCTGTGTCATGTTGGTACTGTAAGTTTGCAAATCACAGAATCACACAATCAACCAGGTTGGAAGAGACCTCTGGGATCATTGAGTCCAACCATCAAAACATTTTAATTTCATAAGGTTGAGGTCCCCTTCAACTGAAAGTAAATTTCTCATAGATATGGAAACTGAACTATATTCTGTTCTGTCGAGGTAAATGACTATCAAGTCTGGGAATTTTCAGGCTGGCATTGTTCATAAGGGCTAAAATCCTCCATTAAAATATGTTTAGACCTCTAGGTAAAGAAGTTTAGCATATGTTGCTTGTAAGATATTGATTTAAATTTTATAAAGCAAGAGTTTAGAAATATTTTTATTATTTACTGATCTGTTTTGATTATTCTAGTGAGGTGAACCACATTTAATGTGATTCCAGTAACATCTTTCATGGGTGTGTAAAAGGAAGAGTAGTTTGGTGTAACAGGATGAGTTCACTCAGAAAAAGTAAAGTAAAGAAAACGAATACAATACTGAACCATACTGTCTGTAGTTGAAAGCAATGAGTTGATTAGGTAATATTGTGAAGAGCAAGATTGAGTTATTTGGGTAAATTATTCTTACTGTTCTGTTCTCGTGCAGGCTGCTGTATTGCTGAAGTCCATATCTAGTTCACACAGTCTTCCAGACCACGTGCTCCATGCTTTGAGACCAGGAGGACCTTGGTGTTCTGAAATGAAGATGGAGGCAATGGGAAAAGCAGAGGAACTTGTTGATTCAGAAGTTCTACCAAAGTCTTCTGAAAAGCAAGAGACTGATCCTGATGAAGATGGACCTATAGAACTGGAGATACAAACTCAGAAAGACACCGTGCCCACTGCAGCAGACTCTGCGGTGCTCTCTTCAATGCCTTGCTTACTGATGGAACTGAGGCGAGACTCCTCGGAGTCTCAGCTAGCATCTACAGAGAGCGATAAGCCAACGGGTGGCCGAGTTTACGAGAGTGACTCTTCTAATCATTGCATGCTTTCCCCTTCTTCCAGTGGGCATTTGGCTGACTCAGATACATTGTCTTCCACAGAAGAGAATGAGCCCTGTCAAGCTGAAGCTGCTATAGAGGGAGATCCTTCTGCGGTGTCTGGGGCAGCAGTTGGGAGGAAATCCAGGCGATCCAGGTCCGAAAGTGAAACTTCAACAATGGCTGCCAAGAAAAACCGACAGTCTAGTGATAAGCAGAATGGTCGAGTTACCAAGGTAAAAGGTCATCGAAGCCAAAAGCACAAAGAAAGAATCCGGCTCTTAAGACAGAAAAGGGAGGCAGCTGCTCGCAAGAAGTACAACCTGCTGCAGGACAGCAGTACCAGTGATAGTGACCTGACGTGTGACTCGAGCACGAGTTCATCAGATGATGATGAAGAGGTTTCAGGGAGCAGCAAGACAATCACTGCAGAGATACCAGGTAGAGGATGTTTTTTAAACTGAACTGTAACACATCTGACATCGTTTCTCAGCTGTCATGCTAAATTAGATGAGTGACACTTGAGAAAAACCAGGAGAACTGCAGCTCCGTGTAAATGTGAAGACTGCAGTATGGTAACAAAACATGGGCAAATTTTAAAATCTGTTCTGAGGTTTCAGTGCACTTTTGCACACCAACAAAGCATAGAAATGGTAAATTGGAGGAAGGACTATCTTTGGATTCTGGAATTTTCAGATCTTTTCCTTTGTAAGCCTATATGAACTCCTATTAGTGTTGTCAAATCCCATTAGATGGTGATAATCTAATAAATACATTCTTAAGATAAGTGGCCAGCTTTGCTTTAAATATATTAAGACCACAGCTCAGCAGCTGTGTTAGAAATAACGTGACATACCTCTTGCTCGTGTTACAGTAAGGCCCTGTTCACCGTTGCACTTACGCTATGCTTTCAGCTCTACGTTTCAGTGCATGACAAACCTACTTAGCCTTATTGTAAATTCTTGCAGATTGCAGCTGGTCACCTATTTTAGGACATCAGTTTGTTTATACAGGTGCCCAAGCTATATCCACACCTAAATTTTCAACATTTTAGACAAAGCTGTTACCATTTTCCTATGTCATAAGGATCTATAATTTCTGTACTTTTAATTTTCTGACACATCTGTGTTAAGATTGGAGGCAGCAAATTATAGGGGCCTTCTCATTATTTTATTAGCAAAAGAAAGATAAATTCTTCAAGTTTTTGTCTGCTGACTCTTTGTTATTTTATTAGCCCAAGTGCTGTGGACAGGATTTTGTGTGAATTATTCTTGCAGCATATTATACCATAGAACCATCATCATACGGCAATCAAAATAAAATCACATCAAAATAAACTTTTTGGCTTGCCAATTTTTACTGGGTTACATGCCTTTTTGCCTCTAGTGCTAGAAGATTATTTTTTTTTTTATGGAGATCGATATCAGTTTACATAAGGCAAGAACATTTAAAGGAAAACTGCAATAATTAGTCTTAAGTTGCTGAACTAATGTTTGCTAGATAAATTATTTAAAATATTTGCAGCAGATTTTACAAATAACTTTTAACTGACTTGATTATGGTGAATGATTCCGTCACCATGAGAACGGGCATTTTTCCCACATACTGCTAGGAAGCAGGTTGCACAAAATAAGTTGGAAGTTTATTATTAGAAAGTCTGGGAAAGGCATAGTCCTCCTATAATTACTGTGTAGTAAACTTTTAATAGAAATTCTAAAATTATTTTTACCAATTTAGTAGTTAGTCAAACTTCTAGCTTTCATAGTTTTGTGCCTTTATGCTTTGGGCAATTAAAGCTTGATTTAAAGCCTGTCAAAGAAGACATGAGTTTTGGGACAGGTTCCTCCCCACCCCTAAAAAAACCCCAAAACACACGAAATAAATCCCCTAGGTTGTATTCTTTTTTAAGTCATAAAAGTACCTTGTGACCCAGAAAGGCACCACATGGTATTTTCAGAGCTGCCTAGATTTCTGACTTCCATTGCAGAGATCTGAAACCACTCTAGGATACTTTTCTGTGTCACTAGGCTTTTCTGTATTTGAGCTCTCAGTCTTAACTGAGATGCTTGCAGTGAAAAGTTCCCATTGTAGTGCATGAAAGAACTTGATGATTTAGTGATGATCACACCAAGGCCCAATTTTACCTGCGATGCAAGATGTGGGAGTGCAAAAACCGTCCTGAGGAACAATGACCTTTATTTTTATTTCATAGCACGTATCATCTGCTTGATACTAAATTACATTTAAGACATTAAAACTTTTGAGCTGTCCTTTTGGAATTAGGTGCAATGCATACCTGCCACATTGCAGTTTTCCTTTAAACAGAAATTAATTTGGTTTGTGGGAAATAGTCTCCGAGTACAAGAGAAAAATGTTCTTTATAGAGATAAAGACAAGGTTGGCCAAAAATGCATCCTGTGCTACTTGTGGGTTAATGAAACGTTGTGGTCTTAACAGATGCAGTGGAGCTCTGAGTCTGAGTAGGATTCCCAGCTCTGTTGCAGTGGTAGGTTCACATGCTATCTGTGATCCCTCTTCTTGGAACTGGCAAAGTGCTTAACTTAAATTATTTTTTTTTTTTTTTTTACTAGAAAGCCATTTTAGTGCACTTAGAATTACACTCTGAATATCCTCAAAATTTAGGGAATGAACACATAGTTAGAAAATAATACAGGGTATCAAAAAGCATTACTGGAAATTCAGGCCATGAGTGTCCTCTGCAAACAGTTAAAAGCCAAGAGAAAACTTCAGGTTTAACTTGATACTTGAACTTGAGTGTCAAGAAACTACAACGCACCTGTCAGAAGGACATAAGCTTGCAAATACTTTTGCCTTTACTTTTGAAAAAGCCTGTACACATTGATGCAGAAGAATTTTACAGGTAGTCTGCGTTCCCCTCAGTCTTGCTGTATTGGGACACTTCAGCTGTAATGTTGGTTACTGTCTAAACGTAGCTTATTATTGGGACTGATTTTCAAATGTCTGTTTTCTGGAAAAATAGCTTTGCCAACAGAGATGCTCTAAAACTTTTAGTGATGGTTAATTTAATGTGGCCTTCGTGTACAGAGGTTGTACATACTCTGGCTCTTAACCTTCTGTCGGCACGTGTAGTGTTACAGAAGACAGTTTGCTTGTGTGTGGTCTGAAAATTAAAGTGCCACATTTGAGAATATAGTAGTAGTTTTTCGTGTCATGTTACTAAACCTCTTCCATTTTAATAGTGCAGTTATTTTTTTCAAACCATCCACGTGACTGGTTCTCTGCAATGTGTTTGCTAAATTAGCAAGGTAAGGAAAATGTTCAGTGAAATACATAATAATGCCACGAACATCTGTAGTGTTACTAGCTTCACTTTGTGCATGCACCCAAGTTGTGAACAGACCAGTTGTGCAACAGAGAGTCAGTTCTCTCTGATGAACTCAAATGTAATGTGGATTAAAATACTGGTAGGCTTGGTTTTCTTCTCAACAAAGATTGAAGAGTAAAAAGTTGACATCTTACTGGTAATACTTCAGTACAAATATTGTAAGCTTGGTAGGAGTTAAGCACAATATGATATTATTCTGAATATATGGTGTTCATTTATACTTGAAAATACAGATTCAATCTAAACTTCATGGATGCTACTGAGAATCTTGTCACTGACCTGAGCAGTCAGAAGCTTGGGCTCTTTAATTCAGGGAATGCCATGATTTTTGAATTATTGCAGATGAAGAGCAATTTCTTACCTTTTAATGACTGAGCCTCTCTGTTGACATTTAGGATTTTAGCATTCTTAAACAGATAGCATTCACATTAGGCATAAGAGGATGATCTTTGAGTCCTGAAAGAGGTTCTGCTAGACCTGCTGCTCTTGAAAGTCTTTCCTTTAAACAATTTCAAATTTGACCATGCAAATTAACTCTGAATAAAACTGGCGTGAGAGCAAGTCTGGGCGTCAATATTTATTTCTGTGTAAACACTTTCTTTGGAAGAAGGGGTTGTTAAAAATTCAAATATAATATGAAAATATTGGCATTTCACCACCATTGTGCTTTCTACAACTCATGAAAATCTGAATTGAAATAGAGGTGATTCATGTTTTAGGCTTTCAAAAGATCTGTTAAAAAGTTTGAGTATTGATGTTGAAAAAGGTGTTGCAGCTCACTTTGTTAAAAAAGAGAAAAAGATTTTTTTAATATGTAGAAATCCAAAGAGAGGGGCACAGTGTGTGTGAGGGACTCCCAGCCAGGTTGCTTCCTACTAAGAATTGTGCATAGACCCTGGATGAAGCATCTTGCAAGGGATGAATTTGGTTGAAGTAACTCAGAATGACAATTGTATAAGAAGAGGGGGGGAAAAAAAACTGTTAAGAGTGATTTGCAGTAAAATACTCATTTGGAAACGTCAGGTAGCATAATGACACAAAGAAATCCACCACTGCTAATTAGAATGAAGATGCAGCATATCTTCTTAAATTCTTATGTTGTCAGACTTCCTAAATTAAATAACTTTGGATTTGGTTGTTATTTGGATAGTACTTAATAGATCCCATAAAGAGACAGCATTGGGGCATTTCTCAGGTGCTGTTTTGCAGGAGGTATTGTCTTGAAAATAAGGTATGAGTCTTGGATTCTGACCCCTTTGTGATTGCAAACTTCTTCGCCTTTTAACGGCGTAACTTCAAAAACTGTAGAGCTGTAAGTTTACAGATAGCAAAGGGACCAATTAGATAAATGCTCACATTTTTAATGTAATAAAAATGCATTTTTAGACTTTTTTTTTTAACACTGAAGGGCATCAGTAAAGTAAAGATTCAGTAAGGCTTGTTGTAGGAACTGCAAGGGAAGCATTTGAAACATTAATTTGCTGCTACTGTAAATTGTAGATATACTATGAATGATGCCTTTTAAAAATAGTATTACAGGGTAATATATATTTCAATACATAGTCTCTTCAGTTTACAAAACAGTTTTGTCAACTTTGACAATGCTAGTTCATTCTTAACTTGTAAAAGCTTAGCTAGATTGTTTCACATGTCGCCATCAATATTTTTTATTTATATTGCAATTAAAACTTACTCAACATTACTTCAAGGTGCTTCCGCAGGTAAGCCTGTGAAAGTCAAAGACTGCCATTTAGTTAGTTAATCTTGGGATAACATCCCTGACTAAAGATGAATAAACAGAATCATATTGGGTGTTCAGCACTAGGAGTGTATGAAAAGAAGAAATATTTTTTTTCAGGGAGGCAAAAGACATTGCATATGCAAATGGAACCACATTTTAGGAAAAAGGCACCATTTTACTTAATTATTTTTAGTTAAAATGCAGTCAGAGGAATGTAATTAGTTTCTATAAAATAATTTATTTTTGAGCAGTGGACCTGAGTGCTGAATTTCCAGCCTGTCTGATAGGTAAACAGATGACTTAAAGTAGGGTTTTTAATAGAAGGTTTTTGGCCCCCAACGGGTAGCATTGCTACTGCTTGGAAATAAGAGAATAATCGTAGGCTTTGTTTAGTTGTTACTGAAGGACTTATGTATACCTCATTTAAATAGCTCCTAAAAATAATGTATTATTGAAGTAATACTGTAGTTTCATGTACACAGTGAAATCCCAATAAAGATTTAGTGCCTTATGTTTTTATTAGTAAATATTTGCTTAGGTTGTGCAATGATTTCTCTCATTCTCAGGATATTTTCTATTATTCTGAAGCTAGAGGATACCACAAGTGTCACGTTTACATATTAATTGTCAGGTTCTGTAGCTGCTTTGTGTAGTTTAATGTGATGCTTGTCTTGTTCTGGAATTACCTTAGGTAACGTTTGTGTTCGGACAGCATGCACGCGTTATTTATCATTTCCCAAACAGGTACAGAGCCTCGTTTTCTTGGGGTTTTATTGCTTCCTAGAGGATTCCTGAGTGAACTCAAAAATATAGATACCACTGCCTTTTCATATTGATATGTAGAGTAAGATAATGAGGATGGTCTTCTCTTCTTGCTGCTAAAGTTCTTCCTGATAATCCCAAAGCCATTCATTTTAACCATCTTTTTGATGGATGGAAAGAGAACAGTTTTCTTCCAACTATGCCCTGTCTGTTTTCTGCCTTGGCTAGAAGTAATTCTAGAAATGCTGCATGGCCAGCAGCTCATGCGATGGAGGGCACGTTTTTGTATGGTATGAGGTTGATCGCTCCTACATGTCGTGTGGATTCCTCCGGTGATGTAGCTGTGTCCATCAGACCTAACAGAGGTTGCTTTCACCTCGTGCATTAGCATAGCATTCGCATATCTCTTCATGTTTGTGTGTATGTGTTTGTGTTGTGTATTCTCTTCGTTGATGTTTAGTGTGTTTTCCAAAATTAGACCAAGAGCTTTGGGCTTGGCTACTTTAGATGCTGCAATCGCTATATCAGCCTTTATCTCTGTTATCTTGTGTACAATTTTGACTGTGTTTAACAGCCCATTATAAAAGGGTTCAAATATGTAAGTAAAATACCCATAATTATCAGTCAAACAGTAGTATTTTGCATCGCAGCTTAACAGAACTAAACATGTTATTATAAATGCTTTTGACACCTTCAGTTGATTTCCAAACAGATTGCAAGGGAATTGGACTAATTTGGTTTATTTATTAAAAAAAAAAAAAAAAAAAAAAACCACACAAAGACCTTTGTGACAGAATTGTCTGAGAATTCTAGAATAAAAATAATTTTGAAGCCAAAATTTCTATTATAAGCTCAGTGAGTATAAAATGTTGGGGGTTTTTTTTGATGGTAATACTGTTTGGATAATATTTGCTAATTCCTCCCCCATTGTCATATCCAAGGGATACAACTAGAAAAGTTTGTTTTCCTGAGTTAACATGCCTTAATAAACAATATTATGTTCTTACTTAATGATGTCTTATCAAATGGCCTCAATGTCTTTAAAGCTGGCTTCAGTCGTGCTGGGGGATCTGGAGGAGCGACCAGGGAAATTCCAGGATTGCTTGACAGGGGCACCGTGTGGGATAGGAACTGCATAGGCAGTGTCCTGGAAGAGGCCATGAACTGCTTTGCCGAGATGCAGAGGCAGACAGAGGAGAAATTTCGCATGTGGATAGAAAAACTAACCCATCTTGACACGGATGAAGAAAGCAAGCAACGACCGGAGCCCAGGGAACCTAAAATTCAACTAGTTGGCCAAAGAATCCCCCCTACCACACAGTCAGGGGCTTTCATACAGATGCCTGATAGCCAAGTACTTCCACATCAGTCATTTAATTCTTACGTGGGCTATCAAAATGTTGATGCTATGCTAGAGTTTCCAATGACTTTTAATAACAATTTTCCACCTATCTTTCCAGAGAATGGGAATATTGCAGAGCCTGATATGAATCAATCATAAACTTAAAAAAAAAAAATCCAATCTCTGCAATCTTGATGTTACTTTGGATTATGCTAAAAACAAGGTTTGCTTTTCTCTTCGTATATGTTTGTTTTGTTTTTCTCTCTTGGTTTTTATTACCATGGTATTATTTTTTTAATTTATAGATAATATATATGTAGTTTAAAAAAAACCCCACAGTATACCCATGTGCCAGCACACACATACAAACACCTTTAAAGGTGTGTGGGGGAAACCACCCTAAGCTTTCATCACCAAACTTGGGAAAATATAACTTAGAATCCTTGTTTAGATACCCCAAAATCAGTAGAGCTATGTTTGTTACAATAGGAGCATTCAGAGTATTCATCCAAATGCTCTTTTTGCATATTAAAACATTTATATAAGGAAATAAGTTTTATATTTAAAGATGTAAAGTACCCTAGAGAACCAGACTAGATACAGACCCATAACATTTCCTTAACTATCTGTTTACTCCCAAGTTTTGCAGCTTGAACATGTCACACAATTTTTTTTTCTTCTTCCTTGTTAGGCAGAAGTAATAAATAAGCTTACCCTAAAGATTTAGCTATATATAACAAATGTGCACAACTGATTTTTTTTTTTTTTTTGGTCTCCCCTTTAGTAGTTCATTTTCTGTCCAGAGTTTTTATTAATGTCACTGCTGTGTTGCACATGGCATATTTATGGAAGCAGCTGTCTTATATTGTGTGCACAAATATGCACATGTATACATATATATGTGTTTGGTTTGGGTGGAACTCATCTCCTCTAATTTTAGGTGTCTAGTTTGCTGTTCTGTGGATCTCCTTCTGATGGGAAAGAGATAAGCACCTACAGAGGATACCTCCTGTCAGTATCTTTCTCTTCCATTAGTTGTCTAAACCTCCCTTATAAACATTTTAGAATAGATAATTTTCGGCTAAAGTTAGGTGAGATGAATCACACCCAACTGCGTGTGCATACATGACCTGTGCACACAAAGCTCTGCTGCTTCCTTCTGTTATATACGATCGAACTGCATCCTTCACGCTGGAATAAGAATAGTCGTGTCAGTCCTAAGATAAACAGCCGTCGGTGGATGGATTGAGCCTTGGCACAGGAATTTAAAGGAAGGTTTGACGGTCAGGTTAGTAAACACTGTGGTGGTCTGAAGGTACGGGTTGCTGGTCTGGGTGAGACAGCAAGAGCTTCTTCTGAGCACCACTGAAATCATTATTTACTTGTGCTGGGGAATGCCAGAATATTAGTTTCATTTAAATAATACAATAACTTGCTATTGTATGGAATTTTTTTAATACTGACAGTTATCCTGAATAGGCAGGCTTGAAACTGTGATCTTTAAAATAGGATTAATTTTAACTATATATTTAGAAATATCTATTTAATTCTTACTACTATCACTACACACAGGGATTTTTTTGGTCACCTCTCCATTAAGGGCTTTCTTCATGTGAAGTAACTTCTCCGTAGCTACCAAAAATGTATATTTATCATCAGTTAGAACTTGCTAGAAGTTTCTAATTCAAATTAAAATTCTAATAATGGAAACTGAAAGCCTTTGCATAGACATAGTTTAAGTAAAGAGAACACTGTCGGTCTCCTTTAGCTCTGTTATTTTGCTTTTTAAGCTACAGTCACTTTGTTTTCTAATTATTTTAGTGTAATTCCTTTTCTTTCCATTGGAAATAACCACTGTATCTACTGTAGGTCTGATTTTTTTTTTATTTATTTTTTTTTTTTTCTTCCTCCCTGAAGTCAGTGGGAGCTTTTCCATCAATTTATGTGGGGGCTTGGATCAAACCTGTAACAGGAACTGAAGAAATGCTTTTTGTTATCCGTATAATACTAACGCTGGTGTTTTAACATTATTCTTGGCCCAGACTTTTTTTTTTAAACATGTGATGCCTTCATTAAAAAAAAAAAGAGGTTAGCTGTGTTATTTTGAGAATAACTGTTCGAAAGACTATGCAGGAGATAATTTTTAAGTACTGAAATAAATTCTTTACAGATCACCTTCATGCATAATTTTGATACAAAGATTTTGATATGAACTTGTAAGAAAACTCCCTCATCTGAAATTGTGTGTATTTTTAACTTAAAATAACTCATTTAACTTTTACCTATAGTTATCTTTGATTGCAATTTAATAAACTTCTCCTCATCTCTTTAAAATTTAAGATCCTTCAGGGAAGATTATTTGCTGATGTAAAAAGAAAATCAGATCCTTCTGGTGTTCATAGATTCAATATATACATATATACACCTTTATAACGATAAGAGCAGCATATTTTAAAGCATGACAACTTTACAGGTCTTCCCATGCATGCAGAAGCAGCTTTTTGCAGTGCCTGGTTTCTTTTAATGTATGAGAGTCACTTAACTCAGTATGTCTGTAAGCATGCCCTTAACCTTTTTTTTTTTTTAATAAAATAGTATATATGGAGCAATTGGGTATTTCAAAACAAATTGTGTAAGGAGGTCAGTTGAACTTATCTCTCAGACTGAAACACCTTTATGTACTGATCTCATAAATGGATAATAACTTTGTTAAGGATGGAGCCAGTGAAATTTCTGCTGACTTTCAATGTCTTGGTTAGGTAATCTTTAAAAAAAAAAAAAAAAAAAAAAAAAAAATCATTCATTGTATTAATAGGTAAAAATTTGGATGTGGTTACTATGGGCAAAAATTTAAAACTTTCAAACATTTTTATCCATTACTGTTAATTGTTATTTTCAATGCAAGCAGATGTGAATGTGAAAGAACAATCAGAGGATTACAGCAGGTGAGCATGCAGGCTTTAAAGCTTTGCTTTTTCTAGGGTAAACTTATTCCAAGGTACCCACAAGACTGAGGGAGTAGTTCATATTAGATAACAATTTTAACTTAATTTCCCCACAAAAGCTACCTAGTGTTAAGGACACCTGTGCAAGACCAAATGGTTGTAAATGGTTTGGTAAACGGTAAAGATTTTGTTTGGTTGCTCTTTTCTCTTGCCTCAAAACTGGAGCCAGATCTTGGGCTGTCATAAATCAGCTCCTTTGAAATTAAAAGTGTGTGTTGATTTACACAGTTGAGTATCTGGTCCATTAGCTTGTTTTCCATGTGAAGAAATATGTTTCTCCTTCTAGGAACTGAGAGGGGAACCCAACCTTTGTGTTGCTCAGGTGTAGTATAACCTACCTGATGAAGGATTTGGCAGGCTGTGCAATTAAACAGGAGCATTTCTCTTCTTGCTTTGTATTGTGAATTTAAAATATGCAGAGCACTGAAGAAACCAACCTTCAGATACCAGTACTAGTGATGAGTCTGTATTTTAAATGTGTGCACGACAGCCTTTGGCATCTCTTTGAGAAAACAGATTCCTAATACATAATTTCAGATTATTTTTTTTTTCCTCCTGGAAATATTTTTGCTATATTATATGGCTGCAGTTAAGTTGGTTGTGATTTCTATTATAAGCTTTGATTTTTTTAAAGGGCTTTGACTAGAAACTTTCAGGGAGTTAAAATTTCTTCAGCTGGAATTTTAACATAAATTTTAATCTCATCCATTCTGCCTTTCATTAAAGCAGTCTGGCCTTATTTAAGACTATTTTAAGATTATCAGAAGGCAACTCTTCTACTTTCCAACCCAGAGTTACATTCTGAATGTATGTTTATGCTCACATGTCAACAAATTACTTCAAAACCACCAAATTTAACAAGTAGAGGATAAATCAGTAGTTTTGCACAGATGTGGAGAATCACAGATGATAATTTAGTTTCTCTAATTGCCCTAGGTTTTATACTTCAGGAGTAAAGAAACATTCTAGTTTCTTTAAAGAATTTTACTTCTCTTATGGTTTGAAAGAGTAAATCCATCAAGTCAGATCAGCTGGTGTAATTCCAGGGAAGACTCTGCTGGTTTAAACCCAAATGGCTTATTTGAGTTTCAGTATTGCCATTTTTAATATCAAATTATATGTTTTCCATGTTCTGTTTCTGCATGGGGGCAATTGAACACCCGTGTGACTGCAGAGTCAGGATTTAGCAGCAGGTGAAACACGGCTACTTTGTTAGTGTTTTTTGTGTGTGTAAAGGCTCAATTTAAATGTCAAACTGACAGTTCAGTAAATGAAAAATTAAAGTATCTTCTCCTAGAATTGGACCCTATGTAGGAATCCTTGGAAGTCCAGGGGCTTCAGTGTGCAGTGTTTTTGCAGGCTTGGCTGCAGGTTCTTCCCCAGACATTTGTGCTGCTTCCCTCCCTCGAGTGGGGTTTGGTAAGGAAGGTCTATAGGAAATTCTACCCTTCGCACATCGTTTTATTTGAGGGTTTGGGGTTTTGCTTCACATGCTTTTAACGAAACATCTGAATTTTCAGGTTTTATTTAGAAAAAAAAAGGTAATATGCAACATAAATTCAAGTAAAGGCAATGAAACTTTATTCAGTGTTTCTATTGCAAAAAATAATTGAGCAGGGGAAAAAAAAATCTTAAACCTTTCAGATATACTGCTCTTCAGTGTTATTTTTAACAGTATTAGGACAAAATAATTCAGGCAGAAATATACATCTCTCTTTTTAAGTTCACAGTGTCTTTTAGTGTTTTTGCAGGATTGTTAGGTTATTTTATCTGAGCTGTTAGAGTTAAGACTGGAGGACCAATCTTAACTTCAATGAAACGGGATTATATTTGGCAGTTATTTTACAAATTGAAATGTTATTTATTATCACTGATTTATCTTGTTAATATATTTTGTCTCTTCCTGTATCCGCATACTGTAAATCTCTTTTTTTTTTAAAAAAAAGAAAGTAATATTTCAAGGGCATTAAGAAATTAAATCCTAGCCCTATTAAAACCAATAGAAAATTACTACTAATTTCAATGGGGCTAGCATTTCACCCAGTAGAAATTGAATTTATTCTGCAGTTTTCGGTCAGAGAATCCTTCAGCTGACTTTAAGGGGAGCCTTTGCCTGATGAGTGTGTGTAAATCAGGCCAGTTGAGTAGATGTTTCTAAAATAATCGGGATCTGCACTGTGACTGCTGCAGTTCCATTTGGAAGCATTAGAACAAATGTGCTGTGTAATTTGTACTGTAGAAGCTAAAATATTCAGGCTGATTGATAAAGATGGACAGTACCTTGCAAAACATGAAGCCAGAAATTGATCTTTCTCCCAAATTTGATTAGTCTCGTAGTGCTGGATCGGCAAAATGAAGGCACATGGAAAATAGGCTTATTAAGTTAGAAGCGATTTCGAGTGCTCTGTTAAATGTCGCAGGCTGATCGAGCAGGGGGTTAGTCTGGACCGTGAAAAGTTTTGCATCAAGGCTGTATCACTCCTTCTGTGGGAAGATGCAATTTGTCCTTGCAAAAATGTAATGTTTCATGGAGGGGTGCATGTTTGCCTGCCTTTTCCTAATGTCAGTTTTATGTACATAGAGATTTTTTGGTTTTAACTGTCATAACTATGTAAGAATAAGGTATGATGGTTTCCAAAACCCTCCTGATACACTTTTGCAAGTAAAACCGGGGAAAGAGATCTGGCTAATGTATCTGCTTCCATAATTAATGAATCAGGTGGCATCCGTGAAAATAAATCCTATCATGAGATATAAAGTGCATGCCGCTTCCTGGTATTTTCAATATGCAGATGTGTTCTATGTGTCTTTGCTTAACGCACAATGAAAAAGACTTCATTATGTCTCTATATAATTTGTTAAAACAAATCCAAGATATTTTCCATCTAGTCATCATCTAGCCTGAAAGAATGAATGTTGATCAGCAAGACTTGAATTTTTGAGATCTCTTTTGATGTGATATATTAAAAAATGATCCAGTCTGAGAACAGATATTCATTTGATCATGTTATTTTGATTTTGTTATTTTATTATTATGGTAAAAACAAAACGAACACAAAAGCTTTACTGTGTGAAATGAAGGAAAATGTGAGGAAAGTGGATTCATTGATAACTTTTTGTTCACTTTATGATTTTAGAGAGAATGTTGTTATACTACGATTGTTTTTTATTGTATTTACAATGTATTCTTTGCCTAACACTGTAGATTTTGAAATGTAACTACTGTAACCTGGAATAAACAAACAAATATAAATAGTAATGAAGTGTTTCATGTTGCTAAACAACATAAAAAAGCACAGATCTCCTGCCCCCCGTCCCCCTTTGGGAATTGTTTTAGGGTTCAGCTAGTTTATACCATTTGAACTGCACATACTTTATGAAACCGCAGCTCTGGATCATGTCTTAAATAATACCAGGTTTGTGATGTTTATCTAAAACAAAGACTGTCACTTCAGCCTGTGATCTTGTGTATGAAGTCTTTCTGTTTGGATCAAAGGTACTGATGTGTCCACTGTAGAACTATTTTGGCAAGTCACTTAAGATGAATCCTCTAGGTTTTGCCACACAAAATGTGATTATTTCAATTACTGTAGTGATCATCTGATCTTAAAATTTATATAGGTATTAAAATCCATTCTGTGTTTTGTTAATCCTGAAGTAAATGGAGTTCTCTCTTAAATTTAAGCATCAAATGTAAATGAGAGTGTTCTTAGATCTTTTATTATTTTAAAACGTGTCAGTATTCTCTTGTGTTATATAAAAATAAATGCAGTTTAGTTTAGAGTACTGAGATTGAGACAAAGCAGTGCCTACATTCACAGTAAAGATGTAGAGGTGAGGCTGGAAGAAGCAGTGTCTCCTTGGGCTTGCGAGTACCTGGGTGCCTCTGTATTGGTGCCCCTTTTTAGCTTTTGCATCTTTCATGAAAGCATTCTTAAATGCTATTTTTAAACTACTCAATAATTTACCAGTTAAAAATAGCTTATTAATTTGAGGGGAGCATTGTTTTGAGTTCCTCTGCTTGTTAACCTTGAGCAGGCTGCAAATCTCTGTTTGCCTCAGTTTCCCCCATAGGCATAAGGAGACTAATAACCACCTTGGAGCTGTTTGGGATCTATTAATGGAAAGCTTTTTTTGTGAGAATAAAGTGCTGTAGTTATTATTGCTATTATTATTGTACCTGTTCTGTGTGTGTTAAAGCTTAGGGTGATATTCACACCTAAATAAGGCTCCATATCTCCTCATTGCAAAGACACTGATGACCCCAGAGGGCGATTCAGACCACTAAAATTAGGCTTTTAATTTTGGAATTATTTCAACCAGGATAGTCCTCTGGAGATTTCAGTCTTTTCCCATTACTTGTAGAGAAAATATAGCGAAGTTAAGCGCGTAAAATACTCTGTGTAAATCCCATCCCTAAGGCTGGATTTCATCTTGGTGAACTTCAGCAGTGTAAAAATCAGGTGCTTTGTCTAAGGTGGTTGTCTTAAGTTCTTTACTGGGGAAGGAGGGGAGGTGATGCCCCAGGCTGCAATTTCTAAGCTGAGATTACTTGACCCTGAAGTTCTCTCTGGCTACAGTAGGAGGGAGTTTAGGTGATGAGCTTAGTGCTACATGCCTAAATTTAAGAAAGATAAAGAGAAATAATGACTTAAAGGACTAAATTCCCCATCCAGGTTCTGCTAGCTAATATATTTTGTTTCCTGTGATAAAGTATTGCTGTGCATTGATACACAGCTGTTTCAGCACAAAGGTACGGTGCTGCTTATAGGATTGCTGCTTTTAACCTACAGCTGAAATTTTACGGTTGATTCCCCCTTTTTGCTTGTGCTGCCATAATAATGATTTAAGGGATAATAGGAGCGAGTATCTTAGTTTAGATCACTGAATGTTGAGATGTGGCCCTATGAAAAGCATGGGAGTGGCTAGTAGATAAGAAATTACTGAATTTTCTACATTGCAAGCTTAAAATAAGAAATTATATGTATACACCTGAATTTTTGTGCATGTGGCTTCTGATTCAGTTGTCCTGAATGGAATTAGTTTTGATGAGCTCTGTAAATTAAGGGAGAATTGGACACTTGGAAATGCTGTCCCCATGATGACCTCTGCCTCTGAATTCTTTAAAAAAAAAAAAAAAAAATATTAAAAAAAGCAGTCTTTCCCTCCCCCTGTTAACATTAAATGTCAACAGCTGTATTTTGCTGCTGGTACTTATTAACTTTCAGCCTTGTCTTTTCAAGCATTTATTGCTTTAGAAATGAATTAAAGCTTATCACCAGGGAAATGTAAGTCTTGCAGCTACCTCTGCTTCTCAAAAAATGTGATTATTTTTTTTTTTTTTCTTAAATAGATTGTTTAAATTACTGACCAGGGAACCTCCTAATTGTGCTACATTAAATTTTTATTCTGGCATGGTGTGGTTTGGTGTCTGTCTTTCTATCTGTTGTAATCCTGTTAGAGTCAGTTATTACAAGGGGTGGCTCTGTTCTAAATGAAAGCAGGTAGAAGTTACCACTGTGGTTGTAGTTAATCCTTTTACCTTTTCAACCTGAAAACATTTTTTTTTTCACTTATTTCCTAGCTGAAGCCAGTTGTCCTTATTTCTTGGTACCACACATTCACTTTGCATCACATCATTGGATGATCACCTGGTTGGCTAGGGAAGTATTATTTATTTCCAAATTTAACTCCTCCTGTCCCATCCTTGTAGCACTGAAAAGGAAACAGGCTTTTGGGAATGAAGGATTTTTAGAGGATTTTTTTTTTTACATGTCTTTGCTGCAACTTTCATCTAGTTGTAGTTGTCTACAACTTATATATTGATTTTAATTTTTTTTTTAAACACACGTAGGCATTTATTGCTTATTTCTTTTATACATGCTGGGAATCCTAGGATTTGTTGCAGCATTGTCACCGTTATCTTGGCCTAGTTGGTCATTTACTGGTGATAGATATGGATAACCCTGGTGTCAGGGTGCCTTTCATTTCCAAGTCTGATCCTGAAAGGCAAGGCTGAGAAAAGCAAAAATAAATCTCTGCACCAATTGCTTTGTCGATAGGCAGCTTTTTTTTTTTCCAGATTGTTAAATTGGTGGCTATTACACTGATAAATATAATTATAGTATGTAAATTATATTGAAAATTTTTTTGTCTGTTTGATGTATACTAAATTTAAGCGAAGTTATAAGGTGTGCTGTTTGGAAGTGTGGAAGATACAAGAGTGGAGCTACAGATAACAAGTTTATGCTTGTATTTCCTACTGATGAAGACTTTCACACAAGTTATTTCTATGGGTAGGTGATGAGAATATCACTCTGCATGTATATACATTTATTATACATTTTTGCATGATTATACATGTAGGAGTGGTACAATTTTGACTTGAGACTATTGGTGCCTTTTGTCCAAATATCATTTTATTTGTGTAGACACATCTATCAAAAATCAAATTTCACTTCTGTTTTTGGAGATCTTAGTAAGAAGCGAGAGAAGCAAAGACCTGAAGGAACGGCACATAGCTCCTGAAATTTTAGAAAACCTATTGAAAAAATAGTCAAATAGTCAATATTGTACTTGACCCTCGTATCTTCTGCACTCGACTGTTTATTTTTTGTAGATCACATTCTATATGTTCACGCTGAACTCTGATGATAAGACTGAAATAAAACGTGCCTCTCATGATTCAGTCCAGTTCTAACTTCTGCATGTAATTTAATCATCGGCTTTCACAAATAATTAACTGAACATTAGCCAGCTTCATTTTGAACTCGGTATTCCGTTATTTTGTAATTGCCTTTTAAAAAGACAAAGATTCCTTTTCAGTTAATTATCAGGACTTCTTCAGTCATAATCATCAGCATTTCATGTTGCGAACAGTTTGGTCTTTAATACATTGGCATTTAACTACCCATTTATTTTTGTCGAGTCTGTTTTAAGTTTGTAATATAACATTGTTTTATGAAATCGTCGTTTTGGAGGCAAGTCCGATCGGAAATATTTTGTGAATTTCTTCATACCTTCTTGCAAAGCTGATCTTTAGTATGACTTAAGCAATATGGTCACTTTAATGAAGTGTGTTGCTAATCACAAAATAGTCATTTCTTAAAATAGTGAGTTGAATTATGTTTCAGGAACCAAGTTACAAAAAAGGGAAAAAAAAAAAAAAAACAAAACACCACACAAAACCAAAAAAAACCCACCCTAAAAAACTCAGTAGAAAGAGCTTTTCAGAGAACTAAGTTGGAAACTTCTAGTTCATCATGTTCTTTCTGTCTTCAACAGCCCTAAAAGAAACCAGTCTTTCCTGAAAAGTCTTTTTATTTTATTCTTTGTGACTTTTAAAGATTTCTTTAGTCATTTTGTAATTCTGAAGGTCCTATGTTCCTCAACACATGATTATTTTATATTACCCCATACAAATTATACCCTTTATGTATCATACCCATAACAAAAAAGTCCTCCAGACACTCAACCGCCTGAACTCCTTGGGAGTTAAGGAATTGCACAAGCAAAGCTGCTGAGCTTTGGCCCAACCTGTTTTTTCTATTTCATACTTTTTTTTTTTTTTTTTGTGGATGAAGGCTTGGCCCAAAGAAACTTTTGATTCTTTCATTTGAGGACTGGGAACTCCAACCACTTTCATCCACTCTGAGTGGATAAGCTATAGCTGAGACGAGGCATTTGAGTTAAAATGTATATCCTTTTAGAATTACAATATTTATCCGTTCTCTCTCTGCTTCCACATTAATCTTTGTCTCGAATTTGACTTTTTTTCTGAGCCTCTTCTGTTTCTAGCATGCTTTCCAATTATAAGTGATTTTCATTCCTCAAAAAGAAAATAGTCCGTCCTAACAAAATAGACCAAAAATAGCTTTTTATTATTCCTCGCGAGTAGATTTCAGAATCACGTAAGCAATTTTCTCTCCCTCTTTCCCTCTTTGCTTTGGTAGTCAAAGATGCATATGGTAATCATATTGAATTAAAAGCATATTTATCACTGCACATTATAGTTTTGCTTCTTGTTATTCTTGGTCTTAAAAAAACAACACCAAAAAAAATATTGCCATTTTGAAAAATTCCCGTCTTTGACAGCTAAATGTTATGTAAGGGAAGTTGCCTAATGTTAAATTTATTGTTACTGGATCAGTTATATCAGAAAGTTAGTTTGATTCAATCAACCCTAATGTCACTTGAGTTTTGTAAAATTCTCTAGTTAAATGTCTTGCCAAATTTAACATGTAACTTATTATTTTTTATTTTAAACTGAAGGTCTTATCCTTTTAAGATTGTAAATGTAACATTGTCAGATATGGTGATATTCATGTGTTAATGTGAAAGATAATACACAAATAACTGATACATCGGTAAATGTGTTTTTCTTACATTTGTGTTTTCTGTGTATGCAAAGGTTAAAATGTCTGTAATCTCAGACGATGTTCATTAACTGAAGTTTAATAATTCATATAATTTATAGTTCTTTAAGAGCTTCATGTAGGAGATTGCATTAATCCTTAAAGAAATTATTTGTACTTTTAAAGGTGTTTTTCACAGTGTGCTAACCTCTAATACGCATTGTTTTTCTCTCCTTCTGCAGATGGGCCTCCAGTTGTAGCTCATTATGATCTATCAGACACAAATTCAGACCCAGAAGTGGTAAATGTGGACAATCTGTTGGCGGCTGCAGTAGTTCAAGAGCACAATAATTCTTTAGGAAATCAAGACTCGGGATATACCTGGAGAACCAGAGGGCTGCTAGATGAACTGAGTGCTGGTACAGGTTTGCTTAAATTCTCTTCCTCTGATGCTTGTTCCACCATCTTAGGTGGCATCTCTCCCTTTCTTGCTTTTCAGTATTTTTGTAGTTTATACAGCTTTAAAAGCTCCTTGTGTGGATTTTGCAATAAAACCATATAGGTGCTTATTAAAAATGTGTGACATTTATTCCAAAATACAACTGATAAAAATTGACAAAGATTCCTGAAATGTTTTTTTTTGACACTAATTTTCTTAATTGTTGTTTCTCCTCCTTTTCCCTCTAATTACTTCTTGGAACTTAGATCTGGGGTTTTGGTAGTGGTGTTTTTTTTTTTTTTTTTTAAATTAAAGTGAGCTAAGCTTGTTACTGAATGGTTGGTTATGACGATTTTTTCTTTAAAATACAAGCATTAATTATTCCCATATTTTATCTGCATGTCTAACACACCTTAGAAATTGGACAGACCAGCATCAGATAAAGATGAAGGGTGAAAAGGTGCTGGTAAGTGGGCTTAGCATCGAGAGACAGCAAAGAAATTTCCTTCAAGAAAGCAAGAGCAGGAATATCGTGGAAGAATTCAGAGAAGTTCATGTGGCTCATAAAAATTTTTCAGCTTCACTAAGTGCTTGCGACTCCTGACTAACAAAAGGGGTAAATAACGACGTAAAATGCTGCTGTGTTTTGAATGCAGAAAGCTAACAGGGAATGTTTCCTATCAACTTCATCCCGTAGCCTTGAATGCCAACATACTGCCTTCCTTTCCATTCATTTTTTTAATACACGTGTTAAGATTTTTAGCTGCATGAGACATGGAGTCTTGCCTGCAGTGGTGGAGCATGGCAGCTTTTTGTTTCATGCTCTGTTTTCCAAACATAAGCCTGCCAAAGAGCACTTCCAATGTAAGTGTCGTGGTAGCTCTGAGTTACTTTTCAATGTCTATGAGGCTTAAATATGAGTATGTGGCAGATTTTGAAAGAAATGTTCCATTATTGTATAGTGGACAAGTCCATTATTTGAGTATGAGAATCTCTGTTGCATTATTTTGCCTGTGATCTGAGGCTGGACATTGTTCCAGCCTTTTTGAAGCTAGCTGGTGTTTTCCAAGCTCACGGGTATTATTTGCAGGATAGCAGCTGACTGATAGTTAGCTATTGGACCCCTAACAAGCCCACTCCTTTATAAAGTGATTTATTAAACGATTAGAACAGCTGAAATTAACTTTATTATATAGCACTAATGGATTGGTACTTCAAAGGAGTGTAAAGGAATAAAAAGGAATGTTTCTTACCAAGCTTTCTTCCACTTTCCGCTTACGAGTACAATGCTGCGATGCAGGTAGAAATTTGTCTTCCTTCCTCCACCTATATCCAAGGGGACTTGCAAGGAAGAGGTTGCCAGGTAAAAAAAAACACAAAAAAAAACTTCAAGAAACTTCTTCATCCCTGACCCTATGGGAATGTGTCCAGACAAATTTGCTCCTGGTGCTACAGCCATGTCAACGTCTGAAAGGATGAATCTCTTTTTCTTCTTATGTACACCTTGCCCCAGAGCCCTGTAGCCTCTATACGCCTCTGGCTGCACATTTGTCAGTACTGGCCTTTTCTTACCATGTCTGGGATTGCACATTTGGAAAGCAGAATTTTCAAATCTTCCATCTTTTTCCCAAATTTAATCTTCAGACAGTATCTAGTTTAACAGACATTAAATGATGTGTTCCCATGGGAAAATAACAACATAAGCTTTATCTAAGTGAAAATCTTATTAGGACACACTATCTTTGTGCACGGGAAAATATTTGGGGCTGTTTTACAAGCCCAGATGTTGTAGGGCAAACAAAACATCTCCTTTGGGTGTCATCCTAACATTCGAGCAAAGAAATTAACAGCGTAGGCATGTTATTAGGCATGAAGTTTGTATGGCCAGAGGCTGTAAATCTATCTGTGTGCTATAATCCTGATTTATACTCAGCTACTGTTGCAATATTTACTCTGCTAATCATGGTTTCTCTACTGCTAATTACCTTTTTGTTGTCTGGACTTAAAGCTATGGTAATACATGAAAGCTCTTTTGGGGCTCCCATTTATACTTCTGGGGATTCATTTCGGGGCTATTTAAGAGCTGAACTGCTTTGCCCCTCTGCCAGACATTACCCTGTCTAGCAAAGGGTGCAGAATGGTGGTACATCAGCTTTGAGTCCCAACACTGAACATATTAAGGCAGGCTGATATCACAGAATGGTAAGGGTTGGAAGGGACCTCTGGAGATCATCTTGGTATGGAGATATCCATACCAGCTTGTGTGAATCAATGACCAAGGACTGTGTTGCTGTTCTGCTGCCTGTGCTGTAGCAGGAGCCAGGGCGATAAGAATCGCTGGGGCAGTAATCACGTAAAGCTCCCGGTTTGCATTGCCAGCACATGAATCAAAGCCTCTGAGCACTTCCATCCCACGTTTCACAGTGTGCCTAGACACTTCTATTAAAGAAATATCCGTGACCCATTTGGGGACTTTCTGGTAGTCAGTGATATTTGCCAAGAAATGTTCAACTGAACTGTAATGTTACGAAAAGCCTGCCTGGGCTATTAATTCATTTTAAGTTCAGCTGACAAATCTTTTTTGTCTTATGAGGTGGAAACTCCTCCTTTGGGTACGTGGTAGCAGCACACAGGTTTCCTTCCCTTGCTAACCCTGATCAGATGTTGCACCAAAGGTCTTGGCTTTCCAAAAACTGAACATACAGTATGGTCTCTGCCCCTCTATTTGCTTGCATCTTTTCCAAGTACTTTAAGCAGTCATTAGAAGGTTTCCTTAGCACTTGTTTTAAGTTTAATTCTTCTCTCTGTGTCTTCTTGATCTACCTGGGGGTATAATCAGTTCTGCATGTTTGCACACCTTTGAAATTCTGTGAATCGTTATTGCATCCTCCTCCTCTCATCTTTGAAGAGGTGTCCAGTCAAACTAGGTATACATAATATATTCATCTCATCTCAAATTTCTTGCTCGACAAATGATTCTTCCCCTGTGTAATACAGATCAGTGAGTGGTTTCAAAGAAGTAGGTAGAGTCATCTGCTTCAGGGCTGCCCAGCATCCCCCAGGTTACTGCTAAAGAGAGACAGGAGAAGTAATCTTTTTTTTTAGGAAGTTATCTATTTTAATTGAAATCTTATTTTTAATTGATTTTTAAAAATCGTTTATTTTCTGTAAAGCAAATAATTTTGGCTGGTTTGTGTTTTCCATGCAAGTATTATTTAATATGTCACAACACAGCTTCACTGATTGTGGTGGAGAACCTTCTTAGCAGTACTTGGAGGAAAAGGCAAAACCTGCCACACTCGTCATCAGTATTTAGAGAGGATTTGTTGTTTGACACACTGATGAACTGGATAGCATTGAGGAACTGTAATAAAAAACAACACTTCTGTATATGGAACTTATGAAAAACAGATTTTTTTTTCCAAGTATTTGTAATAATGTTAGAGCAGATGTGTGAAGCAGTGTGATGAGAAACTGATGGGTTTGTTGGGTTTTTTTCATTGACCAGCTTTGCCTATTTTTTTTTTTTAAAGAAAATAAATTAATTTTCCTTGGTGTGTGTGATGTTTCTGTCCAGCCTATAGGCTTTGTTTGCCACAGTATCATTGAGTTTGATTTATTGACAATAGATTGTCTTGTTTCTTTATTTCAAAGAGGTTTAGGCACAGTCTGACTTTACAACAGCATTGTTGTAAAATAACAGCTGGAAAGCCTAATTACATCAAGTGTTCTTGATGCAATAGTCAGGCTTTGTTCACATTTGTGTGATAACACCATCACTAGAGCTACTGAGATGGGATAAATCCAGTCGTCATCCTGTATCAAGTGATGAAATGAATCACAGAATCACAGAATGTTAGGGATTGGAAGGGACCTCGAAAGATCATCTAGTCCAATCCCCCTGCCGGAGCAGGATTACCTAGACCATATCACACAGGAACACGTCCAGGCGGGTTTTGAATGTCTCCAGAGAAGGAGACTCCACAACCTCTCTGGGCAGCCTGTTCCAGTGTTCAGTCACCCTCACCGTAAAGAAGTTTTTCCTCATATTTATGCGGAACCTCCTGTGTTCCAGCTTGCACCCGTTGCCCCTTGTCCTGTCAAGGGATGTCACTGAGAAGAGCCTGGCTCCATCCTCATGACACTTGCCCTTTACATATTTATAAACGTTAATGAGGTCACCCCTCAGTCTCCTCTTCTCTAAGCTAAAGAGACCCAGCTCCCTCAGCCTCTCCTCCTAAGGGAGATGTTCCACTCCCTTAATCATCTTTGTGGCTCTGCGCTGGACTCTCTCTAGCAGTTCCAAAAAAAATTGGATTACTTGATCTAATAAGATTTTCCAATCTCAGTGTTTCAGTCTCTTTTTTTGTTAGCTTGGGAAATTCCTTTTCCAGCTGATTTCTGAGTTGTGTAAGCTGTTAAACATTGCCTATATTTTCATTTTCCCCATCTGTAGGTCATTTGGATCCAGGCTTCCTTGCAAGTGACAAAACCTATTCTGGTAATGCCCAGATCAAGGAAGAAATTAATATCGCCTCTTCTGATAGCGAAGTAGAGATTGTTGGAGTTCAGGAACATGCCAGGTATGAATTCCTTTTTCTTCCTTAATATTTCTTTCATTTTATCAGAATATTTGTATTGCCAAAATTAATAAAGAAAAAAACCTGCTGACTTCCACTTCTGTAGTTACCCATCCATGACCGATGCCCAAAAGGTAGCAAATATTGCACTTGTTTTTTCTATTCTGCTGGTCACGATGATGTCAGAATGTGTTTTTCTTTAGAACATTACCAACTTGATAAGTATTCAGATTAAGCGTGTGATTTGATGTCAAACATTAACAGGCTAAACTTATGTAGTGTTAAAATACCAAATATCGAGATACCAAATTTTTATACATCAGGAATTCAGATTTTAAGGGCATAGTGTGAATATGCAAATACATAAACAAAAATATTTATGTGGGTTCTTGTTTCCTTTCAAAATATTCACTTACTTTAAGCATTTAATCAGCTTCCAGTTTATTTAATTAATCAGTAGTTGTAAAAATACTATCAACTTTTCAATGGCTAATGTCATAAGATAGCCCCTTTAGATTAAAAATTGGATCCTTAGGAATCTTAGTTTTATTTCAAGATACAAGAGAGTTCAAATCCCTAAAGCAGATGAGGGTAAGGAAGCCAGAGGTTTCTCTCAAGCTCAGACAGAAAAGCTGTCCAGCTATGCTCCAGCTCTTATTCTTGATAGGTGTTTTTTGATATTACTCTTCATCTGTAGTCTATGATCTTTCCTTGGCTTAAGGTATTATGAAGCAGTTGAACAAGAGTGGCATTTTCATACAGTGTGGAGGGGTAATTTGCTAGAATAAAAGCAAGTTGAAACAGTATACAGACAAGCTCTTTTTAGAACTAGTCTGCTGCCTGGTGGATGCTTGGAGGTGGAAAAGGGGTGTGAGGGGCAAGGAGCAGAGCTGTTCCTCGTTGTCCCTTCAGTGCATCTTTCCTGAGGAAAGGAAGAAGGAAGATGTACAGGACCAGGCAGAAAACTGTACAGATAGTGTGGGCACAATCCAATGCTGTTGGATGTAAAAAAAAAAAAAAAAAAAAGGAAATTTTAAGGTGCTGAAGGAAGAGAGATTTAGTCTTTGCTTTTAGAATAGTGAAAGCCCTTGCATGGCTAAAACTCTTTTGGAAGATGCTAATTCTTTAGGAAGTAGCTATCCTGGCTGTTTATCCAGCAGACCCAGGGCTTGGAGGATCTTTGTCCTAATGATAAGCAGTGTGGACTTGTCCTCCAGTACTGGGTCGTGTAAATCCATCTAGCACTATGTACACATAGAAGGGTTGCTTCTGCTTGAGGTCCCCTGTTCAAAAGCTTTCCATGTTGCTTGCCTCGATAATACTTACCATGTACAAGAATGGGAATGTTAAGTAAATGCAGAGCTGCTGTTTAAAAGCAGTTTTAGTAGATATGGACTGAAATAATTTCAGCAAAGACAGACATAAAGCACACTTTTGTGCTTTCCTTTGTTCATGTAACCATCTACCATCTCTAAGACTAGTTCTTACTGGCTCCATTGAATACTCACACGTTTCCGTTGTTTGAATCCTATTTAGAATTTTATTTCTCTTGCAGGTCTAGGCTTGCAGTTATGAAGTATTGATGGGCTTCTGACAGGGTTGTCGTTTGGAAAAGGTTTAGGTTTTTGATCAGTATTTTTTGTATGCTTAGTTAGTATGGTGTTTGGATTTGGTTCTTTTGCTCACACTGTTTTTTATTGTGCTCCATATTCCATGTCATTGTCATCATTGGACTGGCATGAGTTGTGAGACCCTAGAGTTTGTCCATCATTTGTAGTTTTTCAGATTGCTAGTGAAATGGTGGTGTTTCTCATCATTGGACTATTACTTGGCATCTACTTAGGACACCAAGTCATGTTTTTCAGTTTGTTTAATTTTTGTCCAATAGATTTTACTTTTTTTATCATGCATGTGTATAAAACAGTTTTCCTCTGTGTTTTCTTAGGTTTTTTTTTCCCCCCTCCTTTTTTGGTTGCCTTTACTTCCCTTAGCTACAGATTAGAAAGCATGTTCTCTAAGCTGATGTTCGATTTAACGTTTTGCTATTCGCTGCTTGTGTGACTTGTTTGAGGATAAACACTTTTATTTTTGCGAGGTATCACTTCTGTGAGATAATTTATAGCTTGCTTTTTGTCATCTTCAGGGAGAAAAGTTAGGATTAGCTTTGCCTAAGCATTGAGGACTGTTCTGTATCAGAACGATGGACCATAGTCCCTGAGACCGAACATTGTATTTTAGTTTGCTTTGGCTACAAGCTTTTCTTGTCAGTTATGCTTAAAAATATTTCTTCTTAAAATAAAACTTTAACAAATGTAGGGGATTTTTTTTTTTAAGTTCCAGTCTGTTATTACTAATTCTTTGTAGATACGTACTTTAAGTATGTTTTTTTAAGACTGAAGAATTAATAAATAAGTCATTCTGAACATCACATCCCAAACTAAATAGCGTATCTGAGAAGGAAATGAGACATTTATATGCAGAGAAGTCAGAGCTCGGAGAATGAGATTTTTCATTCTCTTTCATGAAACTCTAACCAGAGCCAAGAGACGTGAGCATAACGTACGTAGTTCTGGAGAAAACTAATTGCACTACCTTAAATTAAAACAAATAAAATGTAAACATCAGGGATATCTGACCAGTTCAGAAAACCTGGGTTCCTGAAATACAGTACATGTGCCTTCGCAAAGAAACAGGAAAAGGTTACCCCAGCAGCCAAACATCTTCTGCTTATATGTGCAGCCAGGAGCAGCTACAGCCACCACCAGCGCTTACAAGAGCAAAACAACTTTTGCAGCATTAGGTATAAAGTTTTACTAGGGCTTGTTTCAGATTTACAGCTGGGAATGGAGTGATCATCTTAAAGACTCCAGTAAATTCTTGTCATCACTTCATCCTATAACAAAATTAGTCTGTATTTCATTTTGTTTTTTTTTCTAATTATTATTAGCCTGTACTTCAATTGTCACGTATCTATTGTAATTATAATAGGTAAAAATACTGTGCAAATAAGTGGATATGTGCCTCACTTCAGCAAGGCACGTGTATGTGCTTATCTTTAAACACATGATTTAGTCTCGTCTATAATCACTGAAAGCTTAAATGTTTTGCTGAAGTGGGGCTGTACTGTTATCAGGGAGCGTTTTCCAGCATGTTTGTAATTTTTAGTTAAGAAAACCACAGAAAAATCAAGTGTGATGGCTGTAATGTAATTACAAGATGTCTCTTGTAATTATTGTAATGAAAGTCTCATTATGCCCTTATTTTAACATGGTTTTGTTTTCATATAGGAAAATAGCTTTTCTCTTTGTCTCATCAAGCCTCACTTAAATTTTTTCACTTTTTTAAAAGTCCAGCAGGTAAAACTGCTAGCAGGAAACTATGCTTCTGAATAATGCATGGTACTACACATGATGGAGCAGACTGCTTCAAGATCCTTGGGATCCATGCACATGTGGATATGTGCATAAAAATGCACACATTTTACACCCACTGGCAGAATTCAGTTCTCAAAAATAATTTAATCGCCACCAGCAGCCCCAAGTTTAAATTTGCGTTTAGTCTCAGCTTTGTTACTGGGTATTTACGATGTTGTGGACTCTACAAATGGAAAATCCACAAGGACATTTTGGAGAGGGACATGTTATCAAAATGCCTAAGTGATAAAACATTGCAGCTAAGAACCTTGTGCCTGAATTCAATAGCGGCTTTAATCCTTTGTGGTTTTTTTGCATTGCTACAGGTGTGTGCATCCCAGGGGAGGTGTGATTCAGAGTGTGTCTTCCTGGAAGCATGGCTCAGGCTCACAGTACATTAACACTCAGCAAACAGAGTCATGGACAGCTGTGACTCCCCAGCAGAATTGGTCTTCGCCCCCAGAAGTAGTAGACCTCACTTTGGATGAGGATACCAGACGCAAATATCTACTGTAATGCAGTGTCACAGTGTTTGTCCCCGCACCCTTTCTCCCCTTTGTGGCACAGAAGTTCACTGTTAAAGCTTCAGCTTCGGAAGCCCTGTTTCCTGGCATTACGAAATTCAAACTCATGAGGTTTTTCATTTCCATAAGAACGTAGTATAATTTCAATATCATTTAAAATGGGTTTGCCTTCTCAAAGGAGGATTCCTCCCAGAATTAAAAGCCAATAGCTTCAAATTTAAAACACGTGTGTGTGTTAATCTGAAGAAATAACTGTGTGCAAACTTATGTCCTCCCAACCTTTCCCACCTCCGACTTCATAACATTTTTAATTTATCAGTATATTGAGTTTGTTAGTAGAAGTTAGTGTTTTGCTGTGTGAGCATCAGTGATTTTGAGAAATGCTGTGTCCTCACTGATTTCAGTGGAACTGGGGGAATTCAACACTTCTGCAAATTGGGCCAAGAGTAATAATACCCAAGCTGATTTGGTTATGTTACCGGCAGGAGGGACTGTCTTTAATACAAACAGCCCATAACGTATGCACTGAACAGCTTTTAATTAAAGGATTTTTTTTTTTATTTTCAATATAATTTATAGTTTACACTCTTTTCAGTGCTGAGTCTTCTGTCTGCTTGACTACTGTGTTTCACTGATCATTTCCCACAGCTTGTTATGGTTTAAAATAGTAATAGTAGTGACTTAGTAGCAGCTGATGATTGCAAAAGCACGAGAAAAAGAAAAGTAATAAAAAGGCCCTGCATCCCCTCTTCTTTTTAAATATAGCTGAACTTTTTTTACCTATATCTGAGTCTTGCCTGGAGAAGGGGAGAAATGAAACATTTTGCTCATAGTCTTCATTTCTACTGTTGCTTATTTGCTTCATTGACCATCTCAAAAAAAAAAAAAAACAAACAAACAAACAAAAAAAAACAACAAAAAAAAACACCCAAAAACCTTGCAAAGCCCCAGTCTGGCAAAGCACTTTAGCAGCTGCGTAGCGTTCAGTGTTTGCTGAAACTCGTGGGGCCATTCGAGTGCTTAAAACTGTCCTAAAAGATGTTGCAGGATCAGGGCCTAAGGTTGTCATTTTTGTTTGTTTATTTTTTTTTAAAAAAAAAAACTAGATCTGCACCATTTTCCTGCCTTTAGGTCATGTCTCTTATCCTAGTTTTGGAATTGTTTTTAGGATACGATCCAGGAAACAGTTTCTACCAGAATATTTACCGAAATCAGTGGAACTACTTACTTTAGTGGGCTGTAGTTTCTGTAGCGCATCTGGAAATTTCTGCCCCTCATCTGTCATTTTGAGCCTTTTTCAAGGCAAAACCCAAAGATTAGACGTTAACAAGATGATACACGCTTTAAATGTCTATTATGCAATTAAAATGTACCTTTGTATTCAAAATGTTTCTAGTGGAAATTTTGTACAGCTCTATCATCAGATTTTTTTTGCCATTTAAGGCTGAACAGAGGGTAGTCAGGACATGGGAAGTTCTGTTTTCTTTTTGTGTTAGCTGGTTACTGGAAGCCAAATAAATTTAGAAATTTTATCTGTGGGGAAAAAAAAAATAAACAAAAATTACCTATATTGTCACATAACTTAAAGAAAAAACCCCAGCAGTGGTGATGTAGTTAGTAACAAAACAGCTTTTTCTTTAAGAAGTAGAACGGTTATGACTGCACTTTAAAGAACAACTAGGTAAGGGATTGATATTCCCATTTCAAGCTTTCTAAAACATTGAACATAAGTGTATTGCACGGCCAGAAAAATGTACGTGGTGCTTCTAGTGGCCGATTTCTTTCTCTGGGGGGGTGGGAGGGAGGGAGCGGTGCGTGGATGGAGCCCATTCGCACTGCAGTAGGGAAAAGCCTTGGACGCTTGGGGCACTATATCAGTAGTGGCTGTTGATCTTTTCTCCTCGTATTTTAATCACGCCAACTCAGCCATCATTTTAGTGGACTGTAAAGGTAAATTTGGGACAGTGCTTTAGTGTGGCTGCTTTTTTCCTGGTTCACAAAGTCTTTTAAAAGATCAGTTTTGAAGAAAGCTGCAGGGACCCATTTGTCGTCCTTCCATGAAAAATGCAAACTTAACTCTCTCGTTTTTCAGTTTGTATATGATGTGACTTCCATGTATATATAAAAACGACTGCGTCCTAACCAAACTTCCTCCAATTGTGCACTCTGTTTAAACAATTCATGTATTGTAGTCTGATGCAGGTTTTCTTTTATTTAAAACACTACATATTTTCTCATATTCTTCACAAATTTGAAAGGGTAGTGGTCTGAAAACCGCAATCACTGGATAGCTAGGAAGTGTTTTTGTTTTGTTGTGTGGGGGTTTTTTGTTGGTTTTTTGTTTTTGGGTTTGTGGTTTTTTTTTTTTTTAAAGAGAGCAAAAGGTGCCTGATGGTTTTGCTCTTCTCAGCAGGAAAGAGAAATGTTAGCCATTGTATGGCTAAGAACCAATGCACTCAGGGCCTGATCCAGAACCCATTGGAGTTGATGCGGGGCTTTCCATTGACTTCAGTGTGCATTGGCTCAAGCCCTTCATGGTTTTAGCAGTTCCTGAATTGCTGGAGTGTGAACTTGGAATCTTCTGTAGTGAAGAAAAATCACTGCTTAGAATATAAATGTTTAAAACGTGCAACTCTAGTTAAAGTTTGATTCTTCTCGACACTCATTATTTAGTTCTCATTTTCCATCTAGTATTTAATGGTCTTTGGAGAAAAAATAATAATAAACCAGAGTGTGTTATATATATATAAAAATATATATATTTTTGGTGCAAGATGAGACCTTCTGTTTTTTGAAACAAGTCTGTAGCATAAAGGTTAAACTATTTTAAGACGAAATAAAATAGAGTGTATTATTTAAACACTATCAACTTGTTTGGTTTTTTTTCCCACCACTTTGCTGCCCAGTTGTGTAGGGATGGGGTCAGGAAGGCCAAGGCGCGGATGGAGCTGAACTTGGCAAGGGATGCAGAGAATAATAAGAAGGGCTTCTACAGGTACATCAGCCAGAAAAGGAAGGTCAAAGAAAGTGTACCTTCTCTGATGAACATGACTGGCAAACTGGTAACAATGGATGAGAAGGCTGAGGTACTCAACAGCTTTTTTGCCTCAGTCTTCGCTGACAGCCTCTCTTCCCACACCTCTGGAGTGGATGGGACTGCAAAGCAGGGATGGGGGGAGCAAAGTCCCTCCCACTGTAAGAGAAGATCAGGTTCATGACCACCTGAGGAACCTGAACACACGTAAGTCTATGGGACCTGACGAGATGCATCCCAGAATCCTGAGGGAATTGGCTGATGTAGTTGCCAAGCCGTGCTCCATGATATTTGAAAAGTCATGGCAGTCCCGTGAAGTCCCTGGTGCCTGGAAAAAGGGAAACATTGCACCCATTTTTAAAAAGGGTAGAAAGGAGGATCCTGGTCAGCCTCACCTCTGTGCCTGAGAAGATCATGGAACGGATCCTCCTAGAAGCTATGCTAAGGCACGTGGAGGGCAGGGAGGTGACTGGAGACAGCCAACATGGCTTTACCAAGGGCAAGTCCTGCCTGACCAGCCTAGAGGCCTGCTATGGTCGAGTGATTACATCAGTGGACAAGGGAAGAGCTATGGATGTCATCTATCTGGGCTTCTGTAAGGCCTTTGACGTGGTCCCCCACAACATCCTTCTCTAAACTGGAGAGAGATGGGTTTGATGGGTGGACTGTTTGGTGGATGGAGAATTGGATGGTCACATCCAGAGAGTAGTGGTCAACGGCTCAATGTCCAGATGGAGATCCGTGACAAGTGGTGTCCCCCAGGGGTCTGTACTGGGACCAGTGCTGTTTAATATCTTCATCAATGACATAGACAGTGGGATTGAGTGCACCCTCAGCAAGTTTGAAGACAACACCAAGCTGAGTGGTGTGGTTGACACACCTGAGGGAGGGGATGCCATCCAGAGGGATCTGAACAAGCTCGAGAAGTGGACCTGTGTGAACCTCATGAGGTTCAACAAATCCAAGAGGGACAAGGGGTAAAAGTTTTAAACTAAAAGAGGGGCGATTCAGACTAGATAGAAGGAAGAAATGTTTTATGATAAGGTTAGTGAGACACTGGCACAGGTTGCCCAGAAAGGTGGTAGATGCCTCACCCCTGGAAACATTTCAGGCCAGGTTGTACGGGGCTCCGAGCAACCTGGTCTAGTTGAAGAAGTCCCTGCTCATGGCAGTGGGTCGCACTAGATGGCCTTTGAAGGTCCCTTCCAACCCAAACCATTCTATGATTCAATACATTGCTGTTTGTCACATCTCCAAAATGAAGTCTTAAGCTCTGGGAATGGGTTACAACTGCCCAATTTCAGCACTGTTCCCTGCAGTAACACATTTAATTTTGAACGTCCAGAATGCAAATGTGATTTCCTGACCTCAAAAGCTTGCTTTTTTTCTCCCAGACCAAGGCAGCACCACAACTTCTCCCTGCAGCACTGGTGGGGTATGCCAGGGGATGCACAGGTAGCAGTAACGCGTGGCCGCTGCCCGTCACGCTCTGCTGAATACCTTCTGGGGATGCGGTTTCTGCACAGCCTCTATCTTCCCACACACTGCAGTCTTCCAGGTGCCTGAGCAACTTTCATTTCATAGAATCATAGAATCACAGAATGGTTTGGGTTGGAAGGGACCTTAAAGAGCATCTAGTTCCAACCCCCCTGCCATGGGCAGGGACACCTTCCACTAGACCAGGTTGCTCAAAGCCCCATCTAACCTGGCCTTGAACACTGCCAGGGAGGGGACATCCACAGATTCTCTGGGCAACCTGGGCCAGTGTCTCACCACCCTCACAGCAAAGAATTTCTTCCTGATATCTCATCTAAATCTCCCCTCTTTCAGTTTAAAACCGTTCCCCCTCATCCTATCACTCCATGCCCTTGTAAAAAGTCCCTCTCCAGCTTTCCTGTAGCCCTTTCAGATACTGGAAGGCTGCTAGAAGGTCTCTTGAGACTGCCTCTCAAGCCTGTCAAGGTCCCTCGGGATGGCATCCCTTCCCTCCAGCGTGTCAACCGCACCACACAGCTTGGTGTCGTCAGCAAACTTGCTGAGGGCGCACTCAATCCCACCGTCCATGTCACTGACAAAGATTTCTCCAACCGCATCCCCTTGTCCCATCCTCACAGTTGTCTTCTGCTGGTCAGTGAGACCATTTCACAGAATCACAGAATCAATCAGGTTGGAAGAGACCTCTGGGATCATCGAGTCCAATCATTGCCCTGACATCACCATGTCAACTAGACCATGGCACTAAGTGCCATGTCCAGTCTTTTCTTAAACACATCCAGAGATGGTGACTCCACCACCTCCCTGGGCAGCCCGTTCCAATGTCTAATGACCCTTGCTGAGAAGAAATTCTTCCTAGTGTCCAACCTGAACCTCCCCTGGCGAAGCTTGAGGCCGTGTCCTCTTGTCCTATCGCTAGTTGCCTGGGAGAAGAGGTCGACTCCCACTTCACTACAACCTCCCTTCAGGTAGTTGTAGACTGCAATAAGGTCACCTCTGAGCCTTCTCTTCTCCAGGCTAAACAACCCCAGCTCCCTCAGCCGTTCCTCGTAGGTCAGACCCTCCAGACCCTTCACCAGCTTGGCCGCCCTCCTCTGTACTCACTCCAACACCTCAACGTCTTTCTTGAAGTGCGGGGCCCAGAACTGGACACAGTACTCAAGGTGTGGCCTCACCAGTGCCGAGTAGAGAGGGACGATCACTTCCCTAGACCGGCTGGCTACACTATTCCTAATGGAGACCAGGATGCCATTGGCCTTCTTGGCCACCTGGGCACACTGCTGGCTCATGTTTAGCCGGCTGTCGATCAGCACCCCCAGGTCTCTTTCTGCCGGGCCGCTTTCTAACCACTCTTCCCCCAGCCTGTAGCGCTGCATGGGGTTGTTGTGGCCAAAGTGTAAGACCCGGCGCTTGTTCTTGTTGAACCTCATGCCGTTGGTCTCGGCCCATCTATCTAACCTGTCCAGATCCCTCTGTAGGGCCTTCCTACCCTCCAGCAGATCGACACTGCCACCCAGCTTGGTGTTATCTGCAAATTTGCTGAGGGTGCACTCAATCCCTACATCTAGATCATCTATAAAGATATTAAACAGCACCGGCAATTTGACTGAGACCAACATTACACTCAGATTTCCTTACGCAGCCAGGTAGTGTCGACAAGCTCAGATCTACTGCCATTTGAAAGGGATGTGTAGACCAGCTATGAAGCTCTGGGCAGGTCCTCACAGACCATGAGAGGTGGTGCCGTGCTGAACAGCATTTGGAGAACCACTATATTATACCAGGGAATTTACAGCTGCAAGTAAAGAGAAGGATGGTAAGTATAACTGCACTCTAGAGTCCCGCTGCCTGCCAGTCTTCTCATAGCCAATAGGGAAATAGGAATAATAATAATAATAATAATAATAATAATAATAATAATAAATCCATTACATTTCCAGCTAAATAGGGGAGTTTGCTTTAGTTCTGATATTTTCATCACACGAGAAGGCTCTCAGTGGTGCAAATCATAGAATCGTTTTGGTTGGAAAGGACCTTTAAGATCATCAATTCCAACCGTTAACCCAGCACTGCCAAGCCCACCACTAAACCATGTCCCCAAGCACCACATCTACACCTCTTTTAAATCCCTCCAGGGATGGTGACTCTACCACTTCCCTGGGCAGCCTGTTCCAATGCTTGACAACCCTTTTGGTGAAGAAATTGTTCCCGATATCCAATCTAAACCTCCCCTGGTGCAACTTGAGGCCCTTTCCTCTCGTCCTATCACTTGTTACCTGGGAGAAGAGACCGACCTCCACCTCGCTACACCCTCCTTTTAGGCAGTTGTAGAGAGCGATAAGGTCTCCCCTCAGCCTCCTTTTCTCCAGACTAAACAACCCCAGTTCCCTCAGCCGCTCCTCATCACACTTGTGCTCCAGACCCTTCACCAGCTTCGTTGCCCTTCTCTGGACTCGCTCCAGCATCTCAGTGTCTTTCTTTTATTCAGGGGCCCAAAACTGAACACAGGATTTGAGGTGCAGCCTCACCAGTGCCGAGTACAGGGGGATGATCCTTACCCTAGTCCTGCTGGCCACACTAGTGCTGACACAAGCCAGGATGCTGTTGGCCTTCTTGGCCACCTGGGCACACTGCTGGCTCATATTCAGCTAGCCATCGACCAACACCCCCAGGTCCTTTTCCACCAGGCAGCTTTCCAGCCACTCTTCCCCAAACCTGTAGCGGTGCATGGGGTTGTTGTACCCCAAGTGCAGGACCCGGCAGAAGAAGATCAGAAAATAATCAAAGGCTCAGACCATTGTCTAGCAAAGAGATCTCATCTCATGCTTCATCCCTACCAGGAGTGAGGCATCAGATTTTTTGATGCCATGAATCCCATTGCTCCCTGTCCTGCAATAAAATGGCCTTTGGGGGTGCCAAGATGTCCATCTTGAGCAAACCATGGCTTTGAAAATGCCAGAAAAAGTCCTTCACCGGGGTTTTTCCTCTGTCGTGCCAGAGGCTGGCCAAAAAAAAAGCCAAGTTTGGAGGATGCTGGCTCATCAGTTTTTGAGCCGGTGGATCCCATCCCAATTTCCCAAAGGATTTCACCCAGCTCAGTTTTGCAGAGAAGGTGAAAAATTCTGTATTGCATTGAAATTATCGAGGGCTTTGAGGTGGGCAGAGGGTGAGTGTCAGGTCTGGAAATGAGCTGAAAGTTATGGTCACCCCCAGACCTGCCCGAGGACAGTGGCTGATGTGCCATATGTGCCCCAGGACTTCTCAGCTGCTCTATATCACATTTATATTTATTGAATATCCTCCATGCATGCCTGGCTAAGGGAAGAAACCTTCCCCATGGGACCGAGGGGTGAGACATCCCCAGTGCTCTGACGCCTGCAGCATCTCCAAAACATCTACTCCATCGGTATACCGGTGGCGCATGTGACATCCATGAGGCTGGAGAACATCACATTGAAAAAGACTTTCATGGTGTCAATTTTTAAAGAGAGCTTGGGGCAAAAGTGGGAGGATGCCCCAACCTGGGGGTGCTGGGACCCCAAAAGCTGCATTGGGGGACACCAACAGGCACTGGCCACGCAGGCGAGAGGAAGACGAGGGCTAATTTTAACGTCAACCTGTGCCTGCGGCATCTGCATGACATGCAAAGCCCCAGCGACGGTTCAGGTGTCCTGGGGGACGGTGCATGGATGAAAAGCAACAGCAGCAAGGGCTGAGCCCTCTGAAATACCCGTGACAACTGCCACAACGGGGCTGGGGGCCGTGGGAGCAGCTGCCAAAAGCAACTGGAGCCGGTGGCGGGGCTGCAGCCCCCAGCCTGGGGCCAGCAACAGTCTCAGGGGACCATGGAGGGGACATCGGGGTGCTTTGCAGGGTCCATGCACGTCCTGGGAGTCCCCCAGGGCCCGTCCTGCAGCCATCGTGGTGGGGATGGGTGAGAGGAGGCAAGGTGGAAATCTCTCCTTGGTTGATTCACACGTGGGTTTGGCTACGTTACCCTCTGCGGGCTTTTTAGAGCTTAAAGACACGTCCCTTTGTAGGGTGTGTTTAACACAGTGCGATCAAGCAGATCGCACCTTGCTGCTGGAAATGGTTTCTTGCCACTGGCAGAAATGGGTAGAAAGTAGTAATTTTTCCATGCCGCACCATGAACAGGAAGCATTTCATTATGGCATAAGCAGAGAAATAAAAAATCCCCAAGTTTGCTCCTTCCTTGGAAATATTCGTGCTGGTGTGGACAATGCGTGGTACCTGCGAACACTGAGTGCTGCAGAGGGGGTCCGGCCAAGCTGTGGCCGTGAGCATTGCTCAGGTGACAGCAAGGGACAAGATCCAGCCTTCCCCCTGTGGGGATCTGTTCCTTGTCCCCCTTTTTTTTCCGGCATTGTCTCAGAAACCGTCCTATCCCACGTGCTCAGACGCCATCTTCTGGGGTACAGGACTATGTGACCTTGACGACATTTTCTGAGGCAAGAAGTTAGTTGCCGACTAGGGGTGAGTGACGTCTCCGCCCTCCAGCCCTCCACCCCCTCCGGAGAGACCCATCCGGGATAGCGGGCGACAGCCTGGCAATGGGCCAATCCTACAGCGCGGGAACCGGACCTGTCACGCCCTCGGGCCTGTGAGTGGTGCAAACTGTGGCTGGCGGCTCCACGTCAGCATGACTCTGCAAAAATTCTCTATAAAAGAGGCCGTTTTGCCCCATTATGTGCGCGCCCACCCTTGACTGCTGAGAATCAAGAGAGGACCCACGGGATGCCGTGGGATCCAGGGTGGTGACTATCCTTTCCCTCTCAACTGATCTCTTTTCCTCTCTTACTTACTTTTTTCTCTCTCTCTCTCCCTCCCTTCCTTGTTCACTAAGTTGCCTCATTGTTGGACTTAATAAAGTCAAAGTTAAGTTTATTGATACCATGCCTCAGTTGTGCTTTGTCCGAACTCAAAGATCATGAATCTATTTTATTTCTGGTCAGGATTTTGGGGGTGCTTTACCTGCAGGCAGGTAATCATACCGGGTGATTTATCAGGTGGGTCCCATGTGGACTGACTGCATTGAATGGGCAGGTCCCTCTCAGGACTAACTGCATTTAATTTCTAGATTTACTAATAAGGCAGATACGAGCTTAATCTGGAACCTGACACTCCCCTGAGATCGGCACAGCCTCCTGGGAGACACCAAGGGAGGCAAGGCAAGAGGGCAAAATCCAAACTGGGATGCAATTGGGTGGGCAGTGGGAGGCAGTGGGCACACAGAATCACAGAATGTTAGGGATTGGAAGGGACCTTGAAAGATCATCTAGTCCAATCCCCCTGCCAGAGCAGGATTACCTAGATCATGTCACACAGGAATGCGTCCAGGCGGGTTTTGAATGTCTCCAGAGAAGGGGACTCCACAACCTCTCTGGGCAGCCTGTTCAAGTGTTCAGTTACCCTCACCGTAAAGAGGTTTTTCCTCATATTTATGTGGAACCTCCTGTGTTCCAGCTTGCACCCGTTGCCCCTTGTCCTGTCAATGGATGTCACTGAGAAGAGCCTGGCTCCATCCTCATGACACTTGCCCTTTACATATTTATAAACATTAATGAGGTCACCCCTCAGTCTCCTCCAAGCTAAAGAGACCCAGCTCCCTCAGCCTCTCCTCATAAGGGAGATGTTCCACTCTTTTCCTGCTCCAACAGATCCAGGTTGCCAAGCCCCTGTTTTAATTCCAATAAGGAAAAAAAACCCACAAAATAAACCCAACAACAAACCCAATGCAATAATCGTTGAACAAATCCATCGCACATATATGTTAGGAGCACTTAAACCTGACAGATGCATGGGATGGATAAATCTAAGTGGGGATTAAGGGGGCTCCCCAAGGCGGGATGGCGGCTGGTAGTGTGGGGGGAGCGCAGCAAAAAACAACCCCCGGCCTGGCCGGGGTGGAAAGGACACCGAAAAATGGGTTTGCAGCAGAGCAAAATGTTTCCTGAGACCCCGTGCCCTGACAGAAACCCCTCCCGCACAACAGGGTCTTTCCCACTTCGTTAAAATAGTTTTCAATAAACAGGGACAAGCTTGTGGTTGGGGTGTTTTTTTGTGGGGGGAGGGGGGAATTGTCCTTCTTTAAGCCACGGGGATTCTTTGTCCCATGAGGAAGGTGGCTCCAAGCCCCATGGGGTCTCCATGTGCTCTTTGCATGGAGCCATTTTAGGTCAGCGATGCCCCAACGAGTAAGTTCTGTCAGGAACTGGGGTGTCAACACAACAGGCCACTGGGTCGCCTGCGGGGAGGGGGACAGGGACAGGGACAAGCCCCTCCACGCTCCTGCAGCCGGTCATGAGACCCCACCTGCAGTGCTGCGTTCAGCTCTGGGGCCTCCAACAGCAGAAGGACATGGAGCTGTTGGAGCGAGTCCAGAGGAGGCCACGAAGATGATCAGGGGGCTGGAGCACCTCTCCTATGGAGACAGGCTGAGAGAGTTGGGGCTGTTCAGCCTGAAGAAGAGAAGGCTCCAGGGAGACCTTCTAGCAGCCTTCCAGTATCTGAAGGGGCTACAGGAAAGCGGGAGAGGGACTTTTTACAAGGGCATGGAGTGATAGGACGAGGGGGAACGGTTTTAAACTGAAAGAGGGGAGATTTAGATGAGATATCAGGAAGAAATTCTTTGCTGTGAGGGTGGTGAGACACTGGCCCAGGTTGCCCAGAGAAGCTGTGGATGCCCCCTCCCTGGCAGTGTTCAAGGCCAGGTTGGATGGGGCTTTGAGCAACCTGGTCTAGTGGAAGGTGTCCCTGCCCATGGCAGGAGGTTGGAACTGGATGATCTTTAAGGTCCCTTCCAATCCAAACCATTCTATGATTCTAGGATTTATGTGTGTTATCAAATAAGTGCCATGTCCAGACAGATGTATGGAGGGGTGTGCCTCCCACGTGCGCTCCTCAGGAGGGGAGACCGGGGCTGCAGCTTGGGGTTCCACGTGTGCTCGCTGCTGTCCTCAGGAAGTGCATGTCCATGTTTTGTGTGAGTGTGTGCAGTTGCACACATGCATATGTGTGTGCACAGAATCACAGAATCACAGAATCAACCAGGTTGGAAGAGACCTCAGGGATCATCAAGTCCAACCATTGCCCTGACACCACCATGTCAACTAGACCATGGCACTAAGTGCCATGTCCAGTCTTTTCTTAAACACATCCAGAGATGGTGACTCCACCACCTCCCTGGGCAGCCCATTCCAATGTCTAATAACCCTTTCTGAAAAGAAATGCTTCCTAATGTCCAACCTGAACCTCCCCTGGCGAAGCTTGAGGCTGTGTCCTCTTGTCCTATTGCTAGTTGCCCGGGAGAAGAGGCCAACTCCCACTCCACTACAACCTCCCTTCAGGTAGTTGTAGACTGCAATAAGGTCACCTCTGAGCCTCCTCTTCTCCAGGCTAAACAACCCCAGCTCCCTCAGCCGTTCCTCATAGGTCAGACCCTCCAGACCCTTCACCAGCTTGGTCGCCCTCCTCTGGACTCGCTCCAACACCTCAACGTCTTTCTTGAAGTGCGGGGCCCAGAACTGAACACAGTACTCAAGATGTGGCCTCACCAGTGCCGAGTAGAGAGGGACGATCACTTCCCTAGACCGGCTGGCTACACTCTTCCTAATAGAGGCCAGGATGCCATTGGCCTTCTTGGCCACCTGGGCACACTGCTGGCTCATGTTTAGCCGGCTGTCGATCAGCACCCCCAGGTCTCTTTCCACCGGGCCGCTTTCTAACCACTCTTCCCCCAGCCTGTAGAGCTGCATGGGGTTGTTGTGGTCCAAGTGTAAGACCCGGCACTTGTTCTTGTTGAACCTCATGCCGCTGGTCTCGGCCCATCTATCTAACCTGTCCAAATCCCTCTGTAGGACCTTCCTACCCTCCAGCAGATCGACACTGCCACCCAGCTTGGTGTCATCTGCAAATTTGCTGAGGGTGCACTCAATCCCTACGTCTAGATCATCTATAAATATATTGAACAGCACCGGCCCCAGAACTGAGCCCCGGGGAACACCGCTAGTGACCGACCGCCAGCTGGACTTTGCCCCATTCACCACCACTCTCTGGGCTCGGCCATCCAGCCAGTTTTTAACCCATTTAAGAGTCCACCCATCCAAGCTCCGGGCAGCCAGTTTGTCTAGGAGGATGCTGTGGGAGACAGTGTCGAATGCCTTACTGAAGTCTAGATAGACTACATCCACAGCCCTGCCCTCATCTACTAAGCGGGTCCCTTGGTCATAGAAGGAGACCAGGTTGGTCGAGCAGGACCTGCCTTTCATGAATCCATGTTGGCTGGCCCCGATGCCCTGGTTGTCCTGCATGTGCCGTGTAATGGCACTCAGGATGATCTGTTCCATCACCTTGCCTGGCACCAAGGTCAGGCTGACAGGCCTATAGTTCCCTGGATCGTCCTTCCGGCCCTTCTTGTAGATGGGTGTTACGTTTGCTAATTTCCAGTCAGCTGGAACTTCTCCAGTTAACCAGGACTGCCGGTAGATAATAGAGAGTGGTTTGGCAAGTTCATTTGCCAGTTCCTTCATTACTCTGGGGTGAATCCCATCCGGGCCCATAGCCTTGTGGGTGTCCAACTGGCACAGCAGGTCACTAACCGTCTCCTCCTGGATCATGGGAGGTTCACACAGCCCCCCGTCCCTAACTTCAGGCTCTGGGGGCCGAGTCTCCTGAGGACAACCGGTCTTGACATTAAAGACCGAGGCAAAGAAGGCATTGAGCACCTCTGCCTTTTCCTCATCCCCTGACACTACACTACCCTCCTCATTCAGCAAGTGGTGGAGGCTCTCCTTGACCCTCCTTTTGCTGTTGATGTATTTGTAAAAGCTTTTTTTGTTTTCTTTGACTGTAGCAGCCAAATCAAGCTCTAATTGAGCTTTGGCCCTTCTAATCTTCTTCCTACACGACCTGGCCACATCCCTATAGACCTCACAAGTTACCCGACCCTTCTTCCAGAGCAAGTAGGTTCTCTTTTTTTTTCCTTAAGTTCTAGCCTAAGTTCTCTGTTTAACCAGGCCGGTCTTTTTCCCCGACGGCTTGCCTTCCTGAGACAGCCTGCTCCTGAATATTTAGCAATTCCCTTTTGAAGCACGTCCAGCCTTCCTGGACTCCTTTGCCCTTCAGGACCGATTGCCAAGGGACTCGGTCCACCAACCTCTTAAACAGGCTAAAGTCAGCCCGCCGGAAATCTAAGGCAGAAGTTCTGCTTTTGCCCCTCCTTACTTCCCCCACTATCGAAAACTCTAACATTTCGTGGTCGCTACTCCCCAGACGGCCACCGACCCTAACACCTCCCACTAGTCCTTCTCTGTTCACAAACAACAGGTCAAGCAGGGCCCCTCCTCTAGTGGGCTCATTTACCACTTGCATGAGGAAGTTGTCCTCCACACATTCGAGGAACCTCCTAGATTGCTTCCTCTCTGCCATGTTGTATTTCCAGCAGACATCCGGCAAGTTGAAGTCGCCCACGAGTACAAGTGCCGGCGAGCGGCCGGCTTCTGACAGCCGCTTGTAAAACGCCTCGTCCGCCTGCTCATCCTGGTTGGGTGGTCTATAACAGACTCCCACCGTAATGTCCACCCTGCCAACCTTCCCCCTGATCTTCACCCATAGACATTCAACCTTGTCATCCTCACCATCTTCCTCAATTTCAACACAGTCCAAGCACTCCCTAACATACAGCACTACCCCACCACCTCTCCTGTGGTAGATCATACCGCATATATGTGTGCCTATAGTTGCATGCGTGCATGTGAGTGTGCCTGTGTGTATGGTGTGTGCATGTGCATGCATGCTGATGTGTATTCACCTGTGTGCACAGGTTTGGCACGTGTGCCAATGCCCATGTGTGCATATACATCTATATGCATATGTATGTGTGCCTGTGTCTACGTGTGCAGTGAATGTGCACACATGTACATGTCCGCTTGTGCATGTGTGTTCATATACATCTGTACACATATGTATGTGTGCCGGTGTCTACGTGTGCAGCACATGTGCACACACACATGTGTGCCAGTGCCCGTGTGTGCATGTACATCTGTGTGCACATGTATGTGTACCTGTGTCTATGTGTGCAGTGCATCTGTGCACATGCACGTGCCCGCTTCTGCATGTGTGTACATACACGCCCGCGTGCACACGTGCCCCTGTGTGCGCGCGCCCGTGTGTACGCCTGTGTCCGTACGTGCACGCTGTGCGTGCGTGCGTGCACACGTCTGTACACGCGCGCCCCCGCGCGCACGGCCCCACGCGCGCAGCCGTGCGGGCTGCATGCACGCGTGCGCGCGCCCCCACCCGCCCCACCCTCCGCTCTCCCTTCGCCCTCTATTGGCAGGTGCGTGTACCGGGGGTCGTGGCGTGTCGGCGGGAGGGGGCGTGTCCGGCGGCGGGCGGCGCGCTGCCATTGGCGGCGGGCGCCTTTGTGTGCCGGCGGAGCACGCGGCCGCTACTCGCCGCCGCGCGGAGGGGCCGGCGGGAGCGCGCCGTACCGCGCCACGCCACAAAGGCCGCAGCATGGTCCTGGTGCACGTCGGCTACCTGGTGCTGCCCGTCTTCGGCTCCGTGCGCAACAGAGGTACCGCGCCGTGCGCCGCGGGTTCGCGTCCCGCGGGGTGGGCGGGCGGGGCCCCCGGCCGGGCTCCGGGCCCCCCGGCAGAAGCGCAGGGCTCCGCGCCCCCATCAGCCCTCCCAGTGCCCGTTGTGGGGATCCCCCCCTCTCTCCACCCGTCCCCGGGCCCCCCCCCCCCGGCGCCCGCCGCTTGCCCCTCTCCCCCCTGCACCTCTCGTCTGTGCTTCGGTAGATCCATTTTCATTATTTTTATTATCTTTTAAATTTTATTTTATTTTTTAATTTAACCACCCGCCCCCGTCTCGCCGTGTAGCCTAGCCACTAGGCCATTTCAGCATAGCTGTAGACGATAACAGTCATTTTTGTACCTTCATCCTGTTTAGCTGAGTACATTGCACTGTAAATTCCTGTTAAGTGGATTCATTTTGCTGTGGTCGTTGGGCACAGAGTCTCCTGGGGGGTCTTGGGGGAGCCAAACGCCCCCAAATTGCAGCCAAACCTCTCTCCCCCCCCCAAAAAAAAAAATTAAATTGGAGAGGGGAAATCTGTCAAGGAAATGCATTTGGCCTTAATTCCAAAAATAAAATTGGATAAGAGTTGGATGTTAAGATCTGTGATGAAAGGGGGGGCTAAAATACCCCCCAAGAGCTGCTGGCGAGAGGGTGCAGCACCCCTGCCCCCGGTGGCGGTGACACCCCTGCCGACAGCTGTCCCCCATGGGCATAGCCCACTCAGCTGCTCGCCCTGCCAGCCCCACGCTCCATGTCCCCATCAGCCACAAGTGTCCCGTCCTGTTAGCAAACACCCACTACCCCCCCCTAAAGTTTAATTGCGAAAGGAGACAACTGGCAAAATGGTTTTCCGTTAAACAGGGATAACATTTTTTTCTGCTGTGCTAAATTACTTCCTGTTCTTATTTTGTGGGTAATTTTCTGTATCAAATATCCTTTGGTTGTGTATCTTCACCTTTTTTCTTGTACTAAAACTAAAGCATGGTCTGTATTTTTTTACATTACCTAGTTTCTGATGTAAATCTCTCTGTAGAGACATACCCTGCTGAAATGTAATGTGCTGTAGCCTATACATCTGCTCAGTGTACGCTGCTTTTGTTCTGTTGCCCTTCCATAGCATGGTGGGCCTTGCCTTTTTTGTATTGTGTGCATGATGACATTGTTACACACGATTCCACTAATACTAATATACGATCTCTCAATAAAGAAACTAGTTTTCCTATATTAACCTAGTGTGCTTTTTCTATTGCTGTTTTCCCATTTATTGTCGTATCCTGCTGTTTAGATTTTTTCCCTTGCTTTCCCCCATCGTGAGGTTTGAGTGAGTGGATTTCCCCCCCATAGCGCAGATATGGGGGCTTTTTAATACATATATTTTTGTGTTTTTTTTTTCCTATCCCATATCTACCCTCAGCATTAGTCTGTGTGTACGTACTCCCTAGACGCACAGCCCGTATTACCGTTGTGCCGATGCAGAACTCTGTTTTACCGCAGAATAGCCCCCCAAAAAAAGTGTATAAATCCAAGCCCTCATTATTAATCAAAAAAAAGATATTTGATGAAGGGTATGCTTCTGATTTCCTTCTAGTTACAACATTACACATTCCTTACTAGACTGATAACAAACGGACGACCTCCGGATGAATGGGGGGAGTAATTTTCTTTTAACTCTGATTAACAAGAGGTAAATGAACCTGGAAAAAAAAAAACCCTCTAATCTATTAGCTGTATATTTAAACATATGCGTATATATGTGAGCGCTCTGCCCACCATCTGCTAGGTGAGAAGTTGCTGTGCCTCGGTCCTGTGGCCGCTGGCATGTTATAAATAGCTTCACTAGACCCCTGTAAGGCAGGGTTGTAAAACTGTCCCAGCTGCTAATGTTGTAACTACGTTTTCCTGCTTGAAACCTACAGGCCCACCATCTTCTGAATAACTTGATTTGGTCAAATGAGTAAACTATGGGGTTAGGAAAAAGTCACTGGGAACCTTAAAATATTGGAAGCAGGGAGGGATGGAGAACCGAACTGCCGTCAGCGAGCGATTTTGCTGTAGCTGCAAAGCAATAATAATACTGGTCACCTCTCCTCATTCCTATGCCAGACCTCCTTTCCCAGGTCTGTAAAAGGGTCCTGTAAAACCTCCACGATTTTGGCTTGAATGCCCTCAGAAACTGAGGGGAAGTCAGGGCTCCCGAAAGCAGGCGATGGGGCTGGGGTTGGGGCGGGGAGGGGAGAGCATCTTGTCTCCGTTGCATTGCCACAGAAGGCAGGGGGGAGACACGGGATGAGTTATTTGTCTTTAATGTGAGGGAGATAAATTCAGCAGGTCGGTGGTTCCCACGGCTAAAATTTCCAGAGGAGTCGCTGGCAAAAAAAAACAAAAGCAAGTGGCTCCAGCAACCTGCCCTGCCTTACTCTGCAGCCCTTTCAGAGCTGCATCATTTTGTGAGGCTGTGCCTTTCCACCTCCCCTTCTAGCTTTATCCTCAGTTTGGTTGGTTTGTTTTGGTTTTTTTTTTTCAAACATTTGTTTATTATTTCCTTCTCCATCTCTCTCGATGACTGTTTGGCAATGCTATGCCCCCCTGTATGAGCACAAGCGGGTTGCCCCCCTGGATGCAGTGTCTGCTGGGGCCCTTTGTTCTCGCTCCATCCTTGCCTGGGGCCAGTGCTGGGCTCCATGTGTGACACATGTCCCCCCATATGCATCCTGAGGAGGGAGGCTGTGCTTCTCACTTGCATGGAGACAGACGTGCATGCTTGTTGGGGCTGATCATTTTCCAATGTGATTTATTTATTTTTAATTTTTCATTTTTTTTTTTTTTTTTAATTCAACTCCCACCCCACGTGAGACAATGAGAGTTGGTGTGGAAAAAAATGAATCCCCCCCCTCTCTACCCCACCCCGAAACCCTGACATGGATAAACCCAGTCCCCTCCAAAACATACCTCTCCCTACGGACACCTGCTGGCAGCTGCCACTTTGTTAGGAGCGGTGGATTCGCTGCAGTGAGCCTAACGACCCCCCCAGATCTGCAAATTAGTGCTAACACAGAGCCAAAATGGTCACTATGCTCCGAGGACACCTTGGTAATCTAATAACACAGAAAGCTGCTGGGTTAATGGCAACTCGTATGAAGCAATTTATCATCCCCATCGTATTTTGACCTGTCTTGTTAGAAACACATTCTTCCGAGAGGAAACATTTCCCCCCCACCCCCCCTCCACCTTCCAGCCTTATTAGTCAGTAACCACCAGGCTTTTGAAGCTCATAATCCATCAGATGCATCCACGATTTAATGGTTTCATTCCTTTGACGCTCCGAGTCTTGAAAAGCCACCTGGTACAAAGAAAATAATCTTTTTTGATTTTTAGCAGCGCGGGCTGAGGAAATCCAAGACGAGTCATGTGCCAGTGGTGCTGCTGTGGATGTGGAGGCACATGCAGTGATTTCTGTAAAGCCTATACATCTCTCCGGCACCAACCTGTATTAAATAATGTCTTTCAATAACAGGGAGACGGATAATCCCAAACACAGACAAAATGGGCTCTGAGATTCATTTCCAAGGGCTGTGTAAAGGTCTTACACACATCTGCGTGCATTTAACGATGCCAAATGGGAGCTGGACCCATCTGTGCCTCACACGGGGTTTGGGGTGGTGTCACGATTTCCATCACTTTTAAGAAAAAGGTTAACAAATAGCAGGTCACATTTTGCTCATGTTGGGAATTATCAGCAAAGCCTGATGAAAGCTGATGTGGATTTACCGTGCTGTGCGCGGATCCGGCCCTGTGGAAATGTGTGATTTAAGAACCAGTGAGTTGGTGCCCGAGTGAGAAAGCAAACGCAGTTACGAAGCTGGGAAGGGTTTGGGGGGTGTTTGCCACAAAATCCAGGAGCTGCAGTGGCCAGGGGGGACGAGGCGATGGGGACATGGTGAGGACACAGTCCAGCATCGCTTGGTGCATCCCAGACAGAGCGTGGGGTGCCAAACCGGGGGGGCGAGAACCATAGGTACCAGGACACTGCCATAACCGCCTGGGGCCTGAGTCTTCCTCCGTGAACCTCCTGGAAGAACTGTCCTAGAGTAAGTCTGAGCTTCCTTTTTTTTGTTGTTGTTGTTTTAAACCCTGCTTGTAATTTGGGGAGCAGCTCGTTAGCTGAAAAAGAAGGGTGGAGCACTGCTGGGGCATGCGCGGGAGCCCCGTCCTCCCAAATCTGTAGGAGAAACCCCCCTCCAAGTGCCACGGGGAGCACGTGTGACATCCAAGACCAGCTCATCCCTCTCCACCAACCAGACAGAGGATGGCTGCAACCGCTGGAGGTGATGGGGTGGAAGGAAAGGGGAGGATGGCTCTTTTGGGGGCCCTGCGAGGCACGACACCAGGTAGCGAGGGCACAGGCATCCCCTCCAGCCCGTTTACATGCTGGTTTAAACCCAAACCGTGCCCTGGGGCTGCCTCGTGTAAAAACTGGAAGGTCCTTATCTCTAGAGGTGTTCAAAATGGGACACGTGCTGCAGCAGGTCCGCAGAGAAAAGCCTGTCCCCCCCACCTGAGAACGCTCGTTTTGGGGATCATTACATAAATGTGCCAGAAATGCAAGGGGAGACTTTGCAGAAGGTCTTCTCCCACACCTCGATCATCTTCAATATCCGTAACCTCCAAGACCAGAGCTGGTTTTGCAATTGGGAGAGGTGTGGTGGCACCGTCAAATATTGTGTGACTCGAGCATCTCGATATTTGGATGTTTCTACATAAACCCGCAGCTCATGGAGTCGGGCGATAGCACAAGGCTTTTCGATTAAAGGGTTCTATATAAAATAAAGCTTCAAATTGCTGCTTATGGCAAACTTGGTGCTCAAAACCCAGAAGTCAGCTACAACACTCAGGAGGATTTTTCAGCTGATGCAGTGGTTTAGGAAGGAGAAGGGCAACGTGTGACTGCGGTGGGGCCAGGGCAGGGACCTGCAGGTGGGCAGCAAGAGTGGAGCTAAGACCCAGTGGGGAAAATGATAATTTTCTCCCTTTTTGGGTTCAATTTGGGGAAATGGAGTGGGTCAGTCAGCAGGGGGGTCAGGGTTTCCCAAGCTGTGCCATGACTGTGAGCAGCTCCGCAGAGGTTCCCATGGGAGACCCCCCCACATTTAATCCTTGCATGGTCTTGTCTTATTCCTAAACCTTCTTAGGGAGAAACTCAGGTGGCTAAGTTGTCCCTCTAAAATAAAAACCCAAATCACTTTTCAGCCAGAGCAGCAGATCCTGGTCATTGCAGGGACCAGGGTCCCATGCCAGAGAGCTGAGCTTGGCAGAGCTCAGCAGAGCCAGCACACAGGGAAAGCAAACCCATGTCTGCTCCGTGCCTCCCCACCACCTTTGCTTAACCCTTCCTGCTCCTCCTCTGTTAAGTTTTGTGGTCTACTGGGACTTTTTCTCACCCATTTTCCTGCCTGCTGGTCCTTTACATTTCCCAGCCCCAGCTGGGTTGGGCTGGTTGGCATGTGCCATGGTGGATCCCTCTTGGTAAGTCCTTAACCACTCTTGTTTTCTTTCCCTCCCTTTAAAGACTGTAATATGTGCCTGCAGGAAAGTTATGCATGTATGGTTTGTAGCTCTTTAATGAAGGTTATCACTTTGGTCTGAGTGAATAAGCTCAGCGGGGTCAGGAGCAAAGCAGATGCTGGAAGCAGTGAAGATGCAGGTTATGGGGAGAGGCAATAAGGGGCAGCTTGGTACCTATGGGCTGGGACCCTTCAAAGTGAGGATGTACCTATGGGGAGATGTTCGGATGAGGATTTTGGTAGCTCGGAGAAGTACCTGGATGTCTCCATCTCTCACACCGCATCCCTGTGCTCCTGACTGCTGCAGTGGCTGCTCTGCCTGGAGGTGACACCCCAAGGTGTGGGTGACCGTCAGCTTAGATGGAGCCACCAGCCGTTGCTGTTTTTCCCTGGGGGGGGCTCAAGTGATGTTGTGGAGCTGTTTCCATGCATCGCTCCTCTACCTCCTTCCCCAAATGGTACAAGGAGCAGCCATTTCCCTAAACAAGGAGAAAGCCAAGCCATGAATACCTTCTAGGACTTCTTTGAAGGGACCTTGAGCAGGGCTCTGATGGAGCTGGACAGCCTGCCAGGACAGGTGTCCAGGCATCCAACACCGAGGCTGGGTTAGGAGCTGCTCCAAAAAACCTGCTCTTGTCTTCTCCAGGCTCGAGGGGTCTCTAAAAGACATTCAGAAACACAGTCCCTCGGACACCCGTTGTGCTGTGGCTGCTCCCCACGTTGGGCTCCTCTAGTGGGATTGGGAAATGTCCCCATAGCAAATGTGCCCTCCCCAGCGGTGCTTTTTGTTGTGTTTCTGGGCATTCTTATTCTCCTGGTGGCATCTGACTCTTCCTTCGGTCACTCTGCTAGCTCAAAGTTCTCCTATATCCAAAGGGATATTGGGGTTTTTTTTTTTTGGAAGCTGTGGGTGCAATGAGGAGGCACCACGCATGAGTACTTGTCCAACCAACCTGTTTCCATGATATGTCTGCTTGAAAACTGGGCATCTACAGATAAAAGGAAACTTTCTCCTCTCCTATTTTTTTTTTTTGATAGCAGAGGAGGTGCCTGTTCTCATGCAGCCCTGCAGCATTGGGTAGGATCTTATTTGTCTGTGCTCCTTGGGGCAGTGGAGGATGTTTGTCTGGTCCATTCAGGGCTGATCATCATCAGCTGATGGGAGCTGAGGCTTAAATAGACTCTCCTGTGAGCCTTAAACCTCAGTGAGGAGCAGCTGAAGTCAGAAACGAGCTGTGGGTTCATGGTGAAGCTGCATGGATGTGGGATTGGACACCAAGCTGGAAAGGTCTCAACTTGTTTGTATATGCATAAATCCAAAATAAGTCCTCAACTTTTAAGAGTTGCTTGGCATTTATACTGGGATGAGTGAGATGAGAATCTAGTTTGAGGTGGGTTTTGTTTTGTTTTTTTAAAAATACTGGGCACAAAGTGACCACAGTCTAAAGGTATTTCGTTTGCGTGAGGGTTTGGTGATGCAGTTATCTCTGTAGGACTATCAGCGTGTTTTTCAGCCCTGGCATGGCATTTGCTGGAAAACTTGAGCAGGAGCATTTTAAATCTCAGGTAGCATCTGAGGGTGGATTATGGGGGTGCTAACGCTTCAGGAGAGGTGTCCCGTCAAGCTTGGCAGCTTCCACAACCTCCAGGCAGAAAATACCACGTCTCTAATTTGCCTAGCAGGAAAGGAGCTGTAAATTTCATGCAGATTGCCATGCTTCTTGTTGTGGTTTGCTAAATCCACATTTCTGTTTCTTGTAGCCTGGCTTTTAATATTAATATCTTTAATTTCATTTATAAATTTGCTTATCAGCTTTCATTAGTCATCCCGTTAATGATCCCAGGCAAGAAATTTGTCATTTAACATCAAAAGGCAGATTAAGGGACTTCTAGAGCCTTGGGAAACGGCTTCACGCTGCACCGGAATGATAGCGTTTGGCATACGAGGCTAATACTATATATAATTTGCATCTGCTGCTCAGGGAATGATTATTTTATATATTTAGCAGAAAACAAGAGCATTTCTTAATCACGAATGGTGTTACATTTCCTGCAAGCTCTGCAGTATTATGAATCACTGGGCTATAAACATCTCATTGCCGGCGGTGTGCCTGGTTTCGCAATCCCACGGTGGTAAACCCTGGAGGGTCGGATCCTGACAGCTCGCCTCCTCCTCAGGGGGTTTGGCTAATTGAAATTAAGATGTTCCCTCAACACTGGGAGCTGGAAGGGACCAGGAGTGGATTAAGCTTTGCTTGGCCAAAACTGAGCATCTTTGGTGTCTACTCTTGCTGATGGGAGGCGAGAGCGTTGATAGGATTTGGAGATGGGCATCTAAGGTGTGAGAACAGGAGGGGGAAAAACACAGTGTTTGCTCAAAACATCTGGAAAAGAGCAGAGTTGGACTAAAAACGGATGAGGTGTAGCATGGAGAAAAGGAGGCTGAGGGGAGACCTTATCGCTGACCTACCTGAAAGGAGGTTGTAGCGAAGCGGGTGTTGATCTCTTCTCCCAGGTAACAAATGATAGGACGAGAGGAAATGGCCTCAAGTTGTGCCGGGGAGGTTTAGATTGGATATCAGGAAAAATTTCTTCACTGAAAGGGTTGTCAAGCAGTGGCACAGGCTGCCCAGGGAAGTGGTGGAGTCACCATCCCTGGAGGTATTTAAAAGCCATGTAGATGTGGTGCTTAGGGACATGGTTTAGTGGTGGGCTTGTCAGTGCTGGGTTAATGGTTGGACTCGACGATCTTAAAGGTCCTTTCCAACCAAAACGATTCTGTGATTCTATCCCCAGGCACTGGCCCATTCAGGTCCATCAAGATGGAGCTTTATAGATGTTAGGAGCAACCAGTGTGTTGGAAGAAGCCTTATCTTGTCCAGCCATTATTTGTGATATACCACAAATCTCCGGGGGTTGAGATAAGGAATGAGGAGGCTTTCTGCGCAGAGATAGCATGATATGAGTGGGCTTGGGGCTTTTTTTTTTTGATAGTGAATGTCTCATTTGCGTGCAACCCTCTGAAAAAGAATCCATCCCCTCCTGTGCTGGCACCCACAAAGCCCGAACTCCCTCCTCTGGGCAGGGCTTCCTTCAAGATCGATGGGCTGCAGGCGGCTCTCCATGAGGCTGAACTGAGAAAATTTTATCCATCGTGTACTAAAAGCACTTACTGAGCTGGTTTTGCTCAGCCCTCATGGGTCTGCATGGGCAACTTCAGTATGAAACTGAGAGATGGTGGTTGTATTGTGTGTCAAGTGCAGCTCTGGGAGAGTCTGGAGGTGGCAAGAAAACTGGCCAGGGGCTGCAGACTGACCTACACCATCTGGCATTTTGATTACCAGTGTTTGTGAATCTGGCCTGGGTGGGAAACGATGGCATGGGTGAATCTGGGTGGGCAGGAGGCAGCCAGAAGTTGGGGGGATGGGGGGAGGTGGGGCCCTTCAGCCTTCCATCTGCAAGGGCTGAAGGGTGACCAACAGCCCAGGGAGTGAAATACCTTCCCGCTCTTACCAACGCAGCAGCAAAACCTATCGTCCATCCTTAAACTGTTGCTCAGCTCTCTGCCTGACTCCTTCCTACGTTAAATTAACGAGTGGTGGCCGGACTCTTGTCTCTGAGGTTGCTCCTTGAAGCTTTGAGCTGAAAAAATGGCAACTCTTTTGCAACGTGGAGCAATATTGCACTGGAATTGGGCCCCAGAGTGAGGGATGTCAGGGATCCCTGTGGCAGCGGGGGGATGCACAGGTGAACGATGGGTGCTGGACCAGCAGCTCAGCTGATGGCACTTCTACTGACCTGAGCTGCTGGGGACTAGAGCTACATGAAAACAGAGATGTCTGGGTTTGATGATGAGAAATTTTCACCCAGTGAACCGTAAAATAATTTTCTTGGTTTTATGTTGTCTTTGAGTTTTCCAGCAAAATGAGAGGAGGAGGGGGGAAAAAGGCTTTTAAATGGCTCATTTGAAGTGAAATGAAATACGCCACAACCCCAGAAGTGAAATGCTGTCTTATGGCAAAAAATGAAACAGCAGCAACTAGATGCAGAGAATAAAACCAATTCATCATAATCTTTCAGTTGGGTTTTTCATACAGAAACGTTTCACCTAGATGTAATTTTTTTCATATCCAAGAGGTGGATTCGGTGTTTTGCACTCTCTTGGAAAGCATGCAATGGTCAGGAGTAGACTGCCCAAGTCCTCTGCGTTCTTGTACTGTGAAACCATGTTGTGACTTTAGTGTGTGCAGGAATCGGATTTATTTAATCAACAGAAAGTGCTTTAATGCCTAAGCTGAGTCTTGGAGAAGCAAAAGCTGTGTTCCTGGTGCGGGAGGTTGCAAAATGGAGTTGGCCCCTTACAAAACGAGGGAGGTCATGTCAGCCCCTGCCTCTCTTTCCTTCTCATCTCTGTTGGCAGTGAGGGTGGGTTTCCAGGCTTGAGAGGACCGGAGGTGTTTCCAAAATGAAAATGAGAGCTGAGGTCTCAAATGAGATGTGCAACCACTGCTTTGCTCCTCACTGGGCTCATTCACCTGAGTTACTTCAGCCTGTGGGGACAAATAGTAACTTCTCCAGGGCCTTGTTTGATTTGAGTAGGAAAATCTGTCTGGTATGTGCGATTACAAACTTGCTGGTGGAAATCCTGGGCGCTTTGACAAAGGAGACCGTAGGAGTACCCTGAAGATAAGGACGTTATCATCTTGCCCTGGGTCATCTGCAAGGAGAGTCCTGTATCACCAGATCCAGATGGCACGTGATGCTTCTTCTATGGGGTGCAGGAGTGTCCTGGGGAAGGAAAATATTACCAGGAGGCAGTTACAAGCTTAGAAAAATAGGACATGGACCAAGGGGAGGGGAGGCAAGGTAAATCCCCCTGTCCCTTGGACAGAAAGCAGTTCTTCCTGAACGGAGTTGGGGTGCTGTTAGGGAAGCCAAAGTATGTTTGTTAGATATCCCGTGTAACTCTGTTCTTCCTGTAACAAGCAATTTTGAGCCCCATTAACAAAATCAAGGGCCAGACCTCAACAACATCCAGGAAGCTCGCAGCAGTTTTTTGGGATATGTTACACTGGCTCGTGCATTCATCCAGACCGTGTGGGACCAGCTCTGCTGAACCCCTGTCCTTGTCATAGGATTCCTTATCCACAGCCCAGCACCTCTCATTGGACCTTCTTCTATTAGAAACTAAGCAATGAGAGGAGGTCTTCTCAGCTTGGGCTGACCTCGATGCTGGCAGACCCAAGCTTAGACCCATCCTCTGGCTCTCTGCAGAGACACAACATTTGCTGCTCTTCACCAAATGCATTATGAGGCTGGTTATATGCCAGATGAGATGTTCTCCTGGCCAGCACTGCTGTTGGTATTACCTTCACTTGATTTCTTCACCTTTCCCTCTTTCTTTTCCCACCATGTTTTTAAGTATCATCTGCCATGTTTTCCCCATGGATGTGATGGGTTTTTCTGAATTGTTCCTTCCTCACATTCATTCCCCAGGCACCAAACTCTTCCTCAGGGCTGGTGCTGGCTCTGGGGCTCAAACCTGCTGGAAACACTTGAGATGCTCAAGCACGCTGGTCTGGTGTGTGTTGGTGGAGGGGAGGGTAAGGCATTGCTGTCCATGGGATAGTGTGTCCAGAAGATGGAGAACCTCCTCGGGACCTCTGTATGGGCTGAAGAACAAGTGCTGTCCTCTGGCCACTGCATGAGGAGATGGCTGTGACGGATGCTGTAATAGCTGGTGTTGGGAACACAGTGATGGGGAAGTCTATCTCATAACCCAAGTACTAGCTTTAAAGCGTGGTCACATTGGTCATTTGGCTGTGGGGGAAAGGAGCATCATGGTGTGGTGCCGAGTGGGCTCTAGGTATGCATCCCTCATCTGGCTTCACTTCTGGAAAATACTGCTTTTAGAGGGGGGTGGTTTTGATGGATGCTTTGCAGAAAATACATGTGCAAAAGTGCTGCTGCTCTTTCATCACATTGAACAGGAAGCGCTGGTGCCTCTCCTCTCCCCCACTGTGGGGTTCCCACGGGACAATGGTGGGAACGAGGTACTGAACGAGCTATGTCCAGGGGGTGGTAAGGGGGTGGTGATGAACTAGCCAATCATAATACAGAACAAGGGCCTTGGCTATGAGACCAACAAGATATGGGGGAAGTTGAGGACCTTGGCTATGAGAAAAATAAGATATGGGGAAGCTGAAAAATAAGAAAGAATGCAGCACCTGCAAGATATAACTTTTTAGCATAAGCCAATCAGAACTAATATAGAGGCGTGTGAACAAACCATACTAACCAATCATAATAGAAATGACACGTACACGGAGTGTACCCTCAATAGAATAGTATAAATGTACCCTCAGATATGAAAATAAACGAGATCTGCTTAACGATCATAGTGGTCTGCGTGCATTTACTCCGTGCCCTCTCACCCCACCTCCTGTCTTTGGTGCACTGGCACAACTGGTCACTGCTTTCTGGCCCCACGATGGGAACATGGAGGCAGCAAGAGCCCCTTCCCAATGCCCTGCAATTCAAATGGGAAACAGGGGAATGGACATGCTTTGCAGAAACCCATCTCACTGGCAGCATGCCTTGGGGGCAGGTGACATCCAAGCCACCGCGAGAGCCAAAGGGCATCAGAGAGGTGCTTAGGACCCTCCTGCAAGCCAGGGCTGGGCAGGCGGATGGTGCAGGGGAGGAGGGATGTACCAGGGCACCCAACAACTAACCTCTCTTGGAGCTGCCCCCTCGGCAGAGAACTTTGGGGAGTCCTCTTTGATAGCAGCCCATGGGAGGTAAGTTTAACGGAGCGGGTGGGTGTGCAGAGTTGGGACCCTGCCCCCAAGCCAAAATGCTCCTCTCCAGCCTATGAATAGACCCAGCTCCTGGTTGCTTTTCTTTTTTTCAGCACAAAGAACAAGTCCGTTTCTAGTGATGCTGTGACGCACGCAATTTTGCATCACTCCAGGGAGCTGGACCTTTGAGAAAGCCAACAAATATAATGAGACTTTGTGATTTAGAAAAAAAAAAACAAAACACAACACCAAACAAAAAAAAACAAAACCACAAACCAGGAAAAAAAAGGATAAAAGCCCAGAACACAACAGTAACATGGAAATAAAGTGTTTGACAAGGTTCAGACACCAAAAAGCCAATGAAAATGTTCTTTGTTCTTATCGATGCCTGCCATGAGGGGTCTGTTCCCCATGTCTCCTGGGGTTTGGGGTTGGCTGTGGTGCACAGGAGCTGCTTTCTCTATGCGTCCATGTGCATACCACCTTCCATGGTGAGAAAGGTGGCTTTCATCTCTAGTATCCTGCTCTCTCCAAAGAACAGGGCTTACAATTTCTGGCAAATTTGCATCTGTGGGAGCAGCTTTAGCTGAGCTCTGGTGTGGAAGTGCTGTGTGATGGTGGAGGAGGGAGGGCAACACACAGCAGGAAGCCCGGGAGGCTCTCGGAGCAGTGGATGATGGACCAGAAAGTCAAGGAAAAGCAGCAACAGAGAGAGATCTCACACTGCGGGCTGGGGATGCTCATCAGTGCGGATTGGTGATGGTTAAGAGAACTGTGGGTCTCCACCACATCCAAGCTGGACAGGGGTTGATGGTGGCCATTAACTGGTTTCCACAATATTAAGAGAAAAGGAGACCTTTGTCAAGCAAGCTAAGCGGCTCTGAAGGGCTGGGCACTTTGGTTGAATGAGCCACCACTTGTCATCGAGAAAATGGAGCATTCAGGAGTGTGGCAACTCTGCCCAAGGTGCATGTGCCATACCAGGGCATCTCTGCATTTAAAACAAAGTGGGATAATGCTAGTGGGGCTTTACACCACTGTGCTGCTACCCCAAAACAGAGCGAGCAGAAATCCATATACTCCATTAGAGCAGAAGGGTAAATGACCTGATCCCAGGGGTCCCAGGAGGAAGTTTGCCATCTGTACAGCTTTTGTTTCTCTAAAAATTAAGAATGATCCACTGTAAAATGTCAGAAATTAAGATCCACCCATCCAACTTTCTGTGTGAGGGTATTCAGGGCTTGGGGACTGCCTGCAGACATCTCTTTGGGGCTAGGTGTTTGCAGATCTGCCAAATCTTGGACAACTTATGAGCCAGCCAGCACATCCTAATGGGGCTCAGTTTGATTTGCTTGGACAAAATGCTTCTTCTGAATGGAGGAACAGGATTAGATGCTTTGTCATCCATGTCTCTCAAAAACACGAGAGAAATATTAGAAAAGCAACGTGCAGCTTGGCTGGTGTTCTAGAGGCACCAGCCTTTAATTAACATCACTGAGAAGTTCAGATCCCAACTTTAATTTTTTTTTTTGTTTGTAACTGGGAGCTCTGAGGAGTCAACAGATTTTGTGGCTTGAACGGATGTTGTTTTTTTTTTTTCCCCCAGAGCTGGGCTGAACCTGAAATACACCTTTATAATTGCTGTTTTTCTCTCTTCTACTTGATATTTGCCAGAACCACCATCCAACGGACATTACATGGGTTAGTGTTATTCATGCTGTATTATTTCAACTCAGAAGTCTTCTGGATTCAGCGGTTAGAGCTGTGAAAAATCTTGTAATCTTTTTCTGCTTTCTCTAAAGGTTCAGTTACAGTGTGAACTGACAATATAAATGGAAAACGCACATCTAGGATTATTTTCGTTCCAGTCTTTATGTGAAGTCTGCGCTCCTCATGATGCAGAAGTGCTCTGCACTGCACCACTCTGCATCTGTGTGCAATTACAAGCACACCCCTTGCAAGTGTAGAGGAGACTTTTCCATGTTGTTGGTGCTTTCAGAGGTGGAGGTGTGGAGGTGCATACCTAGCTGCCCCAGAAGATGCTCTTTTCAGAAGATGCTCTTTTTTTTTTAAGAGCATCTTCCACTGGCTGATAGAGTTGCAGAATAGTTCAGCTGGGAAGGGATCTCTGGAGGTCTCCAGCCAAGCCTCCTGCTCAGGGCAGGGCTACCTTCACAGTTATTGAGTGTCTCAGGGTCTTGCCCAGCTGATCTGGGACATATTCAATGATGGAGATGGAGATGACAGCACCTTGGAGGTGCCTGCTCTCTGGTCAGCAGTCCCTGGGGATACACCCGCTCCCAGGGCTGGGTGGGCAGTCAGATGGTGTGGGCAGGGGTGCAGATGTGCTCTTCCTTGCCATAAAATTCAATGTTGGACACTTTCTGTCCATTCTGTATCATCAGGGTCGTCCCCTCCAAACAAGGGGACTTTCCATGGGCAGGGAGATCCACTTCCATGGCCACATCTGCATGAGGAAGATCCCAAACCCCCATGTGTCTGGTCCAAGGCCAAGCAGCTGGGCTGTGTCCAACACCCGGAGCAGAAACTGGCTCTCCCTAAAGTGCTGGACATGTTCCTGCTTGCCCAAATGGCACATGTGGGTCCAAGTTGGCAGCGGGCACAACATGCTGACCCCCAGCTCCATGGATACCTGCTCAGACCCTCTGGCCTTCCCTAAGGTTGAGTAAATGCTTTTGGTCTCCCACCTTCATTTCTCCATCTGTACAATGCACCAGTGCCCATCTCGCAGGCCACTGGGTGTAAAACTCAGGGAACAAGGAAAAGGTGTGTGATTCTGCTCCGTTGTAGGTAAAATTCCTGCGAAAATGTAAATGGGGAAAAGTGGATTTCTGATTTTCATCTTCCTTTCTGTGGTCGCTATTGAGGAAATGTGTTACAGGAGATGTCTGAAGAATTGCATTTAGCCATAAAACTTGGTCAGATGTCTCTGCTTTCTGCAGGAAGTAGATTTAGCAATTAAACAGAAAGCTGACAAAGCTGAGATTTTTGGATGAAAAATAAAAACCTCAATTCTTTCTTAGTGTCATAAACATAGATATATGTAATTTTTTTTTTAAGAATGGTTTTAACATCATTGTGTTTCAGTCCAGGGGCAGGCATTTTCCCAAGGTCACTCACTGCAGTAGTGGGAAGAGTGACTCAGGCCCCATCTCCTTTATGAAATCTGCTTAAAAATAATGATCTGGGGGAAAACTTGGCTGCTGACACTAACCATACAACTTCCTTATCTGTCTGCTGTGATCGATAGGTTTGTTTTCCCCATGTAGCTGATGATAGATTTTGACTTTTTGAGTCGAACAGTGACTTTTTGCAATGCCAACTGATACAGGGCCACAGAAACTTGTGGCCAGTTCTCAATAACAGGGGACTTGTCGAAGTAAATAAAATCTGGAGTCACTGAGAGGGAATTAATGTGAAATGCCTTGATATTAGTTTTACAGTCGCTTTAATAGGCATAACTACACTATTAAACTGATCTTCCTGTATTTAACTCTTATTTGTACTTCAGTCGATAAATGTTTTCCTTTAGGAAGCATGAATTTTAACACAGTAAAAGAGCTATTATAAAACTCCTAAATGCCTCGGTAATAGCGTCGTGACAGCTTAAGGCTTGAAACCCAGACTCCTTACACTGTGGTAGTGCCTTTAAGTCCTATTTCACAGAATCACAGAATCAATCAGGTTGGAAGAGACCTCTGGGATCATCGAGTCCAACCATTGCCCTGACACCACCCTGTCAACTAGACCATGGCACTAAGCCATGTCCAGTCTTTTCTTAAACACATCCAGAGATGGTGACTCCACCACCTCCCTGGGCAGCCCCTTCCAATGTCTAATAACCCTTTCTGAGAAGAAATTCTTCCTGATGTCCAACCTGAACCTCCCCTGGCAAAGCTTGAGGCTATGTCCTCTTGTCCTATCGCTAGTTGCCCGGGAGAAGAGGCCAACTCCCACTTCACTACAACCTCCCTTCAGGTAGTTGTAGGCTGCAATAAGGTCACCTCTGAGCCTTCTCTTCTCCAGGCTAAACAACCCCCAGCTCCCTCAGCCGTTCCTCATAGGTCAGACCCTCCAGACCCTTCACCAGCTTGGTCGCCCTCCTCTGGACTCGCTCCAACACCTCAACATCTTTCTTGAAGTGCGGGGCCCAGAACTGGACACAGTATTCAAGGTGCGGCCTCACCAGTGCCTAGTAGAGAGGGACGATCACTTCCCTAGACCGGCTGGCTACACTCTTCCTAATAGAGGCCAGGATGCCATTGGCCTTCTTGGCCACCTGGGCACACTGCTGGCTCATGTTTAGCTGGCTGTCGATCAGCACCCCCAGGTCTCTTTCCACCGGGCCGCTTTCTAACCACTCTTCCCCCAGCCTGTAGAGCTGCATGGGGTTGTTGTGGCCGAAGTGTAAGACCCGGCACTTGTTCTTGTTGAACCTCATGCCGTTGGTCTCGGCCCATCTATCTAACCTGTCCAGATCCCTCTGTAGGGCCTTCCTACCCTCCAGCAGATCGACACTGCCACCCAGCTTGGTGTCATCTGCAAATTTGCTGAGGGTGCACTCAATCCCTACATCTAGATCATCTATAAATATATTGAACAGCACCGGCCCCAGAACTGAGCCCTGGGGAACACCGCTAGTGACCGGCCGCCAGTTGGACTTTGCCCCATTCACCACCACTCTCTGGGCTCGGCCATCCAGCCAGTTTTTAACCCATTTAAGAGTCCACCCATCCAAGCTCCGGGCAGCCAGTTTGTCTAGGAGGATGCTGTGGGAGACAGTGTCGAATGCCTTACTGAAGTCTAGATAGACTACATCCACAGCCCTGCCCTCATCTACTAAGCGGTTCCCTTGGTCATAGAAGGAGACCAGGTTGGTCAAGCAGGACCTGCTTTTCATGAATCCATGTTGGCAGGCCCCGATGCCCTGGTTGTCCTGCATGTGCCGTGTAATGGCACTCAGGATGATCTGTTCCATCACCTTGCCTGGAACCGAGATCAGGCTGACAGGCCTATAGTTCCCTGGATCTTCCTTCCGGCCCTTCTTGTAGATGGGTGTTACGTTTGCTAATTTCCAGTCAGCTGGAACTTCTCCAGTTAACCAGGACTGCCGGTAGATAATAGAGAGTGGTTTGGCAAGTTCATTTGCCAGTTCCTTCATTACTCTGGGGTGAATCCCATCCAGGCCCATAGCCTTGTGGGTGTCCAACTGGCACAGCAGGTCACTAACCGTCTCCTCCTGGATTACGGGGGGTTCACACAGCCCCCCGCCCCTAACTTCAGGCTCTGGGGGCTGAGTCTCCTGAGGACAACCGGTCTTGACATTAAAGACCGAGGCAAAGAAGGCATTGAGCAGCTCTGCCTTTTCCTCATCCCCTGACACTACACTACCCTCCTCATTCAGCAAGTGGTGGAGGCTCTCCTTGACCCTCCTTTTGCTGTTAATGTATTTGTAGAAGCTTATTTTGTTATCTTTGACCGTAGCAGCTAAATCAAGCTCTAATTGAGCTTTGGCCCTTCTAATCTTCTTCCTACATGACCTGGCCACGTCCCTATAGACCTCACAAGTTACCCAACCCTTCTTCCAGAGCAAGTAGGCTCTCTTTTTTTCCTTAAGTTCTAGTCTAAGTTCTCTGTTTAACCAGGCCGGTCTTTTTCCCCGACGGCTTGTCTTCCTACACACCGGGACAGCCTGCTCCTGAATATTTAGCAATTCCTTTTTAAAGCATGTCCAGCCTTCCTGGACTCCTTTGCCCTTCAGGACCAACTCCCAAGGGACTCTGTCCACCAACCTCTTAAACAGGCTAAAGTCTGCCCTGCGGAAATCTAAGGCAGAAGTTCTGCTTTTGCCCCTCCTTACTTCCCCCACTATCGAAAACTCTAACATTTCATGGTCACTATTGCCCAGACGGCCACCGACCCTAACACCTCCCACTAGTCCTTCTCTGTTCACAAACAACAGGTCAAGCAGGGCCCCTCCTCTAGTGGGCTCGTTTACCACTTGCATGAGGAAGTTGTCCTCCACACATTCGAGGAACCTCCTAGATTGCTTCCTCTCTGCCATGTTGTATTTCCAGCAGACATCCGGCAAGTTGAAGTCGCCCACGAGTACAAGTGCCGGCGAGCAGGCGGCTTCTGACAGCCGCTTGTAAAACGCCTCGTCCGCCTGCTCATCCTGGTTGGGTGGTCTATAACAGACTCCCACCGTAATGTCCGCCCTGCCGACCTTCCCCCTGATCTTTACCCATAGACATTCAACCTTGTCATCCTCATCATCTTCCTCAATTTTGACACAGTCCAAGCACTCCCTAACATACAGCGCTACCCCACCACCTCTCCTGCTTCGCCTGTCCCTCTTAAAGAGCTTATTGCCATCCATAGCAGCACTCCAGTCATGAGAGTCATCCCACCACGTTTCTGTGATGGCAACCACATCATAACCTTCCTGCTGTACGGTGACTTCTAGCTCTTCCTGTTTGTTGCCCATACTGCGTGCATTGGTGTAAATGCACTTCAGCTGGGCTAGCGGCCTTGCCCCTGACACAGGCCTGTCGCCCCTAGGTTCATTTGTGATTGCCCTGGTCTTATCCCCCTCCCTCATCGAACCTAGTTTAAAGACCTCTTGACCAGCCCTGCCAACTTCTGGGCCACAACCCTTTTCCCCTTCTGACTCAGCTGTTCCCCATCCGGCATAAGCAGGCCCAGTGCCATGAAAGCCACCCCGTGGTCAATGAACCCAAAATCCCACCTACGGCACCAGTCTCTTAGCCACGTATTAATCTGTTGTGTTTTCATAGTCCTTTCCCTATTTTCACCTAACACCGAAGGAATTGAGGAGAATATAACCTGTGCACCTACCCCCGTTACCAAACGCCCCAGGGCCCTGAAGTCCCTTTTGATTGCCCTGGGACTTCTCTCTTCAATCTCATCCCTACCCACCTGGAATACTAATAGTGGGTAGTAGTCAGAGGGCCTTACCAGTTCAGGAAGCCTCCTGGCAACATCCCTTACCCGAGCCCCAGGGAGGCAGCAGACTTCCCTGTGAGTTGGGTCTGGCCTGCATATGGGGCCCTCCATTCCCCTTAGCAGGGAGTCACCTATAACAATTACTTTTCTTTTCTCCTTTTTGGAGCTGGTTGCAACCCTCCTACTTGGTTGCTTCTGTTTACGTAGCCCCTTAGCAGGTCTTTCACCTAGATTCGTGTCTTCCTGACGCTCAGGAAGATGCTCAGGCTCCAGCACCTCATACCTATTCTTCAGAGGGACGCTGGGAGGGGAGAAAGGTCGGGATGGGATTCGCCTGCCACCCCTAGCAGGGACCTGCCTCCATTCCCCCCCATCCCCTAGGTCTTCTCCTGCTCCTTGTGGAGGAGGAAGAGGATCCTCCACTTCCCGGGGAGCATTAGGCCCATCCATTTTCTCCAGGGCAGGCAGGGAACAGCACTGCCCGCCATCCTCTTCCTGGGATGCTCTTGTACTCCTTAACCTTTCCACCTCCTCCTTGAGTCGTGCCACCAAGAAGATCAGGTCATCGACCTGTTCACACCTCACACAGGCGAGGTCTCCGTTACCCTCGAGTGCCAGGGCCAGGCTCTGGCACTCCCTGCAGCCTGCCACCTGCACCTCCGCATGCTTCCGTGGCAGGTCTGTTTGCGTTGCCATGTCCTTTCTGGCACCCGCAGAGGACTTAGGGCCCCGCCGAGTTGAAACCATTCCTGGACTGTCCTCTTGCCCCGATGGGAGGGAGACCGCACCTTCCTGCCCGCCTGCCCTGCTCGCCCTGCCCGCGCGAACTTCCGCGTGAACTGCCCTGCCCCTGTTTGCGCTCCCCAGGGGCCCTTCAAATCTCCCTCGGTGCCTCCGGCTACGCCCCCTCCTCTCCTGATTCGTTGCCGGGAACTTCTGGGCCCGGACGGGACTCGGGGCTGCTGCTCGGGTGGCCCTGGGTACGGAACCCGCCCGGTACAGCCCGATCTCACCCTCGCCCCGGACTCACCTCAGTCGCTGTCGCCGCCGCTGCTGACTGACTCAGTTTAATAGGGAACAGGCTTCCAGGATCTTTGATTTTTAGCTACAGACTTATTCATGGACCATGAAAGGGGAATTGCGAGGACACGGCATGTCAGGACTCATGGTAGCTGAGGGTTTCCCAGACCTGGGTTCAAGTCAGTTTAGTGTAAAGAGCCACTGAGCTGCCCTGACCTGTGCCAGCTCACTGCTGGCACCCACCGCGTCTTGTGCGGCTTCTCTTCAGCCTTGGTCCTTGGAATGGACCATGGCCTCAGCTGCTGCTGCGGTGCTGGGAGCGCAAACAAGTCACTGCATGGCACCTCCATCCAGTGCACAGTGATGGTCTAACCTCCAAAGTCCTTTAGGTTAATTAAATGAAGAGGTCCCGTGGGGACTGGGGACTTGCAGGAGCTCCACAGGTGCAAGCCCCGATGCTGAGAGCTGCTCTTGGACAAGGTGGTGAGCTCATGGGCTCAGGATAGGATCTTATAGTGTTGTATGGGGGACTTGCTAACCTTGTTGCATTTGCTGCATCCCATGGACCCATCTACCAGGAGTGTTTCTTCCCTCTCTTAAGAGATAATCTTCTTTTTTTTGTACCCTACCATTTGTAAGATGTTCCTGTTTTCTGTATATGGTCACTTGGAAGAAGTGCCAGCTGCTGAATGGCTTCTGCCTTGTGGGGTGAGGATGGGCATTTTTTGGTGTGGTTTTTGAGTGGTCTGTAAAAAAATCGAGAGGAACCATACAGTATCTTGGCTTCCATGGGTGGCAGGTACTGCACATACTGCAGCATTGACCTCCTGGCCCTGCTGAGGATCTCATGCAGCCTGGTAAATGCTATGCACAGCACCTGGCATGTCTCTGTAAGGTTTAGGATGAAATCCAGAAGGTGACCTGCAACATGGGATCAACCGATCCCTTTGCAAGCAGATATCCCATGTCCTGACTCTCATCCTTGCCTCTGTCCACTACCAACTCTGTTAGCCCTCAGCATTAATGGTGGCACTAACGACACCCCCCAGCACTTGCCACCTCCCTTTCTCTAACAGCTGGCCTGACTTCTTGGTGCTCCCTGGGGCTGCACTCTCTCCGTGAGGTTAGACAGCTGGTTTTGGTGGCACATATCTGCAGATGCTAAGAGAAACAAAACTTGGAGCCATGCTCCGCCGTCAAAAAGTTCTGGCTTTTGGGCTGACTTGCCAGAGAGCCAGCAATGAAGAAAGGCTGGACTGTTTACAGTTGGACTCGATGATCTTAAAGGTCTTTTCCAACATAAACGATTCTATGATTCTATGACTGTAAAAAAGGCCCCATCTAACATGATGTGCTATTCCCAGAAACGGTGAAATGCTCCACCTGTTTCCCAAACTGCCCCCCAAATCACTGCCACTCGCTCTGGAGCTGTGTGGACATGTTGGGTGGGATCTCCCACCTCTGGGCTTAAGCTGCAGATAAATAAATCAATCAGGAAAACCCATCTGGTGATTACAGCCCCATTTGAAACAGGGTGGGGGGAAACTGCCCCCTCCCTGGCAGCATTCAAGGCAAAGTTGGATGGGGCTCTGAGCAACCCGGTCTAGTGGAAGGTGTCCCTGCCGTGGCAGGGGGGTTGGAACTAGATGATCTTTAAGGTCCCTTCCAACCCAAACCATTCTATGATTCTATGGAAATCAATGCATGCAAAATGGAGATAGATGGGATTGATGTAAGTAACACCCCCAAAACACCCTTGTTTATGTTTATAGGACAGGTTTCAAATGCTGCTCTGTTCTCTCCCTAGCAGGGAGGTTTAAAGCAGCTCAGGCAAACTGTACCCCAAAAAACATCTCTCCCCTCTTTGATGATAAGGGGAGAGCGGGATGGAAATCTTAGCTGGAAATCCCTATGGATAGGGGAGACAAGGTATGCGGAGAGGAGAGGGCTGGCGCCAGCATCGCTGGTCCTCACCCAAAAGCTGCTGAGGAGGGAGGGGATATGGGGGCCGGCACAGGACTGGGGTGCTATCGCGGCATCCCCACAGCCTTGCGTGGCAGAGCAGTCCCATCCCCTGGGCTGTGCTGGGACTGTGGACAAGCCCTGGTTCCCGAGTGCCCATGGCATACGGGCGTGCTGAAGGACTCTGCTCCTGTCTGAGCTGCTGTGGTGTGGCATGGGTTCATGCTGAGCAGATGCACGTTTGAGATCAAGCGGGATCACGAAGCCTTTTGTTTAAACAGGGACAAGAGACAGCTGAGAGTGTTGGCTCTTCCCATTAATGCCTTCTCCGGAGAAGGGTTAAAGTTGCATTTGGATTACAGACCCACCAGGACTGGCAGCGTTTGGGTGGAGGGTTTTGGTTTGGGCTGTCGCAGAATTAAGAGGCTCCGTGAGAGATGCAGCGCAATACTCTAGATCCTTCTAGGACCTTGTAACGTCTAGCTGGTTTTGGCTTTTTGCCTGTTTCTGGATGTCCTGCATATCATTACTGGTAGGAGGGAGCTGCTGCAAGCCCCTGGATGGGTAATTAGGAGCAGTTAGGAGTGTTTTAAGGCAGGTGTTGAGCACTTCCAAACGTCTGGGGAGGGCTTTGGACACCGTGAAAGCAAGGAAACACTGGAAACCCAATTACTGAATTTCTCTTTCCAAACAACTGGCTGCAGCCCGTCAAAGTCGAAGGCTCCTGCGTGTACAAGTCAGCACGTTTTTACATTCCCAAGGGCAGGGATAGGGCTCGCTCCAAGTGTTTCCCCATTGCTCTCTGCAGGCAAAGCCAAGTAATAGACCGCTGTCACATCAGGATTTTTAATTTTTTATTTTTAAATTGAGGATTAATTCCTTCTCCTGGTTAATTTTCCCATTTCCAGGCTGGGGACTAATTCATGTGGATGTAACACCCTGCTCGTAATGTATAACCACAAAAAGATGAGCTCTCTTGCCTCCTTCGACCAAAGAGGCCCCTGGCCCCCTCCAACTCCCTTTTCAACTTTTTTTTTAATTGGGCTAACAGTCCAAACCCTGGAGAAGAGCTGTCGAGCCCAGGCGCCTGCCAATAAACTGGAAAAAGCTCTGATTTTGTTTGCTTTCCCCACCATACAACATGTAAAATGGGCTTGGGTTACACATAGGAGCTGTCTGGGATGATGGTGAGGGAGGAGGGATGGGTGAGCAAATCAGGGTGCCCAGCCAACGGCCAAAGCCCCAATAATTGCCTGAAGTTCAGGTACCAGCCAAACCCCCTCTGCCCTCGGCAGTGCAGGGGTTTTGCTCGGGTATAAGCCCTGCAAACGGCCAAGCAGCCCAAAAATGCTGGTGAGACCTGACGTGCAACCCCTGCCTTTAGTGCAGGATTTGAGGGTGGGCGATTCCTGTTGGCCGTTCATTCTCCATCCTTTCTGACAACTTCAGACCGAACAGAAATGAAAAAAGTCGCAGAGGAGTTTTGCAACATCTCCAAAGCTGGGTTTCCTCCGGTGCCCTTTCCTGGCATGTGCACAGAGCTGGGCCCAAAACCATGAGAAATGGGGTGGTTTGGGGAGGAAGAGCTGGGCTGGGTGGGAAACATCACTCCAGGCTGATGGGGCCACCCGTCCCTCCAGGCACACGAGAGCCTGGGAGGGGAGGAGTGAAACAGGGACCATTAAACCTCAGAAAACATTTTCTTTCAGCACGGTTTGTTTTTTTTGGTTTTTTTTTGATGTGATGATCTGAAAATCATAAATACACCCTCGAATACCTACATGAGAATAAAGCTATAATTAAAACATAGTGTGAAGCACAAAAGCAAAAAGATGGATTTAAGTGTAGCAACGCTGCCAAACTGTTTCTCCTTCCTCCTCGGAAAATATTGCTGAATTCAACACGTTCCTGTGAAACACCATCTTCAACAAAACTTTTTTTTTCCCCTGAAGCTAGTGGAAAAGAGTCATGGGAAAAAAACCCCTCAGCCAGCACTGTATAAACAGCTGTCTCTCCTGTGATGGGTCCAGGCTGTCTGGCCATATCCCATCCCTAGCTCTCACTGCTCCCCATCCCCACCTCTCAGCATTGCTTCAGCTCTGACGAAAATATGCTGATAAATGCTGGTTATTGCCAATTGTAAGTGTGGGTTTTTTTTTTTTGTTGTTGAATGCTGAGTTTGGGCTCTGGAAGGAGTCCCAGCTCAGCCTTTTTTCAAGTACATCAGGGCTGCATGTCGTCCCCCCACCATGGTGTGCAGGAGAGGAGATGCTCTGCTCAGTGTTAGGGACCACAGGTGTGTGTACAAGCCTGTGCTCCAGCTGCACCAGCTCATATCATGCAGCAATTAATGAGAGGCTTCATTAGTGAGAGAGGATGTTGAATGGGGATGGTACAAGCAGGCAGGGGCAATCTGCAGTCTCTGAGATCTGTGTTTATGTGGTTTTTGGGATGAGATGAGCTGTGTTTTGCGGTGCCTGCACAGAGGTCCATAGAGCTGGGGTGCAATAAGGGCTGTTGGGTGGCAGTGACCACTAAATGGTGACGAGGGAGACCAGCTCAGCCTCGTTCCCCTAAACTCCTTTGCAGCCCTTGTCCATCAAATGTACAAGACTCTGAGCAGGAGGATGATAAACCTCTAAAAGGTTCCTCGTGTTTCCACCTAGGACCCAATCATGCTCCACCAACCACCACGGTCCAGGTCTTTGCCCACATCAAGGGCTCCATCCTGATTTGGTCCCTGGCGCTGCACAGCCTGGCCAAGCAAATAAGGCAAACGAAAATGTTCTTTATATGTCGCTAACATGTGCTAGGGCTGCTCCTTGCCTGGCCATGAGCTGGTGCTGGGGTCTGCTACCCATTGCATAGCACTAGACGTGTGGGACAGCAGGCTGCACCCTGGGCTGGATTTGAGCTGGCTGCCTATTATTTTTGGCATGGTTCTTCCCTTTTGCTAAATGAAATAAGAAAGCTGTTGGCGAAGGTGCGGAAAGTGAGACAGATTCCTTCCCGTCTGATAAATTTTTCTCAAATTCTTTCCTCCTTCTCTTCCATCCTCCCCACCCCAATCTCCTCGCCCTGCAGTTTGCTATCCTATCACGGGAGTGAGATGGCATGATATCTCTGTGCAAGACTGCTAAATTTTTATGCAGCTGAATATACTGTGGGTTTGGCCTGGGGGTTTATTTTTTAAATTTTTTATTTTCTAGGTGCATTATCACCCCTCATTTCCTATTAGCAAGTCAATGTAACTCATTTAATAAGGGTACAGTCACAAATAATTTGCAAAGGGTTAACACGTGGCTGACAGCACCAGGTAATTAGTAGCTTGTTTGTAAATGCAGTCTTTCTCGTGAAGCTGGAGCTGCTCCCACAGTTTTAGCCTTACTCACTGTATACCACTGGGATGGATGCTAACTTCCCACAATGTTCCTGTCTCCAAGGGGAATTTTAATGCATGTCCAGGGAAACGAGCTGCAGGCGCCTGGGCTATTAAAAGCCTGGCGGACTCTCTGCAGAGTCCGGTGCTCAGAGAGGCATCCCTGATGGCTCTGGTTTATGGGGTTTATCTGCCATCCCAGGGCAGGAGGAGGGGTTGTGGGGGGCTCTAATCAGGGCGAAATGGCCGAGACGTCACGGCTCCAGCCCTGGCTCAGCCGATTGCAACAGGCAGATCTTCCCTGGCTGCAAAATCTGTCAGTAAGTGAAGCCAGGGCTCTCCAGGAGCTGCCATCTCCCTCTCTGCCATGATGGGATCCTCCCAGCCTCCTTTCCCACCCCCCGGCCCCCACACGCTCACATGAGGACCGTGAATGCCTCAACAAGATGGCCAGGTTGCCTTACCCAGGGGAAAAATTCACATGCATCGCAGGCAGCTTAACAGCATGAGACAGATTTTGTTTTCCTTTCGAAGACGGCTGCGCTCCCTGGGCTGCAGCTGTCTGCTCAAGATACCTATCCCCAGTGCCAGCTCTGGGCCTGATCCTGTGTGTCCCTTAACAGTAGCCCGATGATTGTTTCAAAAATATTGCTGCCACAAGGAGAGGAGGTGGAAATAAATTGTTCTGCTTTCTGGGTTTTTCTTTTCATAAAACCCATAGCATCTCCAGTCTCTCTGTAGGGTTTACCCAGGGGCTTTGCATCTCCAAGATGGGTCAGTGTTTAATGAGCACACGGATCCCTTGAGCCTTTCTGGGTGAAATATTGGTGGATGGATAAATTTGCATGTGCATATGCACAGTCAAATCCTGACTGATGCTAAATGAGAATCCCCGGTGACACAAATACCCAGTATCACACCAGTAAGTTCCTGTGACTTGATGTCACACACCAACCTGCAAAAATACATGAACTTGTCATTTATGGGGTTCATCTGGGGGCATGAAGGAATTTGGAGCATTTCTTTTAATGAAAAAAAGTCCAGGCTGCTTCAGATAATGTATAGAAACAATAAATATAACTGTAGAACTGAGAAATAAAAAAGAAAAAGCCGTGGAAGTGAGAAAGCGGTGGCAAGGAGTACGTGATTAGTTTCCTGTGGGTTTCCACCATGTTCGGAGCCTGCATGAGCGAAGGGTGGAAATGGCGCGGTGGTGAACAGCCAGACAAGTTCAGCTATCCATACGCCTGCATCATCTGCTGGCTTTCTAAAAACAAATTTATACCTCCTCGGTTTGAGACTGCAGCCTGTAATGCCATCTTCCAGCTAAGTGTTTTGGGTGCTTTGTAAATAGCTGTTAAGCAATCTTCCCTGTGGGCTTTTTAGCTGAAGATCATCTTCACAGTGCAGGTAGGGAGATGGGGCCATAGCATCGCCAAGCTGTGTCACTGTGGGGAATGCAGCAGACCCAGCCCTGCGGCAGGTCCTCAGCATCACGGCATGAAGCCGCAGTGTCTGTTGCAGTAGCAGAGGTGAGCCAGACCAGTTGGGGCAGCTACTGATCCGCTTTCACCTTCTGGCAGCAGCAGGAATTAATGAAGCGCTAATTCCCCCACCCCTTGATCCCTGGAGCTGACCTTGGCTTCAGGACATGATGGAAGAAGCCGAGGGGGAGTGGATGCAGTGGCTATCCGAGCATCACACGAGGCAGAGAGGCGTTGCTGGTGCTCACCCAGATGCACAAAGTGGATGAGGCATCCGCAGCCACATGGTCCTACACCATCATGCTGTGTTGTAGCTTCTTGTGGGCCAGGCTTGGCCCCAGGCATGTCCGAGGACCACGTAGCTCCTCTTTCCACCCTTCAGGGAGCTTGCCCAAGATCTGTTTCACATCTCCACTGGATTCTATCTCTGCATCCATGTGTTAGGCTTTAGACTTTTGCAGGGCACTTTTTAGAGCTGGATTAACCAGGCTCAGCCATTAGCTGCTTTTGTGGCTTAGCTGAGGCCAGGGCGGATGTAAGGCAACAAGGGTTGTCCAAGCTGGGAGCTTGAGTGGGTGGGCAGGCTGAGAAAGACAGAAGACCTTGCAAATGTGTATAGTCAACAGAAGAGCTTGAGGAACTAATATGGAACTAATATGGAGAAGGCAAGGAAAGGCAAAGAAGGGAGGGAAACCCCCCCTCACTCTGCTGAGAAATAGCTCTGTTTAGATGCTTGCATTGAGACAGAGGTCTCTCATCTCAATGACATCTGGCCCTAGCCAGTTAATGGGAGACTGCACAGAACTGGAGTATGTTGTCTGCTTTGCTGACACAGATGTGACTGATGCATTGCTCATCTCAGAGCTGCTGATCTGATGTTGCTCTGAGCTGTCATCATCTGCCACAGCAACAGCATTTAAATGAAAGGAAGAAGCAACAGGACAAGGAAAGAAGGATTTCTGGCTGGCGGGCAGCCTGACAGTGATCCCAGAGAAATCAGTCCTCCACAGTTCCAGGTATGAGCAGCTGGAGCTACTCATGCCACTGGGAGGATCATGTCAATGAGCATCACACAGCAGAGTGGACTCTCTCCTCCTGACCAGTAGGCTGGACGTGGGGACGTGTGTTTCCAGGTTGGCCTTAGGTCAAAAGCCTCTTGGGTGCTGGTGAGGACTGCATTGCCTCTGCAGCAAGGACACTGGGCTTCCCTCTCCCTCTTCAGCTGGAGGAGACAAGTGTTTACAGCAATGGCCACTGAAGCTGATGAACCTGTTAGGTGCCTTTGGGGTAGGCCATAAAAAACCATCCATGATCTGGCTGACTCCTCTTCCTGCAAAATCAAAGTATCCCGATGGAGAAGGATAATCCTGCTGTAGGATGAGGATGAAAACTTGAGCTCATTGAGTTGGGACAAGGTCTCTGCCTTGCCAATCCCAGAGCAATGTTGCCTTCCCGCAGCCACCTCTGGGGCAGGCAATGGGGAATGTGGCTCATGGAGGATGCAATTAGCAGCTCTGAAGCTTGATAGGCATAGTTTCAACCTCATCGTTTTTGCTGCAGAAATGTCCTCAAAGCTTAACTAATGAAAATGTCAGCCATGCCCTTGTTCTGGGGAGTAAAAACAAAAGCTAGAGTGAGGTATCCGGATGGCTTTTAGTCGTGGATTGCTTTCTGCTGTGACAGACATTACTGTCCAAGCAAAAAGCAGATTAAATCCATGAATCAAATTTTCTTGAAGCATTTTATGGGCAATGCTTGTCAGTTCCAATGCAAATGTGATCTAGGACCAAACTGTGGCTTGGGAAAGAGAAAGGAGATGTGCTAGCAGTGTAATCATTAATAGACACTGCTAACATGAGATCCTCCGTTATGTTGAATAGGAGTGAGCATCTGCGAGCTAGATTCTGGTGTTGGTCATGGTGAGTTACCAGGAGTAAGGCTGCTCAGCTGGTGTCAGTAGGGTGACACTGGATTTACCTTGTTTATGCAAGATCAACATGTGGACTTGGAAAGCAGTCTCCACCAAGGCCCCCTGTGGCTAGATACAATGAACACAAGAGGGGAAACTTGAAAATAGATAATTCAGAGATGAAAAGTTCTGTTGTGCACTGTTATTGGTTTGCCAGGGCTTTCTGGGGTCCACCAGTACCACGCTTGGCAAGAACTGGCTCTTTGTTGTGCAAGCTGGTTCGGTTATGCCAGATCTATGAATTGATGACTGCTAATAAGCACAGATTTGCTGAAGTATTCCCCAAAGTCTTTGCTTTTCCATCAAAATCCTCATCAGCATTTGGATTAGTTGTAGGGAATGAACAATTACAACAAAAGATAGTGAATTATGTTAAGACAAATTGATGGGTTTTGTTTAATCATATGGTCTCGGTCACATCTTGATAGTATTTTTCCTACGGAGGGAAATGCATCAAATGCATTTGCTACAAAATTTGTCCCAGTAAACGTGGGGGAATATCACTAAGCTTCATTGTCTTGTGTCCTCCTAAGCTGGTTTTGTCTGAAATACAACTGAACAGCTGCCTGGTGGCACAGGCTGGTGTGTTTGGGTATGCAGAGGGATCAGCACTTTAACCTGCTCTGGCACCTTGTCTTCAGGTGCTGTGAAGACCTGGATGTGTAAAATGGCTCACCCGTGACTTGCTGTAGGTCTTTTCCATTGGGAAGACCTATGGCTATCAGAGGTTGAGCAATTCAGCATGAGTCGCTCTGCAAGTACTCAGAAAACACAGCAGTTAGGAGGCATCTCCCCATGATTGCAGTGTTGCTCAGCTTGAGCAATGGGCCAGGGCAACACAGGATCCCCATTTCATTACTCAGCCTTTAGCTGTTGATGGGGTATGGTGAATTGGGGCCAAGCCGATGGCAGCAAATATAACCTGCAGTACTGGGGGACAGGGTACATGGATGGCTCACGGACGTGAACAGAAAGCACTTGGGGCTCCCTGAGCTGCTGTGATGGACTGGCCCTGCCTGCCTGCAGAAGGGAGCTGTGAGCAGAAGGGATATGAGTGAAGAAGACATCATGGGCACGTCTGGCATGTGTCTTGGGGTGACACTCAGTGTCTCTTGGTGCTGTTGTTCCTGGATTACAAAAAAAAAACAAAAAGGAGTTTTTAGGAAGAGGAGGTGTTCAAAAGACTGTGTAAAAGGGTAGGTGTCCTATCCTGGGGCTGATCCTCAGCAAAGAGGCATCTCTAATAGCCTTACTCAAGTCTCATCCTTCACCTCTGAGCTGCCTCTCTCCGTAGTTTAAGAACCAAAAGTTTTGTTGTGATGCCTGTAAATGCTCCGGGAATGTATCAATTAACGTGCCGGATTGGGCCAAGGGCCCATCCAAGCAAGGATCTTGAGGGAGGTGCAAGCCAGTGCCAGATGTTTTGGAAGAAGCCTCTGCTACAGATATCTTTCACACCTCATTTCTATCCCATTCCCATCAGTTTCATGGCTGGTCTCATAGCAGTACACGTTGTGTTTCCTGCAGCCGCTCTCTCCCTGCATGCAACTCACAAGGACGGGCTATTGAAGGGTCTCAGCAAAGACGCACGGTCTTAATCCCAGCTCTCAGAGGTGGAAGGTGTCTCATTCACATCCTGCAGTCAGCAAGAGACAGTTTCTTAGAGCAGAGATTATTTCCTTGCCTATGAAACATTTTTAGACAGGCAAAGAAATACCTCGAATCACATGGAAAGTCAGCAAGCTTTGAAAACTTTGGTGAGCTCATAACCCATGAAAACATATTTTAGAAAACAGATTTTTTTTTTTTTCTAAAATGTTGAGGCTTTTTCATAGAACCATAGAATGGTTTGGGTTGGAAGGGACCTTTAAAGGCCATCTAGTCCATTCCCCCTGCCATGAGCAGGGACATCTTCAACTAGATCAGGTTGCTCAGAGCCCTGTCTGACCTGGCCTGGAATGTTTCCGTGGATGGGGCATCTACCACCTCTCTGGGCAACCTGTGCCAGTGTCTCACCACCCTCAGTGTAAAAAATTTCTTCCTTATATCTAGTCTGAATCTAGCTTTTTTAGTTTAAAACCATTACCCCTTGTCCTATCGCTACAAGCCCTATTAAAATTTTTGTTCCTTTTCTCTTTAAGACAGGCAAAGCAAAACAAGCTGAAGCAGTTTTCATCAGTAGACACTTCAATTTGGAGCCAAAAACTCACTTTGAACCCAAACCCATGGTTTGGTTCCAATGTTTTTTTTGAGGAGAAAAACTATTAGTCAAAATCAACATTTTTCCATGTAATCAACATTAACTGACCTGTTCTCTCTATTTTAACCCTTTTGGCAGAGGAGAGAAATAGCTGTTTGCTCAATTCTTGCCCTGGATGGGCAACCACTGGGCTGGGATGCCCCAGCCGCCACTGGTCTCCGTGACGGCCATGCTCTTCTCTTCCAGGTGCTCCTTTTCAAAGATCTCAGCATCCCCATGCTACCTCCTGCCGGCACTTCCACCTGGGTCCCCAGCCTCAGCTCTCTTCCGACTTCACCCTGCCTCACACGGTGCAGCCCCAGCCGGGGCTGACCCCCCACATGGCCCCCGCGCACCAGCACAGCGGCCCCCTGCACCACCCCCTGGCGCCAGTGCCAGCTCTGCCCTTCCAGGACGTGGCCGGACCCTCCTTCCTACCTCAGGCGCTTCACCAGCAATACCTCCTCCAGCAGCAGCTCCTCGAGGCACAGCACCGCCGGCTTATGCCCCATCCCAGGTAAGGGGGTCTTACTCTTCCTGAAGGATGTTGAGAAGCTACATCACCCTCACTTCAGCAAAGTGGCTTCTGCAAAACCCTGTCAGTACGTGCTGGTAATATTGGGGTTTCTTCACAAGTTCATTCATCTACCGGAAAGGAAGCTTCAGGGCAGGTTGCATCTGTGAGCGTACCTTTCCCACGAGGATCCATACCATGCTCATCTAGTATGTCCCAAGGTCACCTATAGTTCATCTACCATCATGGTAACTTCATGATGGTACCACCTTGGTGTTGCAGTGAACCCATCCTGCCATGACAGAGAGCGCGATAGACTGCATGCACAAGCTACCTCCTCGTAGCTGTTTCAAAACCATGTAAGAGATTGTATCCACCTGTCCCATCAGGCTTGGCACATGAAGAGCTTGCTCCTCTGGGTCTAGGTAGGCTTCCCAGATCTATGAGGAATGATGCTGTTGACCTGCAGCACATTCAACCACAGAAAGCAGCCTAAATTCAGACTGGGCTGACGACTGCAGAGAGAGTTACTCTAACTCAGCAGAGGTGGAAATGGATGCCTGGCCTTGTCCTGATTGTGTTTCTTGAGAGAGGGGTTTAGATAGCATGTAGGAGAGGAGTGCTTTTTTTGGAAACATATGGAAGCTATTTGTGGGTTGTACCCATGGATCAAGAATCAGAGGATGAGTCTTTGCGATAACACTTCAGTTGGAAAGAATGCTACAGACGGAAACCACTTTCTTTCCATACCCTTTCTGTCTGAAAATTGTGTGTTCTTCTCATCCTTATTTTGTTTTGCATAAGATGGATTTTAGGTGGATTTGATGATTCGTTAATAATTAGGTAGCAAATCTGTGTGAGGCTGAGGCACTGATGATACAAGTGTTTATCTCTTAGTCATACACTGAATTCAAATAAAAGCACGGAGCACAATTCCACACAGAAGCTGCTTTGGTAAATGCTGTCAGTGTTCCATTTGCAAAGGGGTTGTGGTGTAGAAAAGGGCAGGAACCCTTTGCCCGGTCCCACAGCCTGTTTCTGGAAGCACAGCTGCATCGGAGGAGGGTGTTGAAAACCTTACAGGTGTGGGGCATGAGGTCCCAGTGGTGGAATTCTGGGTCATGCCTTTAAAAGTGAAGCATCTGAGCTGTGGCTGCATGAAAAATTCTTTATCTAGCAGTTCCTTGGTCCATTTGCTCTAGTGTTTTCCTGAGGATTTACTTTGTGATGTCTCCACTGGTAAGCAGGGGATTGGCAGGAAGCAAGGGGTATGAGTCTGTTTGTAATGCAAATCCTGCTTGTGCATCCACCTTGTCTCTCTCTGAATGTGGACACTGATCAAGCAGCACATGCTCTTCCCCCGAGTAGTTCAAATGGGCAATAATCAGGAGGAGAGACTCAAATCCCTAGAAAAACCTTGCTATATTTTCTACCACTTTCCTTTCCCTGCCTGCAAAGGCAGCAGGGCTGGGGGAGAAGGAGCTGGATCCCAGCCTGGCCTGTCTGTCATCCAGAGAAATGTTGGCAAAGGCCAGTGAGAGTAAATTCTGCTTTCAGTTACTCCTGAGTAATCCTGTCATGAATGAGGTTCCCCAGGAGTTTATGCACGGCATGGGGAGATGAGACGACCTGCAGCTTCTTTATGATGATGGATAACGGCTGAACCAGGGATGCATTTTATCTTGTGTGTCTTTTATGGAGCTGAGAGTGGAGAAAAAGAAAATAGTGCCAATGGCACAAAACTTCCAAGGAAGAAGTTCTTTGGTTTCCTCTTTTTCTCTCCATGTTGCCACCATAAACTGAGTGTATGTGGATGCCACAGGGGGTAAGAGTGGAGGTCTGCGTTATGTCCGTGGTGACCACGAGTAAATGAGATAGATAGCTCTGGGTTCCTCTTCCCACCATCCTTGACACCTGCCTGGACTCTTTTCTCTTGGACACATATTCACAAGCCCAGCTGTTTGGATTTTCCCCTGGTTTATTGACACAGGCTCGGAGCAGGAGCCGTACATACCAGTGTCCCCTGCATGGCTAACTCACTTGCTGGTCTCCTCCTCTACGCAGGCAAGCCCAAGAGCGCATGTCTGTTCAGCCTCACCGGTTACACCCCAGCTTTGACTTCAGCCACCAACTGCAAACTCCACAACCCACGGGGCCCCAGCCCAGGTATTTAGCCGAAGGCACGGACTGGTAAGTCTTCCACATTTCACTAATGTGTTGAATGAGGTGTTTAAAAAGTCCTGGGGAGTCTGCAAGGGTTGGTGGATGTCATCATGGATCAATGCTTTCATGAAAGCTAAAGGTTCAGCTCAACAGATACAACGTGGGGAGTGTGCAATGGGAAAACTCATCTCTGTGAGGGCCATGAGCATGTGCTAAAGCCTTTATGCATTTATATGATAACATCAAGACATTGATATTGCCCATAACTCTCCATCCATGGATGTAGAGTGCAGCCAAGTGTTAATCTTCCTCCAGGGGCTCTTCCTGCTGCAGGGCACAGCCAGGGTCTTCTTCCTGGAGACCAACATCTCTGCCTGAACTAGATCTTCTGCTGTCCACCAGGCACTCAAAAAAGAGTGGCTACAACATTTTCTGTGGTCTAAATTATGGAGCATGGTGCTGCCCTGCCCTGCAGGGTGGTGTGAATGAATTAATAGTTAATTGTTTACTACTCTCACTGTAGTGTTTGACACCCTGGAAAAGCCAAGCAGAGAATTGATCCCTTCGTTTTCAGACCAGGTTTTGAGCTCTTGCACAGTTAATAAGGTACTGGGCCCTACTTGGAAGAATAAGAAAATAAAAACATACTTCTGAGTAGCTGCTTGTTAGCTGAGCAAAGTCCATTCTGTGCACTGAATGGAAAAAATACCATGTGAACATGTAATTAGAGACAATCGCAATGTGTATGCAAAAGGAGACTGAAATAAAATGTCATAGGAAATCTTAATTATGTAATTTCCTAACATCTGAGCACTTCGCTCTGCAAATGGAGAGTCCTTTTAACATAGGGGGCTTTTCCCCCCCTCCGGGGTAATAATACGCAAACTAAAATATGGCTGGATCCTTCTGCCATTTTCTTCTCAGGTGTTCCCATTACTGGCACCACTGTGAGCTGAATTTGGCCAGGATGATATTGTTCAGATCAGCTTGCAAAGCGGTTCACATACCATCTGGATAGAGCCATTCTTTCTGCCTCTCTTTTGGCTCAGAGTGTTTAATTATAATGATTAGAAGGATCTGATAAAGCATTGCTTTATGTTCCCCTCCTTCTCCCTCCTTTTTCCCCTCTGTGTTGCTCCATCACTTTATAAAACCTAAGGAGTGGGGATGACAGAAATCATATACTGTGTGTATATATTCGGGTGACTCACTTCCCCTCGGGGCACATGTGCGGTTTTGCCCAGTGACAGATATAAAAACTCTCCTCTAATGTGTTACCACTGCATGAGCAGCACCGGCACTCGGTGGTAGGCACCGTCATGGGAAATGGGGATGGAAGGAAAATCTGAAGGTGATCAGTCATCTTGGGCAGCCCGACCTCAATTAAAATCTTCTGGTGAAGAAGAAATAAACTCCCATTTGGTTCCTTAAATCATCTTCTGCATATGCATTTAGTGACGATCATCCAACCTGTTATCTGGAGCCTTATCCTTCACTTTTTGGTTGTTGGCAGCCCATGTACTGTAGGCATCACAGCTCTTGAATCTCACGTCTGAGCATGAAGACGCTGTACACATAGCACAAACTAGAAGGTCATGGTTGGTTTTGGTTTTCTTCAGCTAATGTGCTCTGCTTATTCACCCCTAAACCCTGAGAAAACACTGTTCCATGCAGTATTCTGCTTTGGGCCCTTCTATAGACCCAGGAGCCTTGATATCCAATTTTAAGGCTCTTAGATGCACCAGTGCACAAACAGTTCTGCAGTGCTGTTATTGCAATACTTGTGCAAGTTAATAATGGCAGTTCATCCTTGAGAGATCTCTTCAGTCCTTGATCTCAAAGCACTCTGTGGATTGTTGCATGTATTTTGTAGACAGGGAATATGGGAAGGCAGAGAGGAAACGGTCAAGGTCATGCATCAGGGCAGTGGCAGGACCTAAAGCCTCCTGATTTCCAGTCGAGCCTTCCATCTGGGAACAGTCTTCAGCAATTGGATAAATATCCAAAATTGTGACACAGGAGTTGGAAAATGCCCAATCCTGCGGATTCTCACCCTGGTTCTGTTCCTGCCAGTCACCTGCTGTGTTTTATCCTCTGCCAGATTTTGTCTGTATAGGACATGGCTAGCACAGGGCCAGCAAAGATAGTCCCTCTCTTTGCTTCAGCTTGGTGTGGGGAGTCTTATTAGGGGGTAATAAAGCACTGGAGCTGCTGCCTGGTACACAGGCTGTTCTGGGTAAAGGATTTCTGCATTTACTGTCCCCTCACATCCATTATCTGCTGCTGGGAGAAAGCAGTTTCACAGCTGCTGGAGGACACGTCTGGGTTGTTCCTAACAAGCCATGGCACTCGCTGCTGCTGTCCTCCACACAGGGGAAGAGAAGTTCGAGGCTGAAATGAGAAGCCACCCCTGTGCTCTCATTAGCTTAGCTCTGGCAAATGTGAAGACAATGGTTATTAGAGCGCCGGCTTTTGTAATCATCATAAAGTGAATGACATTCAAAGCACTTGTTTGCTGAGAGACTCTTTGGCTGGAGAGAGGAGGGATCAGCTAATTGGATTATAGAGGGAGATGCTGCATTAGGTCTCCTCCCGTCCCCTCCACATGACGTGGAGATGGGGTTGCACTTTGTCTCTGCGTGCTGGACTGGGCAGAACTGTGGCGTTTGCCAGGATCTTGGTCATGCCAAGTCCTGGGATTGAGCTGCATTATTTTTCTGGAGGAAAAAAGTGCCAAAACTCACCAAGCTGAGCCCCAGTTCTGCTTGCCCGGGCCAGGCTGTGTGTGGGAAAGTGGGACCATCAAGGATGTCCTGCTTCATTGGTGTTGGCCCACTGGTTGTGCGACACCCTACAGCAGTCTCATCCAGAAATTTCTTAAAACCTTTATATTTTCTGCACAAACAGCAGTTCTGGAGTTCCCTGAGGCTGCGTTCAGGCAAGGTGCAGTCTCTCTTGTCTCCCCGAGTCCTGCCATGACCTAGGCTGGGAGACCTCCAAGGAGAAGCACAGGCACATCGAAAAGCTGTGCCTAGCTGGCTCCTAACAACTACCCAGAATGGTTCATCAGTGTGTCCCCTGAGTAATTAGCTGTATTCCTGCAAAAAATTGAAGGCAAAATGTAATTGTTTGCAGTGATGGCAGCACAGGGAGGACCTGATCTGGCTGGGTTGAGTTACTGAGGCTGGGTATCGATTTGAGCCACCAAAATGCTCTTGCTTTGAAATCAGCAGGCTGTGTCTGTGCCGCTCTTGACCCTGGTAACACAAATGCTAACTGGCATAAAAACAACCCCTCGCTCCTTTGTGCTGGCCTGGTGGGCGATTGCCCAAATTGGAGGAAACTCCCTTCCAAGCAGTAGCATCACCCCAGGCTGCAGAACCCACAGCAGCCTAGAGCCCACCAGTGGAGGTTGCCCTGTGAGCATGATCTGACTTGCTGTAAGCCATGCAATAAAACTGTGCAGTCAAAGCCATATCTTCATCCTTGTGCCCACAGGGACCTCAGTGTCGATGCGGGACTGATTCATGCCCAGTTCCAGGTCCGGCCGGTCCCTCAGCCCTATCAGCATTACTTAGCTACACCTCGAATGCACCATTTCCCCAGAAGCACATCCTCGACGCAGATGGTAAGTGAAATGCTTTTACTGAGAAATGTTTTATGCATTGTCTGCCAGAAGGCAGTCAAAATAAAGGCTGCTATCTTTCTATCACCTGTCTTCTGCGAATCCCACTTATCTCCGGCCGTGGGAGGGAGTGTCTGAAAGGGTAATGTTGCATCATTGCACTCTGGATTAGAGAAAGGAAAGAAAAGCTCAGCTGCTCTGGAAAAGATTCGGTCCATCGTGTGCAGCACCATGCTCACAAGCTGGTCTGCAAAACCTGGGCAGGACGTGAGAGACTCAGCAGCTATTACTAATAATGTTATTAATACTGGAACAAATTATGGGCTCCCAGGGTTCCCAGCACTGGCAGTAGATGATTCCCTTCCCTGGGCTCAGCCCCGAGGACCATCCCTCCTCACATCATTGCTCTCTACATCTATAAAGGTTTTGCATGACCTGTTGCACAGGTGGAGATGGAGTTTGACAAGAAGATGGGCAGACTAACACCTGCGTATACAGCAAGGCTTAAAAAAAATCAAAGCTTGGATGAAGAGAAATCCACCCATTTAAAAATAAATAAAATAAAATGTCTTTTTAAGCTAATCCATGTTGAGAGTTTGGAACTGCAATGTTATAGATGCAATAGGAATTATTATAACAGTTTATTCAGAAGAAATGCATGTTCTTAGTAATCATTTATAGGAGATCTATCTAATAAAACCTCATCTTTTGGTTATTAAAAGGCTTCCATTGGGGAGGGTGTCAGTCTGTCTTTCATTTTTAATATTTAAAGCACTAAATTTAAATCAGGGTACACAAGGGATTTCTATGTACAAGTACAGGTGGCTTTATTTTTCTCCCTCACTTCTTGCAGGTCGTTCACGAAATCAGAAATTACCCTTATCCTCAGCTTCAGTTGCTCGCTCTTCAGGGACTGAACCCAAGCAGGCACACATCCGCTGTGCGGGAGAGCTATGAAGTATGTATCTTGAGGACTGGAATTCTTATTAAATTTTTAAGTGCTAGGGATCTGTGCAAGCTCTGGCATAAACTTGTAAGACTGTTTTGTGGCATGGCAGTTGCATTGAGTCTTGCAGCAATTTTAGTAATAACTGGGAGGCGAAGGGGTTGAGTGGGTTCGGTACAAGATGGTTTACTCCAGGGTGCCTGGGTCTGGCTTGGGTTGACTCTGGCTCACTTCAAGTCTGTGAACAAAGTGTTCCAGTTCTGCAGGGTTTTGTTTCCCAGCCTGTCAAACAGAGTTCAAATTCCACCCTAATTTCTGAAGTATTGGATATCCAGCTCTTTGCCTTGAGCCCTTAGTTACTAGCCCCAGAGCCAGGGCTCAGATTCATCATTAAAGCATGGCTGATTTGGGTTTGATGGACATTTCCACCAAGGAAAGGGCAGGAGGGAACCTTGGTCCCCAGCAGGTGGGGTGGGGTGGTGGGACCTCATGCCCCAGGAGCAATGCTGATGGTGCTTTGCTGCTGTTCCTGCGCCACAGGAGCTGCTGCAGCTGGAGGACAGGCTGGGCAGCGTGAGCCGGGGTGCTGTCCAGAACACCATCGAGAGGTTCACTTTCCCCCACAAGTACAAGAAGGTGAGTGCCCCAAAACCGCTGCACGGCTGCCAGCCCCTCTCAGTTGTCCAAGGGTTGTGGGCATGGAGCGGACAGAAGGAAGGACTTTGGTGGGTTGCAATGTTCAGGGTTGGCAATCCGGTGCCATCAATATTCTCTGAAATGGGGACTGTAAGACCCAGAATTGGTGCCTTAATATCTTGTGGGGCTCCCAGGCTGAAGCGGTGGTGTAGCTCAGCTGGATGTTTCTCACTTCTAGGCTAGGAAGCTGCGGGCCAAATTTTCAAAAGGGTCTCAACCTTCTCCCACCCAGCGGGTGCAATTTTCCCCCTGTCTGCACCTGGTAAGAAAGTGCACACACCAAGGGGGCTTCGTGCATGCAAACCCGCCCCATTCCGCATGCAAACAACGCTGCCCACGCACCCTGCCGTGAGGGTGCTGGCTCCATGGCGTGGGGGAGCTTGTCCTCCCCTTGTTTTGCAAGATGTGTCTCCTGTTGGAGCTGATTTCCCACCCATAAGAAAATGGGTGCCATGGTTTTGGGTTGTGCTAAATAGAAAATGGGAAAAGTGTTTGTTTGCATAGTAATTTCATGTGTTGGTCATTCCCAGCTGGGCAGTAACAAGTAGGGAAGTTGCATTGCCCAGGTTGGAAGTGAGTCAGCTCCTGCTGTGCTTATCTCTGACCGCATCTCCAGTGGATCCAGAAAAATTATGTTAATAGGAATGGATGGGGGGGGGGGGGAAGAGAAGAAGAGAGAGCTGATAGGCTAAGAACTGCTCCACTGCTCCATGGTGCGGTGTGGGGCTGGGCTGGTGACCAATCTGGCATGGGGCACAGTGATTGCCCTTCCTGACATTGTTGGCTCCACATGCTTTGGAGTCTCCATGAGAAGCCTCTAGCAAAGGAGACCATGGGGCCATCCCCACTGCAAGGAGGATGGAGGAGGTGGTGGGGGGTGGGGGGCTGTGCTAGGGCAGTAGAGGACAGGCTGCTCCTTGAGGCACTGCCACCGGCCCCACTGCCACCAGCCCCAGGAGGAGATGTGCCAACCAGCAGCATGTTGGTGTCATCCTCCCCTCACTGGCTGATTTGGCTAGGCTGTCTTCCCCAAGCTGGAGGATCTGGCTGATAGACGAAGCTCTTATTATTTGCCTTCCTGCAACTACCCAAGCTTGGGAGAACATTAGAAAGTCAAGTCCTAACCAAATTATGTCTTTAACCTTGCTGCAGAGAAGACCACAGGAGGGCAAAGCTGATCAAGAGGACGGAGAGGAGTCGGACACCGACGAGAAATGCACAATCTGTCTGTCCATGCTTGAAGATGGAGAAGATGTCAGGTATGATCCTTCCACTTGTTCCTCTGCCTCTCAATGCCATCTGAGTTGTGTTTATTGGGATTAATGCTGCTGTGCACTGGTGGGATTGTACCTGCTCTTGTCCTGACAAACTCACTTGGGTTGTTGCAGGGTCTGGGAAACCAAATGCCATTTGGATGGACATTGGTATGGGCTGTAGGTAGGAAGAGCTCTGCAGCAGCAGGAGTGACAAGGTTTTGTAGTACCTCCTGGGTTTGGATCACTTACTTCAAGGCTGTACCATTGGATGGCGATGGGCCAGGTGGCTGGTGGCAGAGGAGGATGGGTCCCAGGTCTCAGACAGCCATCTGGAGCTCAGGGACATCAATGTCTGAGCTTGACAGATGACCAAAGTACGATAAAAGGGAGCGTGGATGTGAAGTCCAGGGGAGTTTCACTTGTGGCTGGGACAGAGCTGCTTTGTTGTAGAATAAGTGAGATTACTCAGCCCTTATGGTCACAGGGAGCCATCCTGAGCCAACAACTAAACCCCAGTTATCTGTCAAAGAGGTCCCCAGGGTCTTGGCTGGGTCAAATCTCTGCTTGGGTCAGAGGATGGGGACAAGGGATTGCAAGGGGCTGAGCTACCTGGCTGAAGGAGCTGCAGGTGGGCAGTGCAGCTGCACTACCTGATCCTGCTCCTCACCCTTTAATTGCCTTAAGCCATCAAGAATAACTGATCCTCTTGCTGTGGGTCCTTGTGTTTCGAGGTCCCTCCAGCTCATGAGGGTCAGCGAAGAGATGACAAAGGGGATGTAGGTGAAAAGCAACCACATTCCCTGGGGCACACCAGACACCCACTGTGGGGACACACCTGACTGCTAATGAGTCACAATGATGAAGAACCAAGAGGTTTTGGAGTATAACCTAATACTCCTGAAAGGTTAAAAAGCAGCAACCAGGGTAATTAATAATTGGAACAACTCAGTTCAGGAGGGTGTGGGGTTTTTAAAAGGCTTTAGCCAAGAAGAACGTCGTTTCTGACCTGCCATTGCTGGGGGAGGCTGTAGGACCTGGGCAGCACTGGTGTTACTACATTGGTGCTTCCCCATGTTTGAAGCAGCCCCAGCTGCTCCTTTCTGGCTCTTCTCAGTCCCCTGGACCTCCTCCATCCTAACAGGGTGGTACTTCTCTCTCTGCAGGCGGTTGCCCTGTATGCATCTCTTCCACCAAGTCTGCGTAGACCAGTGGCTGGCAACCAGCAAGAAGTGTCCGATCTGCAGGGTGGACATTGAAACACAGCTCGGCTCGGACAGCTGAAAGGAGTGGCTGGACACACCATTTTCCTTACCAGGTCATATGGCCATAAACCCTTGCAGCAAAATTTTTGCCTTCTGAGCCATTTGATTGAGAGGAAAAGTCTGTAGGCATGTTAGTGAGGAGGAGGAGGTGGCAGTACAATGTCTAGCAGTAGGAGATATTGCACATATGCAGGATACAGGCCCGGTGAAAGGGAGCTGGCATTCCTGGAGCTCAGAGACCCCGTGCTGCAGAAGATTTAGTGTTGAACATGAAGGAACTAGTTGTGGTAGTCTGGCCTGTCAATCCTGCATTTCACAAGGATTGTATATATACCTCTCGAATATGTAGAAACATGTTAGGGGTCCTTTAGCTATTTCTATGGATGGCAGCTGGAGCATGTTAGCTTAAGAAATGTTGTGTTTGATGCCCTACTCATCTTGTGGTGGACATGTTGCTGTTACCTAATTTGCACCAAATATTTTTTCATAGATTCCTTATTTTGGTGCCTGATTAATACATTGCAGAGGGGGGATAAAGAGGTCAAGCTTTCCCACCCTTGTGGGGGAAGAGGCGAAAAAGCAAAATCCTGTTTACAGTCAGAAGGGTTGCGCTCTTTGCCTCAGCTGCGTGTGCTTCCTTTCCTTGCATTTACAGTGTGTTGCAAATTTAGAGAAGCTTAAAAAAAATAAAAATTGGGAATGAAATGAATGAAGCAATAGGGAGAAGCTTCGTTCCTGCTTATCTGCTGGTGCTGGATGCTTTCTGTAGGGGCACAATGTTGGAGTAGATGCTGTTTCTTTGCTTTCCGTGTCTTAATGAAGTAGCTTGGCATATTGAAATCCAAGGAAGAGCTGTCTTCATGATTCCATTGTCCATAATGCTTTCTCCTGTGAGCTGTGAGGCTGGTTGGCTTTAGCAGCTGCTGCCAGCACCAGTCCAAAATGATGGTTGCTGGAGTCGGTGCTTATAGCTGTGCTTTGGGGTATAATAACACCGTAGGGGTGTTGAGAGATGCACGCTGCCCACTGCTCTCCCATACAAAAGCATCTTTGATAACAGGACAGGAGAAAACTTGATGCTCACAAGGCACAGCTGAGGCCGTGAGCATTTCGGCACAGGAGGGGAAGGCAGGTTGGAAGGGGGGTTTGCTGCTTTCCGGAGGGGCTGGGTTGTGACCCTGCCTCAAAGCATGTGCACCTGCACCCGCGTGCGTTTGTATACATGTTTCAGGCCATATCCGTACGGGGAATGGAATGGTTGTTAAAATGAAACCTAATTGCATTGATTCTCAAAACAGAATTAGGGTGGTCCCCGAAGGAGTGAGCTGTTGCGATCCAAGCTTCCCCTGAAATAAAGACCTCAGCACACCAGCCATAGGGACCAAGCTGAAAACCCTCCAGAGAACTGGCATTCACAACTAAAAACCCTTTTTTTTTCTTTTTTTTTAATACTTTTTTTTTGCATAGTAGGGAACAAAAGAAAGATGCGAAGGAGCAAGGGAAATTAGTTGGGAACATTATATATTGAAAATGCTGATGTGGCGGGAATGATTTCTGGCTCCCCTGAGCATCCATTTTGCTGGAGCCAAGTGATGCTCTCCAAGTAGAAACAATCATAAATTACCATCTGAGAGATCATGGGATTCCCATGAGCTGTAATTGGAAAACACCAACCTCAGAGATGTGTTCCCCAACTGGAGAGGGGAGGGAAAGAGGGGAGCCCCACAGGGTGCAAGGATGCAAGAGCCCTCTCTTGCTGTGTTCATGCAGGTAGGAGGGAGTGGAGGGGGACACATGGTGGCATATAAGGAAGATACAAGGAAGGAATTTGTTATGATGAGGGTAGTGAAACACTGGCACAGGTTGCCCAGAGAGGTGGTAGATGCCCCATCCCTGCAAATATTCAAGGTCAGGTTGGACAAGGCTCTGAGCAACCTGGTCTAGTTGAAGATGTCCCTGCCCATGGCAGGGGGGTTGGACTAGATGACCTTTAAAGGTCCCCTCCAACCCAAACTATTCTATGATTCTATGGTTCTATGATATATTTGCCATGCAGTGCAAAGCGATGGCTGCTTGGGGGATGTGGTGGTCCCAGCCCTGATGGCCATGGGTCAAGAAGTGGTCCATTGATACCTATGAGGCTTGCTCCAGCAGCAGCAGATCGAAGCAGCATTAAAAATAATACTAATATTACTAATAATATGGACAAGCAAAGCAAGGCTTTGCTGGTAAAATACACTGTAAGCTGATCTAGTCTGTCCAGGCATGAGCTGGGGGCGAAGCAGGGGGAGGAACAGGGTGATTGGGACCCTGGCCGAGTGGGGCAAAAAGGATGAGCGCTTCCGAACCGTGTGTTTTCTTAAAGCCTATGTGAAAGTATTACTATTTGCCTAATGAACAAGCACAGGTTTTTTTTAAAAAAAGAAAAAAAAACCTTTGGTGAAGAAAAGCACCAAACTCCCGTGGTCTAGTGTGAGTGGCTGATCCCCAGGTGTGTGCGAATTTACAGCATCTGGAGTTGCATCAGTGTGTCAGGTTCCTTTGCATTTAAATAATTTGTACAAGTAGGTTGGGATAATAGGGTGAGCTTAAAAACAAAACGAAACGAACAAAAATTCTCTAGGAACAGAACATTGATAGTTTACAGGGTTTTGTGAGTTTAAATGCCTTATATTTAACAATCATAATTTATGACTAACTTGTAGATATTGTGGATTCTTATTTAATTATTTTTATAGTTTTTTTTTTTTGCATTTCTAATTATTTATTTAGAAATTAATACTATTTTTTTTTATTACTCCTGTTACCTCATTTTTGCATTGTTTCTGGGAACGGAATGCTTTGCATGTGTCGGTACCTTAAAAAAAAATTAAACATGGGATGTGGGGGGTAATGCTTATCTTGTCAAAAAAAAAAAAAAAAAAGAGAGAAAAAAATCAGGGTGTGTGATTACAAACTGTATTACTGTGGTGCTGTTACCTTGGATACATTCCATAAAAATGCAAACCTTTGATTCTGTATGCTGTGACATAGTGGAAAACTGCAATATAGTGACTGTGTTTAACACATATATATGAATATTATTTGCACTCATAATCAAACTCTGGTGATCCTTTCACCTGCATCCTTGCGCATTGAAGGTGATTAATGGTGCTCTGCAAAACCAAAACATTTCGGTCGATTCCTGCTACCGCCCTGTCCCCGATGCCACCAGTGATGCTGCTGCTCTTGCTGCATGTGTTACCCCGCAATAACACCCAGTGGGACCCCGCTCCAAGGCTGTGCTTGGGGCAATGCTTGGGGCAATGCATGCACTTAGTGCAAGACTCTGTGAATGGCTTCAAAAGCCGAGGAAGGAAGCGCAGACGTGGTCGATCTGTCCGATTTTTGGTGCCTGTCGGTGCTCAGTCTGGCTCTCTTCACCCTCTGTGCGTGCACCCAGCTGTGTGCTGCAGGGAGGATGAAGGAGGCAATCGATTGAGCCTGAGCTTGGAGGTGAGAAAACTAAGGATTCATCGCAATGTATAAGGGTTGACCCCGGTCTAGCAGAGAGGGACTGGGATGGACGCGGGAGCAATTCGGGTTTCCTTTGTAATGCCTGGCCATGGGCATTTGCTATAACCCAGCTGTAAACCACGCACGGAGCAGAATCCCTCTTCTTGAAAACCTTCCAGTTGTTTTCGTCCCCCGTGTTGAGGGGAAAACCTCAACTTGAAGCTCTTCAATCCACTGTAGAGCTGGGACCTGCACCAGAGCCTTCCTGTCCCCAGGGAGGGGACCAGCCCCGAGCCGACATCCCTCCCGCAGCAGCGGCCAAGCATCCCCAGCCACAGCCACGCCGCTCTCGCAACACACTGCCCTTTCCCGAACGGCTCCTGAATATCAAGCACTCTTGCCTCGTGAGAGGGTTAGAGCACCCTCGATAATATTTTAAGCTTTAAGCCATAACCGCTCTTGGCCAGCGCAGGTGCTCGGCCACATACGGACAGAAGTGGGGTTCGATGCATGCGCTCAGCTAGTAGCTGTCCCCCCTAAAAGGCTTTGGATGCAGTTCTCTTTTGGGTTAGAAAGGCACAAAATTATTGTACCTTATTTTCTCTCTGTCCCTTCAGGGTGCTGCTGTGCTTTGTTGCCTTTGCCTTACCCTAGGTTTAAAACCTGTCCGTGTTTTTCTCCTCGCTGCTCTGTAACACTCCTCCCCTGTAGCCTGGAGTTGTGGTTTTGAGCCGTGCGGGGACGGGGGGGGTCGGTTGATCCCCCCTACAAAGACATTGCAAAAGGGATCAGTTAAAACAAGGAGCAAGTGAAGAAAAATCTTCTTTGATGACTCGGGCTAGTGAAAAGATCACCCACGTTTTTGTACTCCTACTGCTGTTCTGTTGTGCTGTGCAACATTTTGCTACATAGACTATTTTATAGAAGAAAGCTAGAAAAATATTTATTATTAATATTAAAGCAATAGTGCATTGAAGAAATGAAGAGGCATTAGAAATTGTGTAAATGCTTAGATTCACTTTTGGTGGATTTTTTGTACTTTATTTATAACTAATAAAACAAACTGCATTGCTAACTATAAACCTGTGGCACACAGAAGTCACCTGTCAGAGCGATTGCTTGGTCTTTATTTACCGCTTGTTTCTTGTTTCTTTGGGTTGGAGTCAATTCTTCTTTCACTGCTGATGCCTTTGGACTTTGATGTGCAAAAGAGGCGCTGCTGGTGTATAAAATACTCTGCCCAGCTGGTTTGCAGAGGCTGTTGGTGCTTGAGCTCCGTGGCAGAGACGAGGTGAGGCTCTCCACCAGGCACACCACTGTGCGTGGTGTCCTGCAGCATCAGGTTTGTGATTAGCTACCAAAATCATTTCCTAGAACTAGGCTGGGAATTGCCTGTTAAAGAGAGATTTCTCCTCTAAACACATCCCATGGTGCCTGTAGAATATCTCTAGCAAGTCCTGCAGAGATACCGACAGGTCCTCCATCCTCCCTATGGGTGTCCTGTTTAATAACTAAGGAAAGAGAAACTTATTGGAGAAAAAAAATTCCTCCAAAGTAATACAGATAGATTTGAGGGTATTTTCAACCCTTTTGTTACCTGTTGGAGAATCCAATGGGCCGTACATCCAACTTTGCACCCTCCACAGCTCATTTCATAGGTCCTCTTGCACTTTTATTTTTTCACCTAGTGAATGGTGACAGTCTCTGCTCCTACCCACTCTCGATTTGGCTGTTCCTCCTCATGCATTTCATATAGAAAGGCTGAGACCAGTCCCCAGCGCTGACTATGTGATTAGACTAAATAAGCCTTGGAGACAGGCAGCTGCTGATCGTAGAGGTTTGGTTCCCGTAGCCAAAGGGAATTGCCGGCTCCTCCATCATCAGGCAAAGGCTGCATAAGGGATGCACCACATTCAGGCAATATGAAGCTCCCATTATAGGAAGCTTTTACAAATTAAAACAGAAAACAGGTTAAAAATGACCTGCTGGTCCATCTGGGGAAAATCTCAGTTGCCTGCTGAGATCTTGCTGATGTCTTTTGAAAGGGTAATGGCGCTGAGAGAGTTGCTCGAGATGGCAATCGGTTTTGCTTCAGAGCTGCCGCAGCAAACATGCCGCCGTGATCCGATAACAGCCCTGCCGAGCGCAGGGAGCAGTAACCAGTGGCTGCGCTGGGGAGGGAGAGGGGTTGTACCCATTAAGGTGTAACAGCAAGGGCCCAGACACGTCGTCTTTATTCGCTGCGAGCATCTGCTCTCGTGGCAGCTGCCTGGAGTCAGGAAGCTCAGTCCTTATTTGTGTTTTGTAGTATCTAAATCCTCAGCTGGCCCACGGGTTGCAGCTCAGAACTGTACAACCCCACCAGTAAATATATTTTTTTTTTGTTGTTTTTTTTAAATGGAGCTTTCTTCTATGTCAAAATGGACTTCTGAACATAACAATGGGGCAGGGGAGATTATAAGATGGATACTTCACAGCCCTCGGTTATTCTGCCTTCATGCACATAAGGTTGGTGTAGGTATATGATGTTATCAAAAACGTTTCACAACAATTTCATAGAGATTTTCAAATAATTCTCTGTGTCCTGCAGCAAGAGACAACCAGTCCCTCTTGGCATTCAGCACTGCAAAGGACTCCATGGTTGTACTTGTTTTCACTGGCAGCACCCGAGTGCTTTTGTAAACACAGCACTTCATCGGGCTCCCAAAGTGATGGGGACCACAGAGATGATGGGATAGCCTGGTTTTGCAGGCTTCCACTGAGTGCCACCATCCTTGTCCTTTGCTCTTGCTTCTCATCTACACTAATGTTTTTTTGGATGAAGGTATGTGCATTAAAACCCCACCAATTAAGAAATAAAGAATAAAAAAAAAAAGGTAGAGGGTGGCAGGGAAAGCAGGAGCTGTGCATCTGCCCAACATACAGCTTTGGGGTGCTCTGCCCCAGCAGGCAGAGACTGCCTGAGCACTACAAAAGGCACAGCGCTAGGATAATTTTGGCCTTTCTCCTCCCCAGTTTTCCACTCGGCCAAGAATGTGTTGATTTCAGCAGCTTAATGCAAATTCAGCCCTTGGAAAAACTCCACTCTTGTCTTATTACTTTTGTAGCATTAGTTGTTGTAGCAACAGAACGACTCCCCAGAGCCAGGGTGGAGTTAAGTTTTGTACAAACAATGGGTATTTTTGAAGTCTTTAGAAGAAAAAAAGCACAGTTTTTTCATACTTTGCCAAGGTTGTCTTCCTGGGAGGCAGTGAGGTTGCTGACCCCATATCAGCAAACTCCCCCTTGGCCCTTTTTAGGGCAGCATTGCCTGGCGGTCAGTGCAGTTTTTGTGTCGAGCATGCCCATCCAGGGATGGCAGGTGGTTTTGATGCCAACCCGAGTATCTGCAGTCCCACCTCTCACCTACGCGGTGATTTGGTGACCCTGAAGATGTTTGTTCCTGCTTCAACAGGGCCTCAATCCATGGCTGTAGCTACTTGCTACGTGTGATTACTCCCAGATATGAGCACATCTCATATGCAAGCTAAGGATTTCTCCTTCCTCCTCACCCCGGCAGGGATGGTGTGTGGATCGGGAGCTGCCCCCACTGCTCCCAAGGGCTGGAAGCATGGAGCAGTACAGGTCCCACGTGTGTCATGGTGAATTTGCTCAGGGGCTGGCAGGGGTTAAACTGCTGTGATGCAGCGATGCTGTAAAACCAGCATCTCGCATCTCCGCACCAAGTGGGTGCTGACTGGACCCAACTGGAAACACTGGGACTACAGCATTTTAATGGGAAAAACTCCTATTCCACTGCAGCACGTGTCTAAAAATGGGACAAATGTATTGACAGGGAGGGTTTTTTTCACAGCCCTGGTAGACTAGGGTGGAAGGGAAAGCAGCGAGATCAAAAGCCTGACCCTTTTTTTATTTCAAAACACCCACTGGGGAATTGCTGCTTTGGAATGACACCACACAAGCTCAGCAAAAGCAAATGCTCCAGACTCTGCTCGTGGGAACCCCTGGCTGTCTGGGGAGCCTGAGCCCCATCCCAGCAGGGTCCCAGGGATGCAACATGCCTGCTGACCCCAGCACCCACCTTCAGCCCTCCTGAGGTCTGTTCTGCTCCTCCTGTGAGCTCCCAGCCCCCGGCTCCGTCCTTGCTGAGAGTGAGGTAGCACCAGTCTGCAGTGAGGAGGGAGAATACAGCCAGTAAAGGCTGCTATTATTCCCATCAGTGAGTAGTTGATCATTGATGGTTGATTACTGAGCTCATTTAAGCAACTTGCTGTGCTCCAAAACCGTCGGTTACCATAAAGGTCTCTAAAATATATTAGTCTGAGCTATTATTTGCAAGCTGGCACAGACAGCCCTGAATAAGCTCGAGTCTTTTCGGTGGTGCCTGCTGCGGAAAATAAAGATGCAGTACTTCCCTGGCGGGGCTTTGGTGGGATGCAGCAGCTTTCAAATATCCAGGAGTGATCAACAGCACCTGCAATATGCCCCTAACTCCTCTCTCAGCATCACTAGCCTTTGCTGGGGCCTCCTTTGCCCATGACCAGGCAGGGGTTCAGCAGTCCTGCCCTGAGGCCAGGCACGTCCAGGTCATGTCCCAGCAGAAGCATCGTCCCCAACCCAGGGACTGATGGAGTGGGTGGGCTCAGTGGCTTTAGCCTGCTCTTGACCCATTTGATCCCCATTCACACAAAGTGCTTATTTAAAACCAGCTTCTGGGAAGGGGAACAACCTCTCCTAGGACACGGGTGGGCCAGGAGAAAGGTCTTCTCATGGCAGCTCAGACACCCCCCCCTTTCTCCTCCAAAGAATGTGTCCTGCTGCTTTGCTCCCTGGGGAGGGAGATAGGGCTCCAGAAGTAATGATTTATAAACAGCTTTTCTTGTTGGTACCTGTAGAGATGTGAGTAGCTGGGAAGAGCTCATCTACAGGATGCGGGCAGGAAATCCCTTCTCTACCATAGAAAAAAATCAAAACAGCAATCATTATTAAAAGAAAAAAATACAATGAATGGAAGCTGCTCTGAAACAGAGTTTGTATTCAGTCCTTATAGGGTAAGATTATCCTGAGACAGCTTTGAATAATGGTTGGACTTGATGATCCCTGAGGTCTCTTCCAACCTGGTTGATTCTGTGATTCTGTGATATTTAGCACAGCTTCCTTGCAGTGGAATTGATTATCTGGTAGGTCTTTTGCTCTGACTGCCATAACTGTAGGTCTCAGCTCTGGGCAGACCCAGACAACTTCAGACCAAGAGCTGAGTCTGGCTTGGGGGGGGAAAGTTGACGGGTGGAAAACTCCACCCAGATCCCACCCCTTGAGACCTGGCTGGGTGGATAATGGGGCCTTCCCAACCTCCCTGCGGTGACTTCTGGAGGTGTGCATGTGTGGTATGGACATGCAGTGTTCACAGTTGCCAGAAGTGGGGAAAAACTGGGATCTCCAAGCTCAATTTTCTTAAATATATTGGCTCAATTCTCTTATCCTTTTATTCATCTAAAAGGAGAGCCCATCAATAGTGGAGGCCAATGGGCTTTCCCAGCTCTGGCAGGGAAAGGCACTGAAAGCAGAAGATGGCATCTGAGCTCTTAAAGGATAGTTTATGGCTCTCCTAGTTGTGGCTTTTAATCATAAATAAGCAAGAAATGTATTTACTTCATTCACAATTTTATATGCACTTCAAAAAAAGCACTATTACTTTTACAAAATGTTAACTCATGAAGCACATCTTGCTACTAAAAATCTCAATATAAAAAGCAGCGTTTTAAAAAGTAAAATGCAATATAAAACAGTATAATGAGAAAAATGCGCACGCAGAAGGGACCAAAACCCTCCTGCAGCCCTGCCTTCCTCAGTACCTAGGAAAAAGCTCCCTCCAGGTTAACCCATCACCCCGGTTTTCATCCAGCCACTTCCCGCAGGGAAATATGGTGGTCACGCCGGTCGCCGACTTGGTGATCTCTACCCACTCCACCAGCCAGCCTGGTGCCAGACCACTGTTGTCATGCTCAATATGGACTTTTTTTAGTTCCCCCATGTCCAGTGTTTCCAGGTAAAACCTGTTGGTTTTGCCCTGCTCAAAGAGGTTCCTGAACTTCTGCTTCAGCGCCCGCTTTCCCGAGTCCCCGTTCAACCCAAAGATGGTGATGAACACGTTGGTGGCAGTCCCCACACCCTTTTCAAAGCCTGTGACCACGATGGTCTCGTATTTGACTGGCACCAAGCTCCGGGCTTTGCTGGCAAAGCTCTCGGTGACCTTGGCACACTCAAAGACTTTGTAGTCCCATCTCCTGTAGCGCAGAGGGATTTCACATTGCACCTGAAAAAGTATCTGCTGAAGGAAAATTAGCAGCATGTTAATGGTATGGATGGGCACTTTACTGGGCAAATGTTATGGAATGGGCATGCTACTAAATTGCCCAATATTTATGCTGTTTCGATACTTTTACATATATGTGCTAGCACTAGAGTTTCTCACTAGAAAGACAACCGTGACTGAACACTGCAACTGGAAAACCCAACGTCTCCCTAGAGAGCCACAGACACCCTGCACATGGGAGGGCTGGTGTGGGGCACTCGTTGCCTCTTTTGCCTGTGCAATGGCACGTCCATTTACAGACCCACCGAGGCAGGACGAGCAATCAATCAGCCCCGCAGCCCAGGGCTGCTGAGTATAACTGAGAGCAGGGAGATCAGCAACTATCCTCACAGGCTAGAGACCTGGGCAGAGAGGAACCTAATGAAGTTCAACAAAGGCAAGTGTAGGGTCCTGCACCTCGGGAAGAATAACCCCATGTAGCAGTACAGGTTGGGGGTTGACCTGCTGGAAAGCAGATCTGCAGAGAAAGACCTGGGAGTTCTGGTGGACAACAAGTTCCCCATGAGCCAACAATGTGCCCTTGGGGCCAAGAAGGCCAATGGTATCCTGGGGTGCATGAGGAAGAGTGTGGCCAGCAGGTCGAGGGAGCTTATCCTGCCCCTCTACACTGCCCTGGTGAGGCCACACCTGGAGTACTGTGTCCAGTTCTGGGCCCCCCAGATCAAGAAAGACAAGGAACTACTGGAGAGAGTCCAGCGGAGGGCTATAAAGATGATCAGAGGACAGGAGCATCTCTCTCATGAGGAGAGGCTGAGGGAGCTGGGTCTGTTCAGCCTGGAGAAGACTGAGGGGGGATCTTATCAATACTTAAAAATACCTTAGGGGTGGGTGTCAAGAGGATGGGGCCAGACTCTTCTCAGTGGTGCCCAGCGACAGCACAAGGGGCAAAAGGCACAAACTGAAACATAGGAAGTTCCATCTGAATATGAGGGAAAACTTCTTTCCTTTGAGGGTGCCAGAGCACTGGAACAGGCTGCCCAGGGAGGCTGTGGAGTCTCCTTCTCTGGAGATATTCAAAACCCACCTGGACGTGACCCTGTGCAACGTGCTGTGGGTGACCCTGCTTTGGCAGGGGGTTGGACTAGATGATCTCTACCCACTATTAGTATTCCAGGTGGGTAGGGATGAGATTGAAGAGAGAAGTCCCAGGGCTATCAAAAGGGACTTCAGGGCCCTGGGGCGTTTGGTAAAGGGGGTAGGTGCACAGGTTATATTCTCCTCAATTCCTTCGGTGTTAGGTGAAAATAGGGAAAGGACTATGAAAATACAACAGATTAATATGTGGCTAAGAGACTGGTGCCGTAGGTGGGATTTTGGGTTCTTTGACCACGGGGCGTCTTTCATGGCACTGGGCCTGCTTATGCCGGATGGGGAACAGCTGAGTCAGAAGGGGAAAAGGGTTGTGGCCCAGAAGTTGGCAGGGCTGGTCAAGAGGTCTTTAAACTAGGTTCGATGAGGGAGGGGGATAACACTAAGGCAACTGCAAATGAACCTAGGGGCGACAGGCCTGTGTCAGGGGCAAGGCCGCTAGCCCAGCTGAAGTGCATTTACACCAATGCACGCAGTATGGGCAACAAACAGGAAGAGCTAGAAGCCACTGTACAGCAGGAAGGTTATGATGTGGTTGCCATCACAGAAACGTGGTGGGATGACTCTCATGACTGGAGTGCTGCTATGGATGGCTATAAGCTCTTTAAGAGGGACAGACGAAGCAGGAGAGGTGGTGGGGTAGCGCTGTATGTTAGGGAGTGCTTGGACTGTGTCGAAGTTGAGGAAGATGGTGAGGATGACAAGGTTGAATGTCTATGGGTAAAGATCAGGGGGAAGGTCGGCAGGGCGGACATTACGGTGGGAGTCTGTTATAGACCACCCAACCAGGATGAGCAGGCGGACGAGGCGTTTTACAAGCGGCTGTCAGAAGCCGCCCGCTCGCCAGCCCTTGTACTCGTGGGCGACTTCAACTTGCCGGATGTCTGCTGGAAATGCAACATGGCAGAGAGGAAGCAATCTAGGAGGTTCCTCGAATGTGTGGAGGACAACTTCCTCATGCAAGTGGTAAACGAGCCCACTAGAGGAGGGGCCCTGCTTGACCTGTTGTTTGTGAACAGAGAAGGACTAGTGGGAGATGTGAGGGTCGGTGGCCGTCTGGGCAATAGTGACCATGAAATGTTAGAGTTTTCGATAGTGGGGGAAGTAAGGAGGGGCAAAAGCAGAACTTCTGCCTTAGATTTCCGCAGGGCAGACTTTAGCCTGTTTAAGAGGTTGGTGGACAGAGTCCCTTGGGAGTTGGTCCTGAAGGGCAAAGGAGTCCAGGAAGGCTGGACATGCTTCAAAAGGGAATTGCTAAATATTCAGGAGCAGGCTGTCCCGGTGTGTAGGAAGACAAGCCGTCGGGGGAAAAAGACCGGCCTGGTTAAACAGGGAACTTAGACTAGAACTTAAGGAAAAAAAGAGAGCCTATTTGCTCTGGAAGAAGGGTCGGGTAACTTGTGAGGTCTATAGGGATGTTGCCAGGTCGTGTAGGGAGAAGATTAGAAGGGCCAAAGCTCAATTAGAGCTTGATTTGGCTGCTACGGTCAAAGATAACAAAAAAAGCTTTTACAAATACATCAACAGCAAAAGGAGGGTCAAGGAGAGCCTCCACCACTTGCTGAATGAGGAGGGTAGTGTAGTGTCAGGGGATGAGGAAAAGGCAGAGGTGCTCAATGCCTTCGTTGCCTCGGTCTTTAATGTCAAGACCGGTTGTCCTCAGGAGACTCGGCCCCCAGAGCCTGAAGTTAGGGACAGGGGGCTGTGTGAACCCCCTGTAATCCAGGAGGAGACGGTTAGTGACCTGCTGTGCCAGTTGGACACCCACAAGGCTATGGGCCCGGATGGGATTCACCCCAGAGTAATGAAGGAACTGGCAAATGAACTTGCCAAACCACTCTCTATTATCTACTGGCAGTCCTGGTTAACTGGAGAAGTTCCAGCTGACTGGAAATTAGCAAATGTAACACCCATCTACAAGAAGGGCCGGAAGGATGATCCAGGGAACTATAGGCCTGTCAGCCTGACCTCGGTGCCAGGCAAGGTGATGGAACAGATCATCCTGAGTGCCATTACACGGCACATGCAGGACAATTGGGGCATTGGGGCCAGCCAACATGGATTCATGAAAGGCAGGTCCTGCTTGACCAACCTGGTCTCCTTCTATGACCAAGGGACCCACTTAGTAGATGAGGGCAGGGCTGTGGATGTAGTCTATCTAGACTTCAGTAAGGCATTCGACACTGTCTCCCACAGCATCCTCCTAGACAAACTGGCTGCCCGGGGCTTGGATGGGTGGACTCTTAAATGGGTTAAAAACTGGTTGGATGGCCAAGCCCAGAGAGTGGTGGTGAATGGGGCAAAGTCCAACTGGCGGCCGGTCACTAGCGGTGTTCCCCAGGGCTCAGTTCTGGGGCTGGTGCTGTTCAATATATTTATAGATGATCTAGACGTAGGGATTGAGTGCACCCTCAGCAAATTTGCAGATGACACCAAGCTGGGTGGGAGTGTCGATCTGCTGGAGGGTAGGAAGGCCCTACAGAGGGATCTGGACAGGTTAGATAGATGGGCCGAGACCAACGGCATGAGGTTCAACAAGAACAAGTGCCGGGTCTTACACTTTGGCCACAACAACCCCATGCAGCGCTACAGGCTGTGGCAAGAGTGGTTAGAAAGCGGCCCAGTGGAAAGAGACCTGGGGGTGCTGATCGACAGCCGGCTAAACATGAGCCAGCAGTGTGCCCAGGTGGCCAAGAAGGCCAATGGCATCCTGGCCTCTATTAGGAATAGTGTAGCCAGCCGGTCTAGGGAAGCGATCGTCCCTCTGTACTCGGCACTGGTGAGGCCGCACCTTGAATACTGTGTCCAGTTCTGAGCCCCGCACTTCAAGAAAGATGTTGAGGTGTTGGAGCGAGTCCAGAGGAGGGCGACCAAGCTGGTGAAGGGTCTGGAGGGTCTGACCTATGAGGAACGGCTGAGGGAGCTGGGGTTGTTTAGCCTGGAGAAGAGGAGGCTCCGAGGTGACCTTATTGCAGTCTACAACTACCTGAAGGGAGGTTGTAGTGGAGTGGGAGTCGGCCTCTTCTCCCGGGCAACTAGCGATAGGACAAGAGGACATAGCCTCAAGCTTCGCCAGGGGAGGTTCAGGTTGGACATTAGGAAGAATTTCTTTTCAGAAAGGGTTATTAGACATTGGAATGGGCTGCCCAGGGAGGTGGTGGAGTCACCATCTCTGGATGTGTTTAAGAAAAGACTGGACATGGCACTTAGTGCCATGGTCTAGTTGACAGGGTGGTGTCAGGGCAACAGTTGGACTCGATGATCCCAGAGGTCTCTTCCAACCTGGTTGATTCTGTGATTCTGTGATCTCCAGAGGTCCCTTCTAACCCTAACCAGTCTGGGATTCTGTGATGTTATGGTTAAGGTTGGGCTCGGAACTAGGAAAAAGGGAATGGGAAAGATGGGAGGAGGAGGATGTTTAAATCCCACCCTGTCCTCATCTAGATCACTCAGCCCATCCTTAGCAGGCAAAAAAAAAAAAAAAAAAAAAAAATCGAGCACAGAAATGATAGGCACCAGATGCCGAAAGCCCTTAGCTCTGCAGTGCTGCCTCTGGTGATGTGCAGGGAGCATACAGCACATCCATAAATTACAGCATACCTGGCACTCGGCCAGAAGCTGGAGCACTCTGCTTTTAATGATGTAATTAATTTCCAATGATGCAGATCATTTCCAAATGAGCTATTCCGCCCCCCTCCTCTCCCTTCGCCAAACTGCAGCAGGTCCTCCTGGAGGAAGTGTAGCTGGATTGCAGCGCATGTCCATAAAATAAACACCTGGAGGAAGGGTTACTGCGATTCCAGCAGTACTGTGCTTCTTAAGCACTTCTAACACTTTTGATGTTTTCTGCAGCCAAAGTAAAGCACTCCTTTCTCTGGAAAGAAGCTTTGTAAATGAGAAATTCTGGTGGGAGCAAAATTTTAGGCTCAGAAACAGAAAAACTGCATGAGAGCAGGGTGGAGGGGTTGTCTGATGCTGCAGTTTTATTTCCTAGGCTATGTAATATCTCATGGTCTGGAGTTACAATGGAGCATGCCAGTCTTCACGAGGGGCAAGAAGAAAAAGGATTACCTTTCTAGCCCTGTGATTTGCAAGAAAAAAGCCTCTAAATACAGCCCTTTCACATACTAAGATCTACTACTAAAAGGCAAAAATCCCAGTATAATTCAAATCTATTTCTGCAGCAATCTCATAACTCTCTTAATCTGGTTTTTGGCTTGACTGGGTGGGGGTTTTTGGATGTTTGGGATCAGGCATACCTGAAGCAAGAGCTTGCTCTCACGGTGCAATCTGCTCCCAGTTCAAGTCCAATCTGAGCCCCCCAGTTCAAGAAAGATAAGGAACTACTGGAGAGAGTCCAGCAGAGGGCTACAAAGATGATCAGAGGACTGGAGCATCTCTCCTACGAGGAGAGGCTGAGGGAGCTGGGTCTGTTCAGCCTGGAGAAGAGAAGACTGAGAGGGGATCTTATCAACACTTACAAATACCTTAGGGGTGGGCGTCAAGAGGATGAGGCCAGACTCTTCTCAGTGGTGCCCAGTGACAGGACAAGGGGCAACGGGCACAAACTGAAACGTGGGAAGTTCCATCTGAATATGAGGGAGAACAACTTTACTTTGACAGAGCACTGGAACAGGCTGCCCAGGGAGGGTGGGGAGTCTCCTCCTCTATAGATATTCAAAACCCGCTGTCCTGGTTTGGCCTAAACCAGGCCGATTTTCCTTTCAGCGATTTTTACTTTCAGCTAAGTCTCCTCTAAGTAACTGCACTTTCTGAAACTAACTGCATGTTTTGCAGACAGTGTCTGCTTCCAGGACTGATAACGCTCGAAGTTTGTAGTTATCGCTGAGGCACCGGTAGGGATGTTGTGCAGAAAGGCTCTTGCTGTACTTGTTCTTGAGAGAAACCAAGGTCACTGCTGAATTCCTCACTGCTTACGAGTGAAGAGCCGAAGGGGGGTCGCAGCTGCAGGGGGGAGCGGACAGGGCAGGTGACCCAAGATTGACCAACGAGGGTATTCCATCCCATACACGTCATTCTCGGTATAAAGCGGGGAGATCACAAGGGTCTCGCTCTCTTTCTGCTATGGCCGGTGTCCAAGGAGGACTCCGTCTGTTTTCCTGCTGCCCCCGATCCCAATCCGTACATTCCTGAATCCAGCTCTCGACCGTCGCTAGGCCCAGCCTGGGCCTTCCCGGAGCCTGCCCTGCAGTGCCGGTGGTGACGTGGCTGACTTCAGGGGAGCTCAGTCTTGGTTTTGTATATATATTTGTATATATTTGATTATTTCTATTATTGTTATTATACTCTTTTTCATTATTATAGTTTATTAAAACTGTTTTAACTTTCCAACCCGGAAGCCTCTCTCCCTTTTCCCTTTCCCTTTCCCTTTGCGGGCGGGGGGGGGGGAGGGTTAACAGAGAGCATCTGCCATAGGTTTAATAGCCGGCCCAGCTTTAAACCATGACACCCGCCTGGACACGACCCTGTGCAACATGCTGTAGGTGAACCTGCTTTGGCAGGGGGTTGGACTAAATGATCTCCAGAGGTCCCTTCCAACCCTTAACCATTCTGTGATTCTGTGATTCTGGTCCAGTTGATCGTTTGCAAACACCACTGTGAAGTGCTGCATCTGCAGAGCTGGAGCCCTGCTTCAATGCAATGACAGGCTGCGGGCTTTACCAGTATCTCCTGGCTGCCCTCTTTAATTTAAAACAACTTTTAAAAAACTAGGGCTTTATGGGGAGATCTTTGGCCCCTTCAAAACATAATGTTACAGCAGTTTCAGCACGCTCCCAATGAGTTTAGTGCATGGATTTGATTGCACAGCTGGACTTTCAGGGTTCCAGGTTTTTCCTCACCAGAAGAAAATAACATATTTTAGTATGCAATTGATTGAGTTTTCATTCAGCAAATATTATTGTGGCTCTTCTGCTCGCTGATTAATTTGCTAGGAGAGACTCTTAGCTTCTAAAAAAAAAAAACCCACTTCAAGGATTTCTTCTTAAACACTCTATTGTCTCAGCTGGAAAAAACTCATAGTTAAATTCTTTATCAGCAATGGAAATATCATGGAGAAAAAAAGAAATCCACAGTTAATATATTGTGGATATTTTCGCTGAAGAGTAGTTTGTTCTGCACGTGGGTGATCTTGTCTGGGTCCTGCATAGTCCCTATGCTATCTGCTCCCTGAGTTGTGAACGTCACTCCTTCCAAAGACAGGGCTCAGATCAAAGCATGTAGGACCTGACGTACTCAGGGCTCTTCAGACATGTTCATTTTTCCACCACAGCAGATTTCAGTCATATTCAAATCAGAGTAGCTGAGGATTTCTAATTTGGTAGCTGACTGCAAACAGTGGGCCTTTTGAACCGTCCCAGAAGTATCTTGCATTCAAACTGGTGTGAATCAGAGGTTCAGGTTTTGTCTTACTCTCAACTTTTTTCTAGGAGCAATTTTTACAAGTCTTACCTAAAGGTCAATCTGTGCAGAGCATGCTGCAAACCCCTTAAATGTCAGTCAGTCTCAGTATTTTCCACAAACTGAGACGTTAATTTGTCATAGCTGTGAGATTCACCAAGCCAACTTGTTCATAAACTTATCTGTATGTGCAAATGCCCTAACAACCCAGAAATTGCACAGGCAAGTCAGTTGTGTGCCCGACACACCAAACAGCTTGTTCTTAGCTTTCTGAAAGGGATTAAGATTTGTTAAGACTTTCCACTATTGCTTAAGTCTGAAATGCTTCAGGAGGACACATGTGGAGCTGCTCAGCATCCCCATGCCCTCCTGGAGCAGCTCCTTGCAGATGAGAAGGCACTTGTTGCAAAGCTCCATCTCCGTTATGATAATCTCTTGGACATGGCAGAAGACGTCAGCTTTTGCAGATGACTTCTTTCCATCTTTAGGGCAGTGACCGACACAGATGGCTGCAATATCACAAACGTTCTTTGAAGATTTTCTTTGAACGTTTCTTTGTGTCTGTTGCTCCCCTACAGGAAACGGAGCAGTTTCAGTTAGTATCTTGAAGGCTTGCAATGACTTGTCTCATATGGACATTAAGTAATTTGCACATGGCTACGGAAAATATAAGATAAGCCTTTATTTAAAGTCATTTGATTTAACCTACAATCATTCAACACAAAGTATAATTTCCATATTTAAATTTAGTATTTTCTCTGATTAGGGGTGACACTTCAAATTGTTGCCACTAGGACTTTCCAGGATAAACTTGAGCTGTTCCACATACAAAATCAATTTGCCTCATTATAGATAAATGACTAAAGACATTATAGATAAATGACTAAAGAATGACTAATTTCCCCTCTGGCACTTATTCATTCATTCTTGACAGATACTGTATGTGTTACACATCTACCCACCATAGCTGTTTTAAATTTGCTGGTTCAGCCACCTTTCCTGAAGCTCAGCTTGAAAACAGTTTAGAGAAACAATAGGTCTCTGTCAAACCCTTGGCTGGCTCCCTGTCATGTCCCCTGTGTATCTGTTAGGTTTATCTCCTTGGACTGGTCCTTATTCCAACCTACCTCGAAGGATGGACTGTGACTAATACTTTGGAGAGTGGTGTCTTTAACTACACTGTAGACACCATCAGCTGAAGGTCAGGAGGAAGCTCCTCCCCATCTTTCATGTTTCACATGAAATCTCAGCCATGCATACTAGAATCCACATCTGCTGTAATTTCACCTTCCTTTACAGAGCCGCAAGAAAAACCTTTCCTCTCTGCAAAGCAGCAGAACATCAGCAGTGTTCACGACTTTGAGGAGGTTCCCGTCTTCTAAGGGCACGCTATGTCCTTAAACAAATTAGAAAACCCATCTCACATCTGGAGCACTCTGGTCCCACATGGGAGAAGGAATCTGCCCCACGTTACACAGATGCGCCTCCAGCTCGTCCGCGCACGAGGCTGATATTCGACTTCCCTCACGTGACAGTGATCTTTCAGCCTTACCCCCCAGATTCGTCTGGAAAGTAAAATCTGAGCAGCTCTGACAACATTTAGCCTCCAACTATTTTTACTTTCTCTTTGATTCCCACTGCCAGTGAGATGCTGCAAGAAGAACTAAAAACATCTCCAGCTTCCTTCTGCTCCTCCCAGCTCAAAAACACACAGCCTCCCCGGAGGCTCGCCAGAAGCCCGTTTATACGTACTAATACAAAAGGACACACACAGACACACACATCATCTATGTTTCCTTTTACCAAATGCCATTTTCCTATCATTTTAAAACCTGCTCTGTGTCTGCCCATCAGAAACTAATTTTACATCTTCCTTTTACTCCAGGTGAGAAGCCATTAGGTTTTTTTTTGGAAGGAGGATAAGAAAGAGCATGGCACAAACGCAACTCTCTAGACCATCCTGGAGAAGAGGTGGCATTTGTGGAAGACACACAGCTGGTGGGGAGTTCCTCTAGCCCACCATCCAGTCCCACTACCTTTCAAATCATCTTTTCTTGGAGGAATTTTCCATAAGGAATTCTTTCGAGTGGCCCAGCTTTCCTTCTAAGATGATCCCGATGTTTTCATTTGTTTCTGCATCCTTTCTGTCACTTGTTACTGTGACAATCTCATAGACTTTAAAGCCTAATTAACACACACGTTAAACAGAAAAGGAAGAGCAGATGGCCAGAAAGATCTCTTCATTTGGCTGTCACTTTGCTTAAAAACTCTCTTCCTAATATTTATCGCAACACATAAGAAAGCATTTGCAAAATAAGGATGGAACCACACCGAAATCTGTGTGACTTTCCACTTTGACGTGCTTTGGATTGCATGCAGGGATAGAGCACATGAAAAAAAGGAGTACTGCTCAATCAGCTAGCAAGAGTAGACGGAGCTGCTCTTGAACAAGTCGTGTCCAGCTCCCTGCTGTTCTAAGCACTCCCTTTTTAACACAGCCCAAACCCTACAGTTTTTTGTGCCACCGTTCCTAACAGGGACAGTGAGGGTATCCATGTACCTGACAGGATGTGCTCAGATGCTGTGGTGGCACATAAGTACCCAAAATGGCAATCACAAGGCTGATTTTTTGCAGGGGCAGAGTGAAATCACACTGAAGTAATGTGATTATTGACTCCCCAGAACTCTCCTGAAGAAGAGCACTGCGGCGCAAGAGTTCTTGAGATGCACTTTGCATATCATCAGTGTGGTTAAATAACTCTTGCTCGCTCGCTTGCTCACCACATTAGACACCAGTGTAATTACCTCGGACTCAGTGGAATTACCCAGAGCAGACCCAGCGCTGTGGGGTGTTAAGCTCAGCCATCATGTTCAGCTGGGATACTTGAGCTAGTAGCCCAGAACATGTTAAGGAGGAAGCTGAAGCAATGTTACTAACAAAGCTTTAAGGATTGAACTTATTTTCCACCTCAAAGACTCAAGCTCATTATTTCTAATGAGACCATAACCATATGTCTTATGGCTTACTGCTGGACTGAACCGCTGCAGATGGGCCCCTCTTAGGTTTCAACCCAGAATGAGATCTTTTTCTTCCTCATAAATCCTGATTTGTTTCTTTCTTATCACAACATTGCACTTTTGAACTAAAGAGTACTTTAAATAATCCAACCCTTAAAGTCTGAAAATACAAACACCTATTGCATGGGAACACTTAGTGGAGCATCTTGGAGTAGATGTGGTCTCATGGCCTCTGAGGTCCCTCAGCAAATGCCACAAGTCCTCTCTCAACTTACTGGTCCATTCCTTCAGTTCCAGGATGTCATTATTGGCACAAGCCAGTTCCCTTATGAGCTTCCCATCATCTTCACCTTTAGCCAGCCAGCGATCACACTGGAAGCAAAATGTCTTGTCCATGGTGGAGTCCTTCATCTCAATATATTCCAAGTGCTAACCTGGTGCAATTCCTAGTAAAACAACAAAATAAAAAAGATTTGGATATTTTCATATAGCTTGGATAAGGAGGTGAGATACCTCTCCATGGTAGCACCCTGCTAGTGCTAGAAATGATTGGTATTTGCTTCAGATAATGTCACCAGTGAACGTGACGTTGTTCTGATATCGAAAGCAATGTTGACTTACTCAAGACCATAATCTGATCCCCCTTCTAGAGTCAGGCCATGCTTTTGAGCAGGTCGCTGGCTTTTGATCGGATATAAGGGTGTCGGGGCATGGTCCTGGATAAGCTATATTTCAAGCTGTCTGGGCAAGGGACCATTGCTTGTCCTTGCCCAGCACTTTGCATAAGACGGGGCTTCTGCAATACCAGTAGCAGCAGCAGTGATCAGGGAGAGCTGGGGCTGGCGTGCCCCCTGTCAACATACCAACACAGGAACCGTCCCAGGAAGAAGCACTACTGTGGCTTAGGGACAGCAAACCTTTACAAACCCCCAGGGAAATTACGGCCCTACAGAACTGTCTGTCAGGGCCAGAAGCATGAAATCTCCTGGAAATTAGAGGGTTTGGGAGCAAAAGTTAATGGAGCAGCTCCTGTCACAGAAACTGCTGCTGATTCTTCCTTCCATTTTAAGGGAAACATGAAGCTTTAAAGCCAAAAGAAAGATATGAATTCACGTTCCACTTAACCCCCATGCCTCCACCACACACGTCTGTAGATATTAAAAAAGACACAGCAGTGTGCGCATGGTTTGTGGTGGTCCCTGCACGTTTTGGGAGCACTAGTCGGCACAAGCTGTAGGGTTCAGTATCTTTCTCTATGACCTGTATTACCCCCAAACCCTTCATATTTGGATTTGAAGGTCAGAAGGTAAATTAAAACTTGCTCCTTTGACCCTGCCAGCTAGCACATGCAAGGAAATTACCCATGCTATCCTGACTTTGTCATGCAACCAGGGTGACTAATGCTGTGACTGGACATGAACATAGGACAGACTGAAGTAGTGGATGCTCCAGCAGGGACCACCAAATCACCTAACATTTTTCAGTGGAAAAGCAACTTGAAAATGAAGAAAAGGGCATTTGGGAACATTTTTCTGATTTCTTTGTCGAGATAGAAGTCCTTGTTGAGCCTGGGGGGGGACGGGAGGTTCTGACAGTTCTACTTACAAGTCCTGTTATTAGTCAGGCAAAGAAAGGTTCTCTCTCATGATGAGAGATCTCTTATGGTTTATTATTTACATCCCAGAGACATTAAACAGCCCTGGCTCTTCCAAGAACTCACTGCCATGTGCCTACTTCCTTAGTCTGCAAATATTAATCTTTAGCCCGGAAAAGAAAATGATGGTACCTTTTTGAGTTAGGTCAACAAGTCACCCTGCTCCTGTGGGCTGCGATCCCTCCACACCATGTGTTGGCAGTTCTCTACCAGCCTCACAGCCGTTCCTGTTTTGTACTTTGGCTTCCTGAACCTTCTTCATGCTAGGAAGTTACCTGCTACAAAGCACAGACCTCAACCAAAGACACTACTTGCCCCTTAAGTTTCAGTGGCACAGAACTGCAGAATCATTGTGGCTGGAAAGGACCTCTGGAGAACATCTAGTCCAATCCCCTGCTTAGAGCAAGCTCAGCTAAAGCAGGTTGCTCAGGGCTGTGTCCTGTCAGGTTTTTAATAACTCCAAGGATGGAGACCTCTCTGACAACCTGTGCCAGTGTTTGATTACCTGTGCAGAGAAAAAAGTTTTTTTCTTATGTTTAAATGAAATTTCCTGTATTTCAGTTTGTGCCCATTGCCTCTTGTCGTGTCACTGGGCACTGGTGAGAAGAGTCTGGCTCCATCTTCTTTACTCCCCCCATCAGATACTTGTACACATCGATAAAATCCCCCTGAGCCTTGTCTTCTCCAAGATGAACAGTTCCAGCTCTCTCAGCCTCTCCTCATACAACAGATGCTCCAACTCCTTAATCATCTTTGTGACCCTTCACTGGACTCTCTCCAGTATGTCCTTGTCTCTCTTGAACTGGGAGGACAGTGCCATGTGCCAATGACAAGACCTGTGCAAATATGACAGATGCAGCACAGAATCACAGAATCCCAGACTGGCTGGGGTTGGAAGGGACCTCTGTAGATCATCTAGTCCAACCCCCTGCCAAAGCAGGGTCACCCACAGCACGTTGCACAGGGTCGTGTCTAGGCAGGTTTTGAATATCTCCAGAGAAGGAGACACCACAACCTCCCTGGGCAGCCTGTTCCAGTGCTCTGTCACCCTCAAAGTAAAGAAGTTCCTCCTCATATTCAGATGGAACTTCCCATGTTTCAGTTTGTGCCCGTTGCCCCTTGTCCTGTTGCTGGGCACCACTGAGAAGAGTCTGGCCCCATCCTCTTGACACCTGCCCCTAAGGTATTTGTAAGCATTGATAAGATCCCCCCTCAGTCTTCTCTTCTCCAAGCTGAACAGACCCAGCTCCCTCAGCCTCTCCTCATGAGAGAGATGCTCCAGTCCTCTGATCATCTTTGTAGCCCTCCACTGGACTCTCTCCAGTGGTTTCTTGTCTTTCTTGAACTGGGGGGCCCAGAACTGGACACAGTACTCCAGATGTGGCCTCACTAGGGTAGTGTAGAGGGGGAGGATAACCTCCCTCGACCTGCTGGCCACACTCTTCCTAATGCACCCCAGGATACCATTGGCCTTCTTGGCCCCAAGGGCACATTGCTGGCTCATGGGGAATTTGTCCACCAGAACTCCCAGGTCTTTCTCTGCAGAGCTGCTTTCCAGCAGGTCAACCCCCAGCCTGTATTGGTACATGGGGTTATTCCTCCCTAGGTGCAGCACCCAGGCAGGGGAGTTGGATGCACCACCCAAACACGCAAGACCTCCTCCAGGCTCCAGCAGCAGGAGAAAGGTAATAAAGCAGGGTTTTGGGGGTGGGCTGGTGTCCTGGTTTGGCCTAAACCAGGCCAATTTTCCTTTCAGTGATTTTTACTTTCAGCTAAGTCTCCTCTAAGTAACTGCACTTTCTGAAACTAACTGCATGTTTCGCAGACAGTGTCTGCTTCCAGGACTGATAACGCTCGAAGTTTGTAGTTATCGCTGAGGCACCGGTAGGGATGTTGTGCAGAAAGGCTCTTGCTGTACTTGTTCTTAGAGAAAACCAAGGTCACTGCTGAATTCCTCACTGCTTACGAGTGAAGAGCCGAAGGGGGGTCGCAGCTGCAGGGGGGAGCGGACAGGGCAGGTGACCCAAAATTGACCAACGAGGGTATTCCATCCCATACACGTCATTCACGGTATAAAGCGGGGGGATCACGAGGGTCTCGCTCTCTTTCTGCTATGGCCGGTGTCCAAGGAGGACTCCGTCTGTTTTCCTGCTGCCCCCGATCCCGATCCGTGCATTCCTGAATCCAGCTCTCGACCGTCGCTAGGCCCAGCCTGGGCCTTCCCGGAGCCTGCCCTGCAGTGCCGGTGGTGACGTGGCTGACTTCAGGGGAGCTTGATCTTGGTTTTGTATATATATTTGTATATATTTGATTATTTCTATTATTATTATTATACTTTTTCATTATTATAGTTTATTAAAACTGTTTTAACTTTCCAACCCGGAAGTCTCTCTCCCTTTTCCCTTTCCCTTTGGGGGGAGGGGGGGGATAACAGAGGGCATCTGCCACAGGTTTAATAGCCGGTCCAGCTTTAAACCGTGACAGATTTATTGGTGCCCAACGTGGGGCTCGAGAGAAGCTCCGACAGGTTGCTCTGATAAGTCGAATCCCAGCTCCAGTGGGAGGAGATCCGGAGAGCTCAGCCAAGAGAGTATCAGATTTCTTCCTTTTAGATTTACGAGGGGTTGGAAATTAAAACAGATAGCTAAGATGGTAATGTTATTTGTGAGCCTTGTGTTACCTCTTTTCTTTATAAAGCTTGTTTTAGAGTTAAGTGTAATAATACCTTACTTGCCGCATGCACTGTGTGTTAGTGCTTTCATGTGGTTTAACAGGGCATGCTGGTCGAAATGTGTCGTTTTGGTATGGGTTTTGATACTGATTTATGTCGTGATAGACTGGGCAGTTATTATTCCGATCTCTTATCTCTATGATACAATGATGGGCAGCTTTAATCGCGAATCGGTAGCTGCGCACACCGGGATTCTTTTAACTGCTTTTGATAGTATCTGCTCCTTTTTTGCCAAGCTGATCCCTGCAAAATTCGAACAGGGCATGTTTTTATTTTTGGGTGTCCTGAATGTGTTTCTGGTGTGGTATGTGATTAGATGTCAGTGCAGTAACAGCGGTAGGTATTATGCTGCCCCTGTAACCAGGAGAAAACACCGAAAGAAATCAGCTAGTAAAGTGAAGGATGATGACTCAGAGCCTTCTAAGGCAGAGCCAGCACAGGACTCAGGTGAGGGCCCTTCTCAGTCAGAGTCAGGGCCTGACACAGATGGGGGTTTCCTCGATCATCTTTTTAAAGCAGACCCATCACACAAGAAAGATCCTTCTAAAGCAGAACAATCACAGGAGGACTCGGACTCGGACTCGGACGTAGAGATAACCTACCACTCCTTATCCCTGAAAGAACTGCGAAGTATAAGGAAAGACTTTAGTCGTTATGACCGTGAGCCAATTATTACCTGGTTGCTCCGATGCTGGGATAATGGGGCGGATAGCATAGAATTGGATGGTAGAGAAGCCAGACAGTTGGGATCCCTGTCCAGAGACAGTGGTATTGATAAGATGCTTCCAAGAAAGTCAAACACTGTCAGTCTCTGGAGGCGACTCTTGTCAGCTGTAAAGAGCAGGTATCCCTATAAAGATGATGTTATGAGCCACCTAAGCAACTGGACCACTATAGAAAAAGGTATTAACTACCTTAGAGAACTAGCGGTGCAAGAGATCATTTATAGACACCCACGGGACATTGTAGATCCTGTAAATCCTGATGAAGTGGAATGCAACTGATCCATGTTCCGGAAGGTTGTGAAGAGTGCTCCACCAACACATACCCATACGTTGTCAATATTAGTCTGGGGAGAAGATGCTAGGGCACGACCTAGTGTGGGTGAAATGGCTAACTGTATGCGACAGTATGAAGATAGTATTTCTTCCCCACTGCAGGCCCGTGTCTCGGCTGTGGGAAAAGTGACTAAGGAAGACGAGGACTCATTTAAACAACTGTCAGATAAACTGTCCAGGATCGAGAATAAACTTAAATCTCTACCTACACAGGCCCGTGTTACAGCCTTTAGGAGGAAACGCCCTCCTACTGGACCGGCTCAAAGGAAACGGAACACGTCACGAGGTATCCTGTGGTTTACCCTGCGTGATTATGGGGAGGACATGAGCAGATGGCATGGACAACCTACCAGTACCCTACAGGCACGAGTACGTGAGTTGCAAGCTAAAAGAAATACCAGAGAGAATTTTCCTAGGAGGATGGCTGCTCCAGTTACCAATGAGCAGGACTCCAGTCACGGTAGATGGGCCTCAGGTCCCTATTTCCCAAATATGAATAGGGGAAATGAAGGTCCAATCCCCGTGAGCTGCACGAATCCAGTCTTTAATTAGAGGGGCCCTGCCTCCAGCCAGGAGGAGGAGAGGGACAACCGAATTTATTGGACTGTGTGGATTCGATGGCCTGGCACATTAGAACCACAAAAGTATCGAGCCCTGGTAGACACTGGTGCACAGTGCGCCCTCATGCCATCGAATCATAAAGGGACAGAATCTGTCAGTATCTCGGGAATAACAGGGGGATCTCAAGAGTTATCTGTATTGGAGGCCGAAGTGAGCCTAACTGAAAATGAATGGAAAAAGCACCCCATTGTGACTGGCCCAGATGCTCCATGCATCCTTGGCATAGACTACCTCAAGAGAGGGTATTTTAAGGACCCAAAAGGGTATAGATGGGCCTTTGGTGTAGCAGCTGTAGAGACTGAGGACATTAAACAGCTGTCTACCTTGCCTGGCCTCTCAGAGGATCCTTCTGTTGTGGGGTTGCTGAAGGTTGAAGAACAACAGGTGCCAATTGCTACTACCACGGTGCACCGACGACAATATCGCACCAATCGAGACTCCCTGATCCCCATTCATAAACTGATTAGACAATTAGAAAATCAAGGAGTGATTAGCAAGACTCGCTCACCCTTTAATAGTCCTATATGGCCAGTGCAAAAGTCTAATGGAGAATGGAGATTAACTGCGGACTATCGTGGCCTAAATGAAGTTACGCCACCGCTGAGTGCTGCTGTGCCAGACATGCTAGAACTTCAATACGAACTGGAGTCAAAGGCAGCCAAGTGGTACGCCACTATAGACATTGCTAATGCATTTTTCTCTATTCCCTTGGCACCAAAGTGCAGGCCACAGTTTGCTTTTACCTGGAGAGGTATCCAGTACACCTGGAATCGACTGCCCCAGGGGTGGAAACACAGTCCTACTATTTGCCATGGACTGATCCAGACTGCACTAGAAGAGGGTGGAGCTCCAGAACATTTGCAATATATTGATGACATCATTGTATGGGGTGATACAGCAGCAGAAGTTTTTGACAAAGGGGAGAAAATCATCCAAATTCTTCTGAAAGCTGGTTTTGCCATAAAAAGAGGCAAGGTCAAGGGGCCTGCCCTGGAGATCCAGTTTTTAGGGATTAAATGGCAAGATGGGCGTCGCCAGATCCCGATAGAGGTGATCAACAAAATAACAGCTATGTCCCCACCAACTAACAAAAAGGAAACACAAGCCTTCTTAGGCGTTGTGGGTTTCTGGAGAATGCATATTCCAGATTACAGCCAGATTGTACGCCCTCTTTATCAAGTGACCAGAAAGAAGAATGATTTTCAGTGGGGCCCTGAACAACAACAGGCTTTTGAACAGATTAAACAAGAGATTGTGCATGCAGTAGCCCTTGGACCAGTCTGTACGGGACACAATGTTAAAAATGTGCTCTACACCTCAGCTGGGGACAATGGTCCTACCTGGAGCCTCTGGCAGAAAGTACCACGGGAGACTCGAGGTCGACCCCTAGGATTTTGGAGTCGAGGATACAAGGGCTCCGAGGTCAATTACACCCCAACTGAAAAAGAGATACTGGCAGCATATGAAGGAGTTAGAGCTGCTTCAGAGGTAATTGGTACTGAGGCACAGCTTCTCCTGGCACCCCGATTACCAGTACTAGGCTGGATGTTCAAGGGTAAGGTTCCTACTACTCATCATGCAACTGATGCTACATGGAGTAAATGGATTGCATTAATTACACAGAGGGCTCGAATAGGAAACCCTAATCGCCCAGGAATCTTAGAAATGATCATGGACTGGCCAGAAGGCAAAGACTTCGGAATGCCACCAGGAAAGGAAGTGACACGTGCTGAAGAAGCCCCACCATATAATGAACTACCAGAGGATGAGAAGCAGTATGCCCTGTTCACCGATGGATCCTGCCGTCTTGTAGGAAAGCATCGGAAGTGGAAAGCTGCAGTATGGAGTCCTATACGACGAGTCACAGAAGCCACAGAAGGACAAGGTGAATCAAGTCAATTCACAGAGGTAAAAGCCATCCAGCTGGCTTTAGACATTGCTGAACGAGAAAAGTGGCCAAGGCTGTATCTTTATACTGACTCATGGATGGTAGCAAATGCCTTGTGGGGGTGGTTAAAGCAGTGGAAGCGAAGCAACTGGCAGTGCAAAGGGAAACCTATTTGGGCTGCTGAATTGTGGCAAGATATTGCTACTCGGCTAGAGAAACTAGCCCTGAAGGTACGTCATGTAGATGCTCACGTACCTAAAAGTCGGGCAACTGAGGAACATCGAAACAACCAACAAGCGGATCAGGCTGCTAAAGTGTTCCAAATAGATTTGGACTGGGAACATAAAGGTGAACTATTTTTAGCTCGGTGGGCTCATGACACTTCAGGTCATCAAGGGAGAGATGCAACATACAGATGGGCTCGTGACCGAGGGGTGGACTTAACCATGGACTCTATTGCACAGGTTATCCATGACTGTGAAACATGGGCCGCAATTAAGCAAGCAAACGGTTAAAACCTTTGTGGTATGGGGGGGGCGGTGGTTGAAATATAAATATGGGGAGGCCTGGCAAATTGACTATATCACACTCCCTCAAACCCGCCAGGGTAAACGCTATGTGCTTACCATGGTGGAGGCGACCACCGGATGGCTGGAAACATACTCTGTGCCCCATGCCACTGCCCAGAACACTATTCTGGGCCTCGAAAAGCAAATCTTGTGGCGACATGGCACGCCAGAGAGAATTGAGTCGGACAATGGGACTCATTTCAAAAACAGTCTCATAGACAACTGGGCCAAAGAGCATGGCATCAAATGGGTATATCACATCCCCTATCATGCACCAGCATCTGGGAAAATTGAATGATACAATGGGCTGTTAAAAACTACCCTAAAAGCAATGGGGGGTGGAACCTTTAAAAACTGGGATAAGCATTTGGCACAAGCTACCTGGTTAGTTAACACCAGGGGATCTATCAATCGAGCTGGCCCTGCTCAGTCAGACCTTTTACATACAGTAGAAGGGGATAAAGTCCCTGTGGTGCATGAAAGGAATCTGTTGGGAAAAACTGTCTGGGTTCTTCCTGCTACGGGCAAAGGTAAACCCATTCGTGGGATTGCTTTTGCTCAGGGACCTGGATGTACTTGGTGGGTGATGCTGCATGATGGTGGAGTCCGATGTGTCCCTGAAGGTGATCTGATTCTGGGTGAGACTACTTAATTCTGAACTGCATGATGTTAATTGCTGCATAATGCTAACAGTGTTCATAAGTGTTTTTCAGGTTAAGACATTGGTGATGAGACGGGAGCTAGCTGCAAGTGGCGTCCAGTAACCTCCTTGAGACTGACATCTTTAACCTGCAACCCGTGGGCACGAACTGTGACAAAACTCATACCATGCCTCCTGCCCTGAGAAACTGCTAGCCAGATGGAAACCCACAATCCTGAACTAAATGAACTTAAAGAACTTTGTATAGAGATGAATCATAAACTAGTGATGTCTGTATATATTTGAAAATGAAAAGTTAGTGGTGATCTGAGTATGGCGTGAATGGTATGGAATAAGGGGTGGAATGTCCTGGTTTGGCCTAAACCAGACCAATTTTCCTTTCAGTGATTTTTACTTTCAGCTAAGTCTCCTCTAAGTAACTGCACTTTCTGAAACTAACTGCATGTTTCGCAGACAGTGTCTGCTTCCAGGACTGATAACGCTCGAAGTTTGTAGTTATCGCTGAGGCACCGGTAGGGATGTTGTGCAGTAAGGCTCTTGCTGTACTTGTTCTTAGAGAAAACCAAGGTCACTGCTGAATTCCTCACTGCTTACGAGTGAAGAGCCGAAGGGGGGTCACAGCTGCAGGGGGGAGCGGACAGGGCAGGTGACCCAAAATTGACCAACGAGGGTATTCCATCCCATACACGTCATTCTCGGTATAAAGGGGGGGGATCACGAGGGTCTCGCTCTCTTTCTGCTATGGCCGGTGTCCAAGGAGGACTCCGTCTGTTTTCCTGCTGCCCCCGATCCCGATCCGTGCATTCCTGAATCCAGCTCTCGACCGTCGCTAGGCCCAGCCTGGGCCTTCCCGGAGCCTGCCCTGCAGTGCCGGTGGTGACGTGGCTGACTTCAGGGGAGCTTGATCTTGGTTTTGTATATATTTGTATATATATTTGATTATTTCTATTATTATTATTATACTTTTTCATTATTATAGTTTATTAAAACTGTTTTAACTTTCCAACCCAGAAGTCTCTCTCCCTTTTCCCTTTCCCTTTCCCTCGGCGGGGGGGGGGAGGGTTAACAGAGAGCATCTGCCACCTGGTTAATAGCTGGCCCAGCTTTAAACCGTGACAGCTGGCATGCAGTACCCTCGCAGATCCTCACCAGTTTATTGCCTCCTGGGCAGATCTTACCAAGTTCCCCAGGGCTCCCACCGTGCTCTAACTGGAGCAACTTGCTCTTTGGGGCTGTTTGGAAATTTATTCTAAACACGTTGGCAGTGTCAGCTGTTAATCTTTTTGGCAGGCTCATTTCCGTTTAAGTTCAATGAACACCTCTGCAGCATATTCAGGAGGCTGCTCTGCTTCCATCAAAAATTTAGTTAAAACAGAATCACAGAATCACAGAATGTTAGGGATTTAAGGGACCTCGAAAGATCATCTAGTCCAATCCCCCTGCCGGAGCAGGATTGCCTAGACCATATCACACAGGAACGCGTCCAGGCGGGTTTTGAATATCTCCAGAGAAGGAGACTCCACAACCTCTCTGGGCAGCCTGTTCCAGTGTTCGGTCACCCTCACCGTAAAGAAGTTTTTCCTCATATTTATGTGGAACCTCCTGTGTTCCAGCTTGCACCCATTGCCCCTTGTCCTGTCAAGGGATGTCACTGAGAAGAGCCTGGCTCCATCCTCATGACACTTGCCCTTTACATATTTATAAACATTAATGAGGTCACCCCTCAGTCTCCTCTTCTCCAAGCTAAAGAGACCCAGCTCCCTCAGCCTCTCCTCATAAGGGAGATGTTCCACCCCCTTAATCATCTTCGTGGCTCTGTGCTGGACTCTCTCTAGCAGTTCCCTGTCCTTCTTGAACTGAGGGGCCCAGAACCGGACACAATATTCCAGATGCAGCCTCACCAGGGCAGAGTAGAGGGGGAGGAGAACCTCTCTTGACCTGCTAACCACACCCCTTCTAATACACCCCAGGATGCCATTGGCCTTCTTGGCCACAAGGGCACACTGCTGGCTCATGGTCATCCTGCTGTCCACTAGGACCCCCAGGTCCCTTTCCCCTACGCTGCTCTCCAACAGGTCTGCCCCCAACTTGTACTGGTACATGGGGTTGTTCTTGCCCAGATGCAGGACTCTACACTTGCCCTTGTTATATTTCATTAAGTTTCTCCCCGCCCAACTCTCCAGCCTGTCCAGGTCTCTCTAAATGGCTGCGCAGCCTTCTGTTCCGTCAGCCACTCCTCCCAGTTTTGTGTCATCAGCGAACTTGCTGACAGTGCACTCTATTCCCTCATCCAAGTCATTAATGAATATATTGAATAGAACTGGTCCCAGTACCGACCCTTGAGGGACTCCGCTAGGCACAGGCCTCCAACTGGACTCTGTCCCATTGACCACCACTCTCTGGCTTCTTTCCTTCAGCCAGTTCACAATCCACCTCACTACCCGATCATCCAGACCACACTTCCTCAGTTTAGCTGCGAGGATGCTGTGGGAGACCGTGTCAAACGCTTTACTGAAATCAAGATAGACCACATCCACTGCTTTACCATCATCTATCCACTGGGTTATGTCCTCATAAAAGGCTATCAAGTTGGTTAAGCATGACTTCCCCTTGGTGAAGCCATGTTGACTGCCCCTAATGATCCCCCTATCCTTGATGTGTCTAGAGACAGCACCAAGGACAAGTTGTTCCATCACCTTTCCGGGGATGGAGGTGAGGCTGACCGGTCTATAGTTCCCCGGGTCCTCCTTCCTGCCCTTTTTGAAGACTGGAGTGACATTCACTTTCCTCCAGTCCTCAGGCACCTCTCCCGTTGCCCACGACTTAGCAAAGATGATGGAGAGTGGCCTAGCAATGACTTCCGCCAGCTCCCTCAGCACCCGTGGGTGCATCCCATCAGGGCCCATGGATTTATGGACGTCCAGGTTGCTTAATTGGTCCCTGACCCAGCCCTCATCAACCAAGACAGATTCCTTCTCTATCCTGACTTCTTCTGGGGCCTCAGGGGTCCAGGGCTCCTCAGGACAGCCTCCAGCAGTATAGACAGAGGCAAAGAAGGCATTCAGTAACTCCGCCTTCTTTTTATCCTCTGTCTCCAGGGCCCCCACCTCATTCACCAGTGGGCCTACATTGCCTCTAGTGTTGGCTTTACCTGCAATGTATTTGAAGAAGCCCTTTCTGTTGTCCTTGACCTCTCTTGCAAGGTTTAATTCCAAGGAGGCCTTAGCTTTCCTAGTTGCCTCCCTACATCCTCTGACAACAGACTTATATTCCTCCCAAGTGGCCAGCCCCTCCTTCCATGATCTGTACACCCTCTTCTTCCACTTGAGTTTGCCCAGCAGTTCCCTGTTTAACTATGCAGGTCTCCTGGTACCCTTCCTTGACTTCCTACCTGCTGGGATGCTCTGATCTTGAGCTCGGAAGAAGCAGTCCTTGAATGCTAACCAACTATCTTGGGCCCCCTTACCTTCTAGTACCCTGTCCCATGGGATTTCCCCTAGCAATTGCCTGAAAAGGCCAAAGTTGGCCCTCCTGAAGTTCAGGGTTGTGATTCTGCTAGCTATTCTGTTCCTGCCACATGAGATCCTGAACTCTACCATCTCATGGTCACTACAACCAAGGCTGCCCTCAACCTTCACTGATTCAACCAGACCCTCCTTGTTAGTGAGGATAAGATCCAGCAGCGCTCCTCTCCTAGTTGGCTCATCCACCATTTGCATCAGAAAGTTATCATCAATGCACTGGAGGAACCTCCTGGACTGAGGATGGCTGGCTGAGTAGGCCTCCCAGCAAATATCAGGGTAGTTGAAATCCCCCACAACAACCAGACCCTGTAATTGAGAGACTGCTCTCAGCTGCCTGTAGAAGGCCTCATCACCCTCCTCATCCTGATCTGGTGGCCTGTAATAGACACCCACAACAGTATCACCCCTGCCAGCCTGCCCCTTAATTCGCACCCACAAACTCTCAACTCGCTCCTGATCTGCCCCTGGACAGAACTCAATACATTCTAGCTGCTCACTCACATAAAGAGCAACTCCACCACCTCTCCTTAGTGGCTTGTCTTTCCTGAACAGGACATAGCCATCCATGACCACATTCCAGTCATGCGAGGCGTCCCACCAAGTCTCTGTAATTGCCACTAGATCACAGCCCCCCAACCGAACACGGATTTCCAACTCCTCCTGTTTATTCCCCATGCTGCGTGCATTGGTGTACAGGCATTTCAGGGAACGAGCTGAGCACACCGATTTCACCCCAGGGGGATGGGAGGCCTCCTGGTCTACCTCAACACTAGAGCGTTGCCCCAGAGGTGCAAGCCCAGCTACTACCCCATCCCCCTTCGAATCTAGTTTAAAGCTCTCCGAATGAGCCCTGCTAATTCCTGTCCCAGAACCCTTTTGCCCCTACGACATAAACCTTTCCCGTGTATTACCGTCACGCCTGGTGTCTTATAAAACCAGCCATTATCAAAGAACCCAAAGCCCTGCCTGTCGCACCAGTCTCGTAGCCAGGCATTTATAGTACACAGTACAGGATGAAAGAAAGAAAGCATCCCGTCCTTCTCCAGCGAGAGAGATCAATGACTGCAGATCGGGATAGAATAAATTGGTGATCTTAGTCCTGTTGCCAGCAGTGAACAGCATGACTGGGAGAAGATCAGCGCTAGGCAGCAGTATCAGGAAAGAGACTGAATGAGATGCACATACCCTCCTCCCTCTTCTCCTGCCTGGTCCCAGCTGCTGCTCACCAGGAGAGCTGCAACAAAGACCTGCTCTTTTATCACAAGGAGAGATGCGCCAGAGCTGACTTTCCAGCACACGTTGGAGTTCAGGGCAAAGCAAGCACAAAGTGCAGCTTTCCCTGGTGTTCCCTGCAAAAGATCATTTATCAGCTCTGGACTATTTAGAGAGCAAGCTCCAGGCTCTGTCAGGGGATTGACACTGAAAAGCAAATACCAACAGGGTGTCCCTTACAGCACAAGGGTACCTCAAATCAAGGAGCTGGCTGGTCACTCAGAAAAATGGTGCTACTGCCCCAAAGTATCCTTCTGTCTGCTTTAAACAAAAAATAATTCTCTTTCCTCTCACTAGAATTGATCTTTTCTTTTTCCTGTTTTCCCTCCTGATGGTTAGCAACTTTTAAACTAGATTAGGAGACCTGAAAGCTGTAGAAGCATCCTATTTTGCTTTTCGTTTCTCAAGGGAAATAATTCACCACAGGTGAATGCTGTAATGGCTATGTCCAGAGCAGCACATCTTCCCATCCTGCCCATGTCCCCTGGTGTCACACCAAGGGTTTCACTGCCGCAGCATTAAACTCCATTTAAAAGCTGATATGGAAATGGAAAGATTGGTTCAGGGCTGAAGAAACTATTCTGCTTTACCAGACAAGGTACTGTTTTTCTCTTGTTTCAGACTAGGAAAAGATATATTTAATTTCTTTTTGCATTGATCTGGAAAAAAATACAAAGTCCAGTAATGCACAGAGTCTAAATGGGAGACTTTCCCTCCACTGAGCTAGCTCTGTGTGCCAGGAAGCACATCAGTGGAAGGAGAAGAAACCATGTTTGCAGAACCACTTTTCAGTTCATGAAATCCTGGTTTCAGGATATTACCCTGTTTACACCTTCTGTTCCTGTGTGGCTTTTGGAGAGCAATGAGCTCAGAGACATTGCAGCACCTAAGAAACAACAGGAAAGGAAACTACATCCCATACAGACATAACCCTAGGGGCATCAAATCCTGAGCTCAAGCTGGTTTATGGAGTGGGCACCAGTGAAGGAGTGAGGAAGAGGAGCCAGAAAAGTGGTGTGGATGTATCAGGGTGGAAGGACTTTCCTAGGTCCTGTCACAGCCTGGCCACACCAGAGAAACTGGAGGATCTCTGCAGCGATGGCTCATCAGCCTTTTCTATGGAGAGTGTTGGATGGTGGATCTTGATCCACTGTGAAAGCCACAGCTGCTCAATCACTCAACTTTCAGTGCTTGCAGAAGAGCCAGAGCAAATATGTTTGTATCCCATTGGCACCTTGACCAACAGTACCAGGAGAACAAGGGCTCAGGAACAAATCAACTGCATGAATACCTTGGAGAGCATCATGGGCTTTTCTGCAGTGACCCCAGTACAAACCAGGACCACTACATTTGTCTCCATTACTGATTTGGGGTAGAAGGGAAGAAATAGCACATATCTGAGCAGTTCCTGCTTGATTATGCAGGTCTCGGTCTTTCAAATAGTTTGGCCACCACTGTACCTTTGTGGAAGATCCTCTATCACCATAACAAGTGTTCAATGTCTGTAACAAAAGGTACTTCACTCCAGGCCTGTTTTCCTGCCAACAAAATCCCCAGCAGCAAACCTGCCCTAATAAAACCCATGGCTGTACCACGTAGGCTCCTTAATGGTCCGCAGCTTGAAGGGACATTTTGAATAGTGTGCAAAACATTTCAAATATAATTAGAGGAGGAGAAGAGCTTTGGGAAAAACAGAATCACTTTGCTTCCTTGACCCTAGCAGTTGTATAATTTAGTGTCATGTAGGGAAATGCATTTTCTTCCCCAAGTGCCCTTATCCAAAAGAGCAGTTATTTGTCCCATTTATCCTCCTTTCCAAAAGGGCCCAAGCTGACAACTGGGTGATGCTGGGCAAGGACACTGTGTACGTCTGCAAAATCTTCAGAGGACCATCTTACCTTTTTCCCAGGTGATGCTAAAAGTCTGTGCTTTCCTGATGTTGGATTGTAAGCTCCTTGTCACGCATTTCTGCAGTGATTAGCACAATCGAGTCTGACTTCAGTAGATGTAACACAGATAATGAGAGTACTGCTTCATTTAACTAAAACGCCAATCTGCAGCACTAGAAGTTTTCTTTGCTTCTCTTGGGAACAGCCACCACTTGCCCCAGCCTATATTCACCCCTAAAATATTAAGCTATTCTGATACATGAAGAAACATGGGAGGATGAGAGAAAAAGAGTGAGAATGAAACAAGTCTGGTGGGTTCACCACTTACCAGGCACTCGGTCCCTGACCTTGCTTTAGTGAATACTAACTATTCCTTGCAAAGTGAGAGCTGGTAGAATCAAATCTGTGCTGGCAGAGCCACATCCAGGCTTGGATACACACATGTCCATGGAAGTTAAACTGTCTCCACTCTTTGCAGCCATATTCATCAACTCCCTCTCTATCCCTTGTCTCTCTGTAGCAGATCTTCTTTGGTTTGGTTTTGAAAGCAGCTGATGCCCAATCAAGGATAATAGTTGTTATTACTGGTGCTTATGTTCCCATAGGAGTAAAATAAAAATCCTGCTTGGGACATTGACTGCTCAGGGGCCAGTGAAGAATTGCTGCTGCCCAGCCATTCACAACCATCAACCAGCACTAACTCAGCCCCCTAATTGCTTTTTTTTTTTTTTTTTTTTTTTTTAATTTTCACATTTTCTGAAACATGAAGTAATAACCATTGCAAAGACAGTTCATCAGCTTTGTGTCCTCTGACATTACTTATCTCCTGCCTGGTTAGATGACCGTCCATCCCTAAACCCCACCACGCGAGACATCACCCAGAAAGCAGTGGGAGTTTTGATAGCGGCGTCAGATTGCTAGAAATAGAGCGTTAATTGTGAGGTGCTAAAATCATAGCATCTAGCTTTGCATCAGTACATCTCAAAACACTTTAAGGTGATGAATAATTTTTATCCCTAATTTACATAATTGAAAATGAGGTACAGGAACGTGATTTACGCAAGGTCATTCAGCAAGCCAGTTGCAGAATAAAAATAGACCCACTTTGTATATCTCTCCATTAGGATCATGCTAGTTCACACCACAACATTTATTTCTCATCAGAGGAGACAGGCAATGCAAAAAGCTCTCACAACCTTTGACAAAGCAAAAGCTTAACACTTGGGACAGTTTTAGAAAATAGGTCTCCTCCCCCATTCTCTGTTGTCTATGTAACTTGTTCAGTCTAGGATTTACTCAGGTCAAAACCACCCATAAATTACTTTTAGACAAAAAAAAATCCCACATCTTACAGATAAACTACTCTTGTGCAAAAACACTTAACAGCTCAAAGTGAAGATATAACAGTTTCTCAGATTATATTATTGTGATTGAAGCATATTTTATGTTTTATTGAGGCATACTTGATGCAAAAGCATTTAAGAAGGGTGCAGGATAATTTGTCCCCAAGAGGAGCAAAGGAGGCTTGTAGAAAAGAGAAGCTTTTACAGAATTGATAATTCTACAGCTATATCTGGCCTTTTGGGCTCTTCACACTCCATAGTGAAGGGTTCTGCAGTTACAGGAGATTGGGAAGAAATGAATGACTGCACAAGGTCAACACTGAAGTCTTCAGCTTCTCTCAAAGTCTGCTGTTTTATTTGTTTACATCTCTCTTTTTTTTTTTTTTTCCTACTTTATGTCAACTCTAGGCTGTGAGATCTTTGCCGTGTCTTCTGGTTGCACTGTAATGCCTGTAGCACGTCTTTGTGACAGGACTGTTGAGCGTAAGGAAGAAACCTGCCATTGAAGAGAGAGAAAGGTGCATGGCATGTGAGGAGGGATCTGCGGGTCATTGCTGGGGTCTCCCGAAGGGCTGAAGCCAGATTTGGGCAATCTGAAGGACTAAGCAGCCATGGCATGGTTGCTGGTGTGCTACACAGCTCTGCAGCTTACATGCCCATTTATGCCTTGTCTAAGGCGTTGACTCCAATCCATCCAGAAAGATGCAGGAGTTGACATTGCCTTCCTCTGTACCGAGCCATCAACCAAAAAAAAAAAAAAAAAAAAAAGGGATGATGCACTCTCCTCTCCTTGGGCAGTTTTACATACCTATTTCTCTTCCTCTCACTATTTAAAGCAGAAACTATTCAACAAATCTGCCCCATGGATCAACAGAGTTTAGAAGGCAACAGTCAAGTGCTAAGAGAGCTTAGAAAAGCCCTATCAGACTTAGCTGAGCTAATCCTTACAAAGGGTTAAAAAGGCAGATATTTAGGTTTATTTTAATAATTTATAGTCTACAAGTGCCTAGAAGGCTTGGAATCTTGTCCATGAACTGCAGAAACATCTCTGGAAAAGCTGTGTGCTGCAAGTTCAAGGTCTGGGCAATTTAAGATCTGATCCAAGGTAGTGCTCCTTCAAAAGGTAGTTCCTTCAGTGAAAGAAAAGGAAAAACAAGGGTATACTAATGTTTTTTGAGTTAGGTCCAGATCAAAAAAGGGGAATAAGATACCTTCTCCATTGGAAAACCCACCCAAAAGTAGCCCCTGGGGCAGTTATGCTATTTAAAACTCAGACAATGTCACAGCAGTTGGTGTAATTGAGAGAAGGGCTCTGTTGAGGCAAAGAAGAAGTTGGGCTGCATAAGCTTGTTATTTACTTCTGTCTTTGCTCCTATAATAACACAGAGAAGTCTGGTTTATGCATAATTAGACTCTTCCTGGCTCCCCTTGGCTGATGGCAACTGAGATAATCAAGAATCTGAAATTAATGACTTCAGAAAGACTGTTTATCATCTGGGTTCAAATCTACTCAGGCAGATGAGTGAGCTAAATCCAGATTTCCCATCTCTCCTTGTTGCAAGAAGAAAAAGGCAATAAAAAAAAAAAAAAAAAGGAAAAAATGCTGTTTCTAGGTAAGTAATTCCATTACTGAGATACTGAGAAATTTTAAGCCATTATTCCAGAATTGTGATTTAGTCCTTAAACCAGATAAAAGACTGAGGCTTATATTTAGAAAGCCAGCATTTCTACAGACACTGATCTTGCATAAATGTAGAAGTAAATGAACTGAGATATGAAAAAAATACATAGTCCCTGAGATCAGGAGATAGGGAGTCTGGAAATGATTAAATTTGCTCAGGGAGTCTAAATATATTAGTTCAAACATCAGTATCTCAAAGTAAACAGGGGCAAGATAAAAAGACATGGAGCAAAACTTAAAACTAAATTTCATTCACAGCAATTCATTGTTATCAGACTCTTGCTGGTGAGCTCTAAACACCTAAAAAAATCAGGAACAAGTTCCTTGGAATTACAGTTGTGAAGTCTCTAAACTGTCTGTTTTCAAACAAGCACCAACTTCCTCCCTAATCAATTTTACTGAAGTCAGATGAATTAGATGGGGGCTTCATTCCTCCTTTATATCTCACAGAGATGCCACTCAGCTGTTTTTGTGGGGAAAATGGCATTTAAAAAGCATTAAAGTGGGACCATAAAACTGACAAGCTTCTCCAGAGGAGGCAAATGCAATGTTTGCAATTTAAAGACCTTCTGACAGTCTTTGCTATTGCAATTACTGCCTCTTCAACTCTGAACACCCCACTGCAGTCAAATTTCTGTGAAAGGATAAACAAAAGTGGGATGTGAACTGGGAGCAAAGCCACTGCAGCAAAACTTTGCTGATGGAGATGGATGCTGAGCTAGACTTCATGGCAAAGCAACCACCTTGGGCAAGCCATTTAAATGTATTTCGTCCTGAAATGGGGGCAGGTGGGTTGACTTCTTGCTGGGACCAGGTGACACTTGAAAGAAAAAGAAGCCTTGTGATGGTTAGTAGTTCCCTTAACTAGCCCATAGATGCTAAAGGCACCTAATGCGAGTCAAAACAGGCTGATGCTGTCATTAAGGCTGATTATTAAGAAAATTAGGAAAAGAATATCATCCATGTTCCAAGTATTCAGCATGTGAGGAGTAATGGGGCAGGCCAGTGCGAGGCTGAGTCTTCCACAGATCATAGGCAGAGAACTGTTTAGTCCAAATAAGAAAAAAAAAAAAAAAACAACAACTAAGTAAAGAATGATCAACATCTGATGCCTCAAAGTAATGGCAAATACAAGCACATTTTTATTTATTACCCAAAGTCTCCCAAGCATCTGATAAAAAAACATACACAACCCTCAACCCCCTAACCCTATGTCTTCATTTAGCCCACACCCAGGGCTAAACAATAGTAGTTTTTCTCTCACCCAACGTCCATTCCCCAAATGAGGAAGGGAATTGGGAAAAGGAGAGGGAGACTTATAGGTTGAAGTTAGTCAGATTTAACGAAATGAAGAAATCAATATAAATGACAACACAAAACAGACAAAAATATACTTATCCACAGATCACTGGCAAGTTGCTCCAGGAATCACAATGAGGAAGAAGGGAGGAAAGGCAAGAACAGCAGGAAGAGCCCTACCTCTTCCCAGCAAGCCCTCTCTTTTATAGTGAGCTTGATGTCAATGATATAGAATACACCTGTAGGCCAGCTGCCCTGGATTTAACTGCTGAGGGCCTTGATCACCATGGCTGGCCACAAACTGAAACCAAATCCCAATGAAACCAGGACAGGATTCCACCCCCTATTCTATATCATTTACATCAAGTCACTACTATTTTTCCCCATCCCTCAACATAAATGCACATCCATACAGATATTCTCTCCAGTTCATGGGCCATCTTTCCAAGAAGTCCATTGAATCAATTCAGTGTGAATCTGTGGGTTCCCTTTCTCAGGATATTTCTCAGGGCAGGAAAAAACATTGGTGTGGGATCCACTCAGTTAGGAGCTCAGGACCAGGCCTAGTACAGTGTTATGGACTGTTGAAGTTGGGCACAGCAGGATGGTGTATTGCATCTTGATCTTGCAGTGCATGTATCTGCTGCAGCCCATGATCAAGGTCTGGGGTGATTCTTACTATAAGAAATGACACTTGGCATCATACAGTTATTGGCTATTCTCGCCCAGAATCAAATCTCCTTGGGGTACACATTTTACTTCCCCAACCTCCTGCATCATCCACCAGGTGCACCCAGGTCCTTGAGCAAAAGCAATTCCACCAGTGGGTTTGCCTTTGCTCAAAGCAGGAGTAATCCAAACTGTTTTCCCCAACATATTTCTCACATGAACCACAGGGACTTTATCCCCCTCTACAGTGCACAACAGCTCGGATTGAGCAGGACCAGCCCAGCTGATAGATCCCCTGGTATTAACTAACCAGGTGGCCTTTGCTAAGTGTTCATCCCAATTTTTGAAAGTCCCATCACCCATTGCTTTCAGTGTTGTATTCAACAGCCCATTACATCATTCAACTTTCCCAGCAGCTGGTGCATGGTAGGGGATGTGATATATCCCTTCAACACCATGCTCTTTAGCCCAGGTGTCTATGAGGCTATTTCAGAAGTGACTCCCCTTGTCTGACTCTATTCTTTCCAGAGTGCCATGTCACCACAAAATCTGCTTTTCAAGGCCCATAATGGTGTTACGGGCAGTGGCATGAGGCACAGGGTATGTTTCCAACCAGCCGGTACTTGCTTCCACCATCGTGAGCAGGTAGCGCTTGCCCTGGCGGGTTTGTGGAGCGAGATGTAATCAATCTGCCAGGCCTCTCCATACTTATATTTCAGCCATCATCCTCCATACCACAGGCATTTCAGCTGTTTGGCTTGTTTAATTGTATCGCATGTTTCACATTCGTAGATGACCTGTGTGATGGTGTCCATGGTCAAATCCACCCCTCGGTCACAGGCCCATCTGTATGTGGCATCTCTGCCTTGATGGCCCGATGTATTATGGGCCCACCGAGCTAAAAATAGTTCACCTTTATGCTGCCAGTCCAGATCTACTTGAGCCACTTTGATCTTAGCAGCTTGATCCACCTGCTGGTTGTTTTGATGTTCCTCAGTAGCTCTGCTCTTTGGTACGTGAGCATCTATGTGACATACCTTCACAACCAGCTTCTCTAATTGGGTAGCAATATCCTGCCATCTGACAGTGGCACAGTCTGTACCCACTTGCACCACATAGGTCCAGTAACCTTGAGTGCATCTGGATCTAGTGGTGTCTGCTGGTCATCCAGGTCAGCAAAAATCAGCTCCCGCACAGCCATTTCCCTTGCATTCTTAACCCCTCTCTCAATGGTTGTCCACTTGCCTGGGTGGTATATGACATCATCCCTAAAAGGATACCTGTTCTTCATGCTTCACAGGAGTCAGCGCCAGAGAGTGAGGGGCTCTGCACCACTTGCAAGACCCCTATCAATACCTGCTTCTCTAGCCATTGGTCCCAGCTGCTTGGCTTCACTACCATCTAACTTGAGACCCTTGACTCCATTATCCCAGCAGCAGAGCAGACAAGTAACAAGCTGCTCGCCATCATGATGGCTGTAATCTTT